>NC_142090.1:62278027-62613027 GCF_054644295.1 Miniopterus natalensis | reverse complement strand
TTCTAATGTGGTTAAAGTTTTTTAGCAAACCAAAGAAAGAATACAACTTTAGAACACCACCTGAGAGTATGTGGTCAGCCCTGGAAGCGTGCAAAAAGGAGGCACAGGAAGGCAGGCTGACCATGCTCATTCTGGTCCAACCTAGAGGAGAAGGCATCCTTTTAGGACAATGGGAATGTGTGGTCATTCCTGAAGCATGTCCCTTTTGTGCAGTTGGACACATCAAGTTAGCAAAATGACACTTTCTAAAAACATTATAACCATGTCACCCACTGCTCTTTTCCTGACTCCTTGTATCCCAATCACCTCTCTCACTCTAGGGCTTTTCATTTAGCTTGTCTGTGGGGAGAGATGTGTGCTGGTTGGGCAACATGGACATCTGCTCTGCCCAGCAGTTATTCTTATTGTAAATTTATAAGTTAGCATTTTGATTTATATTCTTTAGACTTTTGGGAGTTGGTGAATGTGAGTAATCGTCGCTAAATCTGATCAACTCTGGGGCATTGATAAAATCCAGTTCTGTAGCTATAAGGGTGAGGGGCTCACCCTAGACCAGTGTGAATGAATTATAGTGCAGGCTGTTTCCCAAGGGAGGCCTCAGTTCACTTCTTTAACTCAACTCCATAGCATAGTGTTTCCACTCCTGTTTATCACTTATTTAATGCTCTGTTGCATTACCTCCAGTGCTTATATGTCTGTCTTCCTTCCCTGTTAGACTGTAAACTCCCTGGAGGCAGAGACTGTATTTGTCTGTGTTTGCAGTAGTACAAATACAAAATCCACTGCCCAGGACGTGTGCAACACACAGATGCTTGCTGTGTGGGGTAGATAGTGCCTGGTTGTTTTTAAAGTTATGTTTTTGAAGTGAAGCATAATATTTTGTTTTTTCTAATGTTGATAGTATTATTTCATGGTATTGTTCAAATAGTATCTTATAGCAACTTTGGATATAAGTCTTTTCAGAGGCAACATTATTCCTGTAGGGTTTTCCTGAAAGTATCAAAAAACTTGTCAAATGTCACAGATGTCTTTGATTTCCTTCAGTTAGGTTGTAATAATATGAGCATGGAAATTGGAAAAGGGACTGTTTCCATGTAGTTTGCTTTGTTTTCAAAACTGGTTTTGCCCTGACTGGTTTTGCTCAGTGGTTAGAGTGTCGGCCCGAGGACTGAAGGGTCCCGGGTTTGATTCCAGCCGAGAGCACGCACCTTGGTTGCAGGCTCGATCCCCAGCCCCATCGGGGGGGCGTGCAGGAGACAACCAATCGACGTGTCTCTCTCACATTGATGATCTTCTCTCTCTCCCACTCTCTCTGAAAAGCAATAGAAAAAATATCCTCAAGTGAGGATTAAAAAAACCAGCCAAAACAAAACCAAAACATCCTGGTTTTATAAAATATTGAGTAGATACAAAATAATATTTATAAATAAAGATTAATGGTATGATTAACACCCATGTACCCACTACTCAGTTTAAGAAATAGTATTTTTATATTTGAAACCCCCTGTGTACCTCTCTGCCAGTCTATCCCCTTCTTTCTTCTACAGGGGACTCGGCATCCTGAATCATATTGTCATTTAATTAAAAAGCTAAAATAAAAACAAAATCCAAATATTTCTGCCACTTATGTACATTCTCGGCCAACCTTAGAAAATAGTTGAAAATTTATGATTACATTTTATGACTAAGTTTATGATAATTGGGTATTTTGAGAGAAACAATTAGAAATCCTAATGTTATGGGGTTTTTTTAGGATTCATTCTAAAACATGGTGACAGGAAGAGACCCTGGTGTCTTTAGAGGTGATCTCTTATCTTATGCAGGAGACAGTATGTGAGTGGGGTAAAGGAAACATTAGGAACATGCGTAAGAAACACACATCCTAGGGTGTATAGCTATACCTCGCTTTATTGTGCTTCACGGATATTACGTATTTTACAAATTGAAGGCAAGACCCTCCCTCCCCCAGCTAAAAGATCACAACTTGCCTTATTGTGATACTAGCTTTATTTATGTGTCCTGAAACCAAACTCGCATATAAGCTCCAAGGTATGTCTGTACTCTGTATGTTGATTCTGTAGATTGAAATCAAGTAAAGTAATAATGAAGTCCACATCTCTAAAATGGGGAAATAACTACCAGCACACAAAATAGAGATGTGTTTTTCCTTAACTGATGTGATTCTTGTTAGCAAGTTCTCCTTGGCATCCTCATAGGCCACAGACCAGTGAAAAATACCTGCAACAATTGGATCTAGTCCTGGATGGGTTTTTAGATACCCTGTTTTAGGAAATAAATAAAAAAACTTAACTTCCAAAACCTAATGTGTATAAACTGGTTACATCATTGTAAGACATAAAATTTATTTTTTTAAAAAGATATGGCATTATCAATTTTCCTTTAAAAAGGAAGGTTAATCCATGAAGTAAGTCAGAATTTTTAATGTAATAATCTTAAATTCTGGCCCAAGAGACAGCAATCCATACCAGGAGGGTAGTAGGGGGAAACATATTATCATAATGGATTTCACTAACCTTCAAAAGGAGGCATTTTAATGGTTCTGTGTGCCATCTCAGGGTTATTTTGAAAGTACAGTAATGGAACTACATGAATCTAAAGAGCTGTGGTTGGATACATTAGGTTCCCTGAATAGGGCTGCTAGTCAGTAAAAAATACTGCAATCACAGTTAATTTCTGTGTTATGCCCCAGAAATTAAATAAAATTGGTTTAAGACTTTGAAGCAGCAAAGTCTGTCGAACTTCAAACAAGGCTTTGTTTGGGAGCAATTGTTGGCTTGTTACTAACGCATTTACATGGGACCTAGAACTCTGTAAAACAGTGAGACCTAATTTGGGGGGGAAAGGTCTCAGCGTCACATGCTGAGTAGACCGGTGCCTGGGATCAGAATCATGATCTCCGGAGCTGCTCTGACTTAGCCCAGAAACTGGAGATGATGAATTGGTGACATTTTAAGCAAATTGAGTTTCATATCTTATGGATTCATGAACTTGCTTCAGGGATTTTATCTGTGTAATTCCTTTGATTTGTAAGACCTCTGGACTATAATTGTCCTTTACCCTGCATATTACTCATTATTAAAAATGATTTGTGCCTGTAGCAATAAAATGGGCTAGACAATGAGAAGTGACATTTAAAAAATAATGATTGGATTAAATTTAACTTCCTAAAGTCCAGAAGTATCCTACCCCTGGAAAGTGACATATGCCTGACATTTTCTTTGAGGCTTGTGTGGCAAGTCCTGATTTTCACACTCAGTCTTATCCATACTTTCACTTGTCACACCGCAAGCACCAGGAATGGAAGGATCAGTGCCTGTCCTGGTTGCAAAACTGCAATGGACCTTTGGGTCTTTTGTGGCAATGTTCCCCCTCAAAGCTCCAAGACAGAGCTATATTTTTCCTATAAAATAAAGTATACTCTTTACTTTTCAGCTTTTTAGAGCTGCAAGGAACATATTCCAGTTTCTGGGCTTGCACTGCTCACTTTGTTTTGTGTAACCTATTGTCCCTCAGAGGAGCTCACAGGAAACAAACACCCTGGTTGGTTTCTGATTTAGCAGTGATTTTTAAAAGACAAATTTATTTGTCTCATTCCCTGTTTAACAACCTTTATTTAATGGCTTCCAACCGGCATAGGAAAATATGTAGAATCCTTTTTAACAAAATATATATATATATATATTTAATCCTCACATCCTCACACTTCATGGTTGGGGGACTTTGGGTTCAAAAGAATGTTTCTTCTATACTGAGTCTGTCTCTCAGAAGCCCCCACATGTCGGTGCTTGACTCTACAGTAAGTCAGTCTGTGCAACTAGGAAGATGAGTTGTGGTCATTGGATTAAAACAATCCGGGTTCACCGACGGCAATTGGGGTAAGGCTAATCGCACCCAAGTCAGAAGGTTTAGCATGGGAGAGGGGTGGATCCAAAAGCGCGTCCCATGGGAGGGTGCTGGGCAACGAAAAGAACAGATGTGGCCAATGCACAAAAAGCACCAGTTTCTTTTCTTTTTTTATATCTTTTTCTCATACCTGTTCTTCTGACAGAATGATTCCTGCTCTACCATTTTACCAAGACATCTGGTGCCTGTGTTCCACTGCCCAGCCTGCTACAGATCGGCATCCTCGCCTGGACTCTAGATCAGTGGTTTTCAACAGCAAGAATTTTTAAAACATGCGGTACCTGACTGTTTAGTCAGGGGCACTGACCTCTTTTCCCTTAGATTGTTAAATAAAAAAGTGACAACAGCCAACACGACAACAGCCATCCAGTGTGGATGAATCAAAATTATACCTATTTCTTTTTGTCAGATTGGCAAAAATATTTTTTTTAACATGCTGCAGGATCTTAGTATTTAGTTCATGTGTGCCATGAGATGAAAAAGGTTGAAAATCGCTGTTCTCAGCCCATGAAGTTACTGTCTCTCTGGCTCTTTGCTTGGTCTTGGGCTCCACTTGGGTCCATTATTTTTGTCTATTTCTTTCTGTATATCTCCTCCTTTTTAATTCTGAACCTCTTTTGCGGGAGGCTAGAACTGGCCTAACTAACCAGTTATATTTCAAAGGGTGTGATGTTTTGGCTGAAGGACATGTGAGATAGAGAAGAATGACAGGTCAAAGCCAGGGAATTTGGTCAAATAAGTCCGGAGATCAGGTTCAGTGTTGAAAACTAGATAGAAGACTGAAAAGGTATCAGAAATAAGGCAAAAATTTGAATGGAAAGGGAGGGACCTAGGCAGTTGCATTCAGTGTCCAGGGCTTGCCTTTTTGGGCTTTATGTCTGTGATTAATGGATGTTCTGAACTGGCGTAAAGGAACAGGGTGTAGTAACCGCATTTCATGTCTTGCCCCTGTGCTCAGCCTCTTGTCTAGTTAGCCTGTATGATTATTTACTCCTTCTAGATCTGGGGCCTTGTCTTGCTCTTGTGAGTCTCCTTAAAAGCAGAGTGCATGATACTAACTGACATAGAAATAGGATTCTGAGCCTCAAACTGAGGTTCTAGCTTGGTTCAAAACAGAGAAGAAAGTAAGAAGGAGGGAGGGAGGGAGGGAGGGAGGGAGGAAGGAAGGAAGGAAGGAAGGAAGGAAGGAAGGAAGGAAGGAAGGAAGGAAGGGTAGGCCACAATAGTATTTGATTAGAGATCTTTGGAGAAAAAGAATCTGGTTATTACCACTTTTAGTAAAATAAGGGACAGACAGGTTTGACACTAAAGCAGTGGCCTCTAAGGCACATCAACAAAAAGCATCTTAGGAGAGGGGTGGGCAAGGTCTTATTCAGGTTTAAGTCTATTCATGGTCTGTTTCTTGTTATCATGAATTATTTCTTCTCTTTAATGTTGACTCATTGATGTTTAGTCCCACAAGAACATAACCTTTAACCATAAGGCTTGTTATAAATGTGAGTCTTATAAGCATGTTTGTTATAATTAATTGTATATACTTGCACAATCCATGACTGTATTATATAAATCTATTTTTTACTTAAGTTGTAAATCAACCATCTTGTAGTAATTAATTCAAAACTCCATTGATGAACCCACCTGTTTTATGTAAATTGTTTAGCCACTACTCTAGAAAGAGCATGTAGGTTAGATAGTTAGGCAGAGCTTTTAAATACTTTTTGTCAGGCTTTCTTGAGGACTGCTGGAGATCAAGGGGCATGTGGCAGATTCTCTTATGACTATGTGACACCATGCCCTTCCACCCGATCCCCTGCCCATTTGTCGATCTCCATCTCCGGATAGCTTCTGCTTGCCATTTCCTGTCACTGGGCTTTACTATCTATTGGGACCTTAAGCTCTTCTGTATCTCTTCCTATTGCTTAATGTACAGCGATACCTCGGTTTTCTAATGTGATCCATTCCGGAAGCCCGTTCAAGCTCTGAAACGTTGGAAAACCCAGGGATCAACAGCTGACAGCTCGGCCTCAGGATCTTGTGCTCAGCGGAAACCCTGTGGCATGTTCGACTCCCGAGGAGTATTTGAAAACCGAAGCATTTTCTTCCCAGTTTATGGCATTTGTAAAGCAAAATGTTCATCAACAGAGACGTTCAAAAACTGAGGTACCACTGTACTATTATCCCTACCTGATAGGTTCTGTATCCTGTCTGCTAACTGTATTCCTTCCTGCCTTGTGACTGGATCTCCTCCCCCAGGTATGTGTCCAACCCCATGTCCCAGCCTCCCCCAGTCTTTCCTATCAACACTAATTAATGGGATTAGTTCTACTCATGACAGGGGAAAAATGGTATTCCTAAAATGGGTTCCTAAAAAACCCAAAATAAACCTAAATTTAGTTGCCTTTTGTAGCTCTGTGGTTATAAGTGGATTTTCTTTTGATGGGACTAAAGAAACTGAATTGAGAAGCTGCCCAATTGATACAACTTTTATATCCCCTTCTGAAGGGACTGACAATTTTTGGTCACTTGCTCTCAAATTTTTGATGGTACAAGAGTCACCTGAGAGTTTGTTAAAATTCTCTCCCCACAGACAGCTGTAGGTTGTGGGTGGGATGTGAGGTCTTTCTTTTATACAGGCATACCTCGCTTTATTGAGCTTCACTTTATTGCACTTCACAGATGTTGGGTATTTACAAACTGAAGTCAAGGCCCTCTATCAGCAAAAAGATTACCACTTGCTTTATTGCCATACTTGCTATATTGTGGTGTCTGGAACTGAACCTGCAATATCTTTGAGGTATGCCTGTATGAGTTTTCCTTGTTATTTTGATGCAGGTGTTCTGGGGGCCCACACTGAGAGAAATTATTATGACGAATTAGAAAAATCTACAATCCTCTTTCTGGTGTTTAAGGCAGAAAAGTATGTGATTGAGATTGTCTCCATTTTTGATTGATCAGAAAGCTGATCAAGAAAGAGAAAAAGCGGCTTCCCAGGGTGAGACCAGGCATTGTTTGGTATCTGACATGGACTGGCATAGGATGCAGACATTTAGTTCCTGATTAAGGGAAACTTTCAATGGCTTATCACCTGGTAGGATGCCCCGATCTCATTGTCCTTAGCAGAAATCCAGGATTTTACTTTGTTGTTCATATCACTAATTCCTGGTGGAACTTGGCTTGGTGTTTAATAAAAGGAAAGATTCTTAAGTAGAATGGTAAATTTTTAAACTTTAGCCATAATATCAAATTGTTATTTGAGGTTTTTTTGAATGTATTTCAACTTGTTGACTACAAAAATGGTACTTAGGAATATAATGCTTTTCATCCATCCACTCATTCATCATTCAGATATTTACTGAGCATTTACTTTTTGCCAAACGATGTACTAGAAAAGCACCATGAATAAAAATGACAGTGTAATTTTGATGGTTGCAAGGAATAAAAATAGAAAGTATTCTAAGAGTAAGATCTAACTCAGAAGAGGTGAGTGGGGTGGGTGTAGAGTGAAAAAATGAACACTGGGAGTAATATTTTTTTAAGGATTCCCTGATGCAGAGACATTTAAGCCTTGACCTTGAAGATGACTAGGAGTTAGGTCTAATAGTGAGGATGAAATCTTCCCTTTAGTGCTAGATGTGAGAAGAGGCCAGGCCTGTTCAAGGACCGAAGAGAAGGCCACATAAGGAACTGGTAGGGAGTCAAGAGAAGAGTCAGGAGTGGTGCATGGGGACAGCTTCAGAACCATGTGCATTATGCCAACACGTGTGCACAGTGAAACAGCACTGAGATGGTGTAAGATGAGGAATAGGGAATGGTGCTTTCTTTCAAGAAGGACCAATAAACAGATAAGCTGCTATGTGGAGAATGGATTAGCAGGGGAAGAATTGCAAAAATGAATGCAGGAGATATTTGGAAGCCATTGCAATAGTCCAGGTGAGCAATGATTGTGGATGGTTCTATGGGATGATAATGGAATTGAAGAGAGTAAATCTGAGACATAATTTGGAACTTGGTAATTTATTGGACATGGAGGCAAGAGCCACAGAAGTGTGGGTTGCTGGGGAAGTAGTGTTCAGGTAGGGAGCTCACAGGTTTAACTCTTGTTGAGAGGGGGTCATCCACATGGAGCTAAGTAATCTAGGACTCCAGAAGAGTAATGCTTAGAGACACAAATTTGCTGAAGTCATGGGGTTGGATGGACTCGCCTGGGAAGTAAGTAGAGTTGGGGAAGCCATTAGATATGCTGCTCAAAGAGGGTTCTGAAGAACACAGGGAAAGGCTGGCCTTTGAGAGAAGGAAACCTTTGCCGGTATGAAAGAAGAAACGACAGCGAGTTAGATGCTGATGCCGGTAGATTTAGAGGGAGTCTTGAAGGACTATTTAATGTCTTTCTGTTTTCTTGTGAAGTCAAGGTCGTCTGCTGAGATTAAGAAAGATGGAAGTGAGATCAGAGGTTTGAGGAGAGGAGAGAGGATTGAAATGCAGTGCTTTTTGTGGACACATGCCAACCCTCCCATTCTGCCTTTTCCCAGGTGGCTGCCAGCTCCTCCTGGGGCTGGCCCAGCACAAGACAGCTTATGTCTATAGCAACACTGTTACAGATGGATTTGAAAGGTACATGTTGATTTGGTCTAGTAGTCTCAAATTTTTATAAGTCTCATATTTTTAAACAAATTCCAAGTATACTGTTCCTTCACTGACTAGAATGCCTTCAACAACACTTCAGGGTCATAAAGTACTGGATTTCATGTGGCTGAGAAGTCCATTCTGTGTGTGCCACACAGCTCTTTTCTCACTGAACACACCTGCCCTGAGAAAGTGGACATCCCTGCAGAAGACCCATTGAAGGCTTTGAAGGGGATAGTGGTCAACCTATCTTTGCTGACTGTAATGGTTGAATCCCATTTAAATAGAGGCCTATGGAGAAACATATAAAAAACCTCCCTCTAGTGTAAATTTTTATCAAAACTGGTGCTGATGATACACAAATACCCTTGTGGATTGGTTCTCTCAGCACCTTATCAAGCAGGAGAGTTTTACAGTGAAACTCTTATGATTATGTTAACAGCTGCTTGTACCTAGTCCTGCTGTGACTTGATTTGAAGCCGAACTCTGCTGTAAGTAGAATTAATTCCCTGTCTGTTTTTCCATCCCTAGTGCATATTTAACCAAGTTATCTTTTTCCCTCTTGATTTTATTTACTCATTAGCTGTGTTGTAATGAAGAGTCCACAGTGACTAATTCTTTGGGAGGTTGAGATCTGTCAGTGCCGGTGTGAGGCTGTGGGACGGCTTCTTCTTCTCTCTCGAGCTGGCCCTGGAGAGGGGTACAGAATCACAATCTGTCTTTTAAACATGAGGAGGAGCCCTCTTAGGGTTTGTAGAATGAAATGCCATGGAAGGGATTATGGGAAAATAACACTGGTCCTTTGGTGCTATGAGCTCTGTAGCAATTCCAGAGAGATATAACAGGACTTCATTTACTGAAGGCGAATTCATGGAAAACTACTCAGTGATGGTGAACAAACCTGTCCTTTCCAGTTATTTTTTTTTTTCTTCCACTACTTCCCTTCTCTCCAAGCTAATGCAAGAGGGAGGATCTTAGTTTTTGTGTTATTTTTCAACTTCCAATAGAATTTTCTTCTCTTTTCTTCACTGTGTGGTCCCCAAAGTTATTACATGTCCATCTGTTTTCCAGAACACTCCAGCTTTTGTTTTCCTTAATATTTTTAGGGCCTGTATTTTGTTATTCTCTCTAGACCCACATAACTCATTCTTTTTTCACTCCTTTTATTGCTCACACAGGTTTTGAAACACTCAGACTTCTACTCAGTGTTTTCACCAAGATCATGGTTCCCTCCCTAGGAAGAAAAGCATCTTAGAACACCTGAGTATGAACTAGGTTAAGATGTTAAAATATTAAGAGCATTTGCTTTTTTAAAGAGAACCATACTAAAAGGAAGTCACAGCAATCAATATTGGTGGAATTTTATGTGTTTTGGCCCCTGAATTTGTTTCATGGGACCTTTCAAGACTGAATGTTCTGCCCACATTCAAAGTTGAACTTGACTACATCCAGAGACTCGGTTCCTGTTTTCTTAAACACTTGATGGACAAACTACATGAGTCTTTGCCCATGTTGCATCCTCTCTCACAGGGGCAAGCCCTCTGACCCTTCCTTACTTCAGGTGGGATTCCGACACAGAATAGAGCCTGACTAGCACCATTCATGCCCTGACCCACCTGGCTACAAAATGACATCCATCAGCCTCATCTTCCTTATCTTTTTAAAGGAGATGATACCTCCTGCCCTTCTCACAGGTAATTGCAGTATGCCCTTGATACTTTGTGCTCATCTCTTTTACAGTATTTAGAAAACCTGTTGTAATTTTTTTAAATGTGGTTTTCTTTAAACATTGAATTGAAGTTCAAGAACTGTTATTTTCATCTTTTATGTACATTCTCCCAGTACCTAGTACAATGCAAGCACATTGCAGGGACTCAAAACATTGTTCTAAATAAGGAAATTCAACTCAACATCATCTATTGAGCTCTCTGTGTAAAGCCATTCCCTAGGTGCAATGAAAATGGCAAAATGAATAAGAACTTAAAGTCTATTTTGAGAGTTAGGAAAACAACTAACTATGCAGATCAGAGTACAAAAGTGAGATCGTGGGGATGCTGAAGAATTGTTGGAGGGAAAGAGTAATTTTAATAGGAGAAACCCGAAGGGTGGAAAAATTGGGGGCAGGTGGAAGCTCAAAGGTAGTCTTGTGAGCTGCATGAGCCTAACTCAGAGGAGAAGAGCTCCCCTGCCCACTGCTATGCAGAGGAAAGGATCAAGGGGAATTAGTACCATTTATAATACTCTTAGCAGAAAACATGAAGGTTTGCCATTCATAATTAATAGAATAAGTATCAGAAGTTTCTCTTTCATCAGATTTCAGAATTCAAGCAAAGATCTAATAAATAATTCATTATTCCTAAGTGTTATCTTCATCTGTGAGTTTTTCCTGGACTTTGAAAACACATCATGGAACAATAACCAAAACCTTCCTTTAAGCATTTTCATATGAGAAATAAGGCAGGTCAGGATGATCTTTCTGCCTAGTAAGTAAAAAATTATATAATTTGGTTTTTATAATTTGACCCACTATTTAAAAAAACAAAGAGTACCACATGGACAAGAAATGTCAAACTGTGTCCCAGAAGCCAACATCCCTTGATCTTTTCCATTCATGACAGAACCATGGTTCTTGGTGGTGAGGAAGGAAGACTCACTCCACCTTCTGTCCCATCTTCTCTCCTGAGCCTGAACCAAACAGGCCCTAAGCTAAGGCTTTGAGGGTCGTACAGAGAAGTCCCTGTGAGACCTTCATGAAGCTATCTGGATGCTCTCCAAATGCAACAGTACACAGGTGTGGTGCACCTGGCCCAAGGCCAATTTGTAGACTATGGACATATCTCCAAGAACTCAATCTTCTTCTTCCCCCTCAGCCCTTCATCCAGTAAAATACCTGAAGAGCTTTCATCCTCAGGTTTTACAACTAGCCCTTCACCCTTGATTGGAGGATGTCTTTGCTGGTGGCCTTTAATACAGGCTGATAAAAAAAAAAGCTTTATGCTGTACATGCTGCAGGATCAGAGATGGTTCATTGTGGCAGAAAGACTTGGAGTTTAGAGGCTGTCAAGTAGAAGATCTCAAAAATGGGGATCCTCGAAAGATTATAAATAGGATATGGATCATAGGCCGTGATGAGAGAAGGGAATCTTTCTGATCCAGGTTAAAATGACAACATGAATACCCTTTCTAGCAGATATGGTGGTGCCCTGCCTAGATGCCTTTGGCTCCATCTCCCAGCTTCCCAGTTTGTCACCGCTCATAACTCGTTCCTGTTACCTTCAGAGGATTGCCTGTGAAACCAGAATGAAGAGCTCAGGGAGCCTGGGAAAGTCCCTCTTCTTTCCTTTTGGACATCCATCCTGCAACCAAAAACTGAGTAATGTGGGAGAAAACAAAAGCTCAGAAACTGTGAGGTGTAATTTCTGCTCTCCAGCTCCCTCAAGTTCAGGTTGGGCCTAGAACTTCCTCCCTGAAACACACCCTCTCCTGCCTTGGCCCCCTTCCTAGTCCTGCTCCTCCTAACCTTCACTGGTCTATTCGGATCACACATCCTTAATAAATCACTTGTATCCATCCTTGGCTCAGGGTCTGCTCAAGAAAGAACCTGATTTAAAATATTATGACCACATAACCTGGGAAGAATCCCTGCTCCATCCCCTTTGTTTGCAAGAAAGTGAAAGAGGTATATCATTTGTTAGCAAGATGAGCCATTATGAAAGTCAGAATTATAATTCTGCTTATGTCTGCTACTCTGTGAAAATAAATTAGAAGAGATAGCAATGCCACTGAGTGCACCTAAAAGAATAGTAGGTTTCAGAGGATAAATATATCCTACTTCCCTTCTTGATTAAGCACCACGTTAGCTTTTTCCAGGTTACGTTAAAGTTGAAAGCACACAAGCTGAAGGAGATACAAAATGATGACCTTTCTCCTTGGGTAAATAATATAAATGTAACTTCTGTTGATTTTTGACAGGATAATCTTTATATATCCTGCCAATAATCCATTTAAAATTGGTCTGTGTGACTGCTGCAATTGCCCACACAGCCAAGGCAGCAACCCCCGTAGTAACTGGAGTTGCTTCCATTGCTTTCTGTGGCTTAGGGAGCAATTATGGAGCAGACTGAATAGTAGGTAGGCTCCAGTTCACTGCTAGCAACAGGGAAAGGGGGAAAATGATGGAGGAGGTCAAATGTCATGGTTGAGGTTGAATTACCCTTAAGGAATCTTAACTAGGTGGATCACCTAATAAGGGATGGAGATACAGAAGGGGAATGCTCTCAGTTTCAGGCCTTAATAATGAAGGGGGCAGGCTACAATGCACACATTTCATCATTCTAGAAAGTATTATCTTTTCTTAATACCTCTTCTTACATGCAGAATTAATGTGTGGTGTTTATCAGCATTTATTTGTTTAAATGCTGTGTTTCTTTCAGTTGTAGGTTGCTGCTCTTGTGCTCCATTCTGCTGTGTCTGTTGTGTTGCCTAGAGGACTGTTTTCTTTTCCTTTCCAAACTCCCTGCAGAACGCACTCCAGGAGTGTCTCATTCACTCTTGTGAAATAGATGATTACTGTAAATCATGTTTGCTTCAAGGTCTGTAATTTGAATTCTTTCTTATTTACTCTAGAGTATTTTGATATTTAAAGAAACCCTGCAGTGAGTTTTATTTATAAAATGTCTATTGAATTAAACAAGTAGTTTCCAGAGGGGTGTGTGTGTGTGTGTGAATGTGTAGCAATTAGCCTTTTTTTGCACAGTCTGAATTTCATCAGCCAGGGAACTTGATTTTAGATGTACTGCAAACGAATATTGATTTAGTGCATGCTGTATATTATCCGAATCCTCCCCCTGTTTTACCTCTAGAGATTTAGGGATAATTGTCTTGGAGTCCTTGCCGTCTCTTCCACTGTGAAAGCTGAGGGCCACACATGAATTCCAATAACACAATCACAGAGGGTGAAAATGATCCCAGGGAATGTCTTTGATTCTCTGTGTCTGATTTGTAAGTTTTGCACCACCTGGTAACCTCAGCTACTTTCTCCTCCATGTTCTCCCATAACTAAAACCATGCCTCTCATCCAATTGTGATTGCTTGGAATTAGGGTTATCTCATGACCTCTCTTTCAAAATCCTTCAAGTTTTAAGATAAATATATTTTTTGTCCGAAGCAGATAGGCTAAGCATAGGGCCCTGCATGTCATCTAACAGATCTGACACTATGACGCATTTAAAGAAAAGCGCTGGACTCTTTTTCCGTCTCCGTAAGATGACTCTGCCTGGTTTCTAATCTTTAGGGCAAGTATCCATAATTTAATGATATAGGGGTAAATTAAGGAGATTTCTTTAGAGTATGGCCCCTTGCTGTTTTGATGCAAAAATTCAAGAACAGCTAACCTTGAAATTCTCCTTCTTGGCCTGTTTCCCAGGACTCTCAAGCAGGCTTGTTACTGCTCGAGTTGAGAGATGCCAGGCTTTTGCAGTTGCTGCAGTGGCTTCTCTGAATTTAACACTTTCTGGTGCAATCTTTTGCTCTTAGTCACTTTACGATATTGTGGATTTGAGCTTCTGGTATTTGAAAACCATCGTCCATTCATACTGAGCGACTGCTGCAAGGATAGAGCTTGGAGTTGGCTCCTTGGACTAATATTTAAGCATGGGCTGCCGGTTAAGTGTGGCAGATTGGCAAAGGCATCTGTCTCCACTGCCTCCTTACACCCAGCTATGATTCAGAGAGAGGAGAAAATAGCAAAGGAGAGATGTCCAGAGAATTTTGGAAGATGGAAAGTATACAGAGAACCTCTCCCACCCTGTGCAGTCAGCTAACTACTCTTCTGCTCTGGAGAAGTTGAATCAGGCAGGATATGGTCGCAAGGTGACCCAGCACAGCTGAGAACAGAGGGGGCTGGGGAGCGCACCCAGAAAACCCACGGCTAAGTGAAGGTCTGCATATAGGATTAGGAATGCCTTAATCCCTCTCTCCTGCTTAGGATCAGGATCTCTAGAAGTCAGGTCAATGCTTCTTCAACAGAAGATATGAGAAAGGAGTCCAAGAGAAAGATGTTCAGTCTTACTTGTGGGTGACCCAGAGAAATGGTCAGTTTCTTGCTTGGTCAGCCTATATAGTAAAGCCCACAATTCAACAAACTTTCTCCCCACCCAGGGGGCTTCCAATCATGATTTTAAAATATAAATGGATTTATCAAGAATCACCAGACATATGATGAAAACCTCTAGCATAAAAAACACAGGCCAAAACAACGTGGGAGGAATTGGGGAGAGGGAAATTCATAGGAAATAGAAAAATGCAAGCAGCGTAAGAAAACGTTAGGGGGAGAAAACCTAATATTGGCAAGAGATTAGAAGAGATTGAATTTATGAAAGAGGAACAGGGTAAGATGAAAAGGGGAACATTCAGAGAAGAAGAAAAGCTCCAGGAAATTAGAACTATGATAACAGATATAACTGAGGAAATCTCCAAGAAAATAGAAACAGTAGCATCACCAAAAAAGTGATGAAAAATAGGAAAACTGATAGTCTTGGATTATATAGGAAGAAAGCAATATCATTTGAAAGTAATGAGTTTTATCTTTTTCTCTCCAGGAATTACTTGTCTTATTAGTTTTTCATGTCTTATCCAATTGCTTTGGGCTTTAATACAACATTGAAGAGTGATAGCAACAGCAGCCATCCCTGTTCAGCTTCTGACTTGAATAGTAAATGCTGCTTATCTGGCTAAAGATAACCCCTTATATTCCTGATTTAATATCTTCAGTCATGAGTATTGAATTTGGCAAAACAGAGACTTGCAAATCTCCATTCATATGTAAATATGTTCCTCTTCTCTTTAAGCTGTTAAAACGGCATTGTATTGGTTTTGGAATAGATTAGGGGATTGACATTCAGGGTGGAATAAATTGTAATATAGATGTTTTACTCTAAATGATGTTTAATATAAAAAAATTTAAATAAGCCCAGCATTATTGATGCTGCAGTCAGTACAGTTTTAACTATTAATTGTTCTCAGCATCATTTAGGACTGAGCTAATTGGATAGGAGAGAAAGAATTGTCTTGAACCTAACTTATTAATCTAGTAAATTTGTTTAAATCAGTGTGGTGATATTTGGGCATTATCAAAGCCCATTAAGACAAAATTACAAAAACTATCATACAGTCAATTAATAACTTTAGTTAGGTAACAAAAAATCAAATTTGTCTTGTATTCTACAGTACAGGTAAAGTAACTTACTGATTGTACATATATTTTTACCTGTGTGAACAGGCTATACATGGACACCAGCACCCTCTGTGAGCTGGGGAACACGGATCTTCCAACACTGTGGAACAGAAAAGATTTATGCTCTGAACCACCTAGAGCAGAAAATGAAGTGAATCGAAATGTAAGTACTGTACTAGAATTGTACCAGTCTACTTATAAGAACTCTGCAAAGATATACATTGGCGTGGTAAGAACCCTGGACTCGAGCCAGACTGCCTGAGTTTGAAATCTACCCCTACTGTCTGTGTGACTTTAGGAAAGTAGTTGACCTCTCTGAGCTTAGTTTCCTTTTCTTTAAAATAAAGTTGTTAGCAGCAGAGATGTTGATCATGCTCTGTTGACCCTGATTGTTAGTTATAGTTATAAGAAATATTAATCCTTTACTGTTAACTGTGATTGTTCTGTTCTAATTAGAAAACGCACTTTCTAACCTGGCTGGGAGTTGTGCGCCCCAGGACATGGGAATTACGCTTGGAATGTGGCCCATCCTCTTTTTCCGAGAACTGCCCATCATCATGGAAAGGTTAACAACCTTGTTCCCAAAACAGTGGAATCCTGGAGGCACCTGCCCTTTGCGACCCCCAGCCCACCTTGCCTACTTCCCCATGCCTATAATTCCTACTTTCCCGTGTAATCTTTGTCTTTTTACCCAATATAAGCAGCTGGCTTAGGGGGGGCAGGCTGCAGAGCAGATTTTCATGGATGGCCATTACTGCTCTCCCATGCTGCCAGCAATATTGGAATAAATGCTCATATATGATTCAACCCTGTCTCTGCTTAATTGGCTCAAGTGGTGACAGGCAGCCCAGGCCTATTGTCATCCAGTTTCAAAGTGATAATAGTACCTACCTCATAGGGATGCTGAAATGATGGAAATAATAATATGCCTGATTCCTTATGTGTGTCTACATGTCAGCTATTGCTATCGACTTGTTATTTTTAAGTGCGGACACAGGCATCTCTTTCTCTTTATAGGTTACCAACCAGGACCATCTACAGTTTTCTTTTCCACCTTAGGAATTAGTATGTGTGAGCACACATATATATATAATACACTCATGTTAGGCAGGACGACCCAATGAGTCATATTAGCAGAGCCTGATTCTGACAGCCCCTTGTGTAATAAGACCTACAGAAATTGGATTACAGTGTCATTGAGTACTTGCCTCTGTTTTCTTATGACAGCAGGTTTTCCACTTGTTGGCAAACCTCCGAGTGTGCTTTGAAACAGAGCTCTATGCCAGAACCCACTTGCTCTAAATTTCCCTTCTATGTCGAGCTGTTAGGCTTCAGGCTTGGGCTTTACTTTTAGAGAGGATATCCAGGACCTTAGAAGAAAAAAACTGTGTTGCAGGTTTTTAGCTTTTCTGGTAAACAGAACCTCAGTAAGTCACATGTCTGTGAAAACAATATACGTTCTCTTGAGCCTAATAAAACACCACAACATCCTTTCTTGAGTGTTAGATAATCTTAGGTTTACCTTTTTTCCCCCATACCATAAATTTACTTACAAACACATCTAATCTAGTATATTGGTTCAATAGTTTGATCCATTTTTTAAAGAGACTGCACCTCTTAAAATGCTCCTTAGATCTGTGTCATGGATCAACTGAAACATCCTTATTTCTTAAGCAGTTGGTGTCTTACTATGAAGAAAGGTGCAGGAAATCCAGATCCAAAGTACAAAGTCATCATAGCTAGTAACCACAGCTTGTTTTCCACCAAAAATGGCCAAGTCTTCCCTGGGCCCTCCTCAGAGTGGCCCCTATAGACCACAGAGCTTGTGAACCTCCCAATGCTCTGTTCCAACACAGTGTCGTTGGCAACCTGCAAAAGTCACAGAGGCCAAAAGCAGAGAAAATGGTGGTGTCACACCAAGTCCCCCTTTTCTTCAAACTTTGCTCCCCTTTGTGCAAGGACCAAAGGGTAGGTTTACCTTTCACACATGATATTATAACTGTGCCCTTCCTTAACGAACTCTAATTTCAGAATTTAGAAACAATGGAAACAGAAGGCTTTGTCATTTGGATTGAGAGAATTTGAATCATGGTAATGTTTTGAAATGTATGTCCTGTGTCTTCTCCTAAAAAGAGGAAGCAACCTGCTGCCAGGATGATTGGGAGTTAACTTCCCTCACTCCTTTTCTGCATGACCTTAGGGTAGGGTTGGCTCCAAAGATAACTGGGACAGAGTTCTTGGGCTTTTTCTGATACAACTTTCTTTCCCTCTGTGCAACTAAAGCCCAGCAGCTTGCAGTGGCTTTGAACTCCACACTGCTAACATAGCCTGTTCTCTGGAGCTTTCAGAGGAAGCAGAGTCTCATTGACTTGGACATGATGCTAATGTATTGGTTGTCCGAGAGCATCTGCATTTTCAGGAGATTCTTTAATTAGTCTCTGGCAGTTTTGCCAACAAGAAATAATGGGAGGGCCTTGAGCAGAGGCCTTTCTGGGTTCCCTGAAAGCACAGTCAGGGGCAAACGCTTGCTTACTGGCTTAGGACTTAGGGTATATAAACTGCTTCCAATGTATGTCATTTTTTATATTTCACTTAATCTCTATAACAGTCCTGTGAGATAAGTATCACTGTCCTCATTTAATTGATGAGGGAATTGAGGCCTAGAACATTTAAGTGGTTTGGTTCAAGTAACAAAGATAACACTTTGCTGTGACCTCACAGAGGCCACTCATCTCTTAGTCAGGTGTTCTTACTATTCCTTTAGGCAGATGGGACATGTAGACTTTTTGGGTACGTTCTGCTACCTATAAGGACACGTACAATTTTAAAAGTAAGAGGCTTAATTCTTGTTGAACTTGAAGGAAAAGACTTCCCTTTACTTTTTTTTCAGAGCATTTACTTTAAAAATGCTTTAGAAAGCTTGTGGTTGTATGTACTTTATCCACTCTTTGAAATGCATATAAATCCTTTTGAAACCTAAATGGGCCTTTTTATCAGCTTTACTACCTAGAATTGTCTTTCTCAAGGACCTGAATGTCATCTCTTTGAAATGTGAACGTTCAGGGAGATAGTATCTCTATTTCCCAGTGTCTGGGGAGAATTTAGGAGCCTGACTTCCATGGGCCCCTTGCTCCAAGTTGCAAAACTACCTCCTGTCTTAAATATATGAGTTTGTTCTTCCTCTGGATAAGGCCAATAAACAAACACAATTAACAGGCACGGTTAGGATGGACTAGGTGTGACAAATGGTGCTGTGAGGTCTTGTTACTTGAGGGCTAGTTATTGTTTATCTTGAGAACATGGATGAGATGGGCTGTATCTTTTTGGCTCCATAACAGGGTGAAATTCTTTTCTGTTCTTGCAGTCTCTTAGTGATGCTCATCACAGTCTGGTTTAATGCTTATTGAGTGATAAAAGTGCTTTCTTTCTCTGCTGCCTCTGTGGAGAGGTTTTCTGGGTTGGGAGAGAAGGTCTTGTTTTCATTATATGTCCCCAGCATACCCATGTCAGTTACTTGCTAATTTCCCACTCATTTTTTTAATAGAAAATCAGGCATTACTCAGATATCTGAAATTTAAGTTTACTCTGTTTATTTGCATGGGAATGTTAATATTGGATGAAGTTTTTACAACTTATATGCTTAAAATAAATAATGTTTTTATTAGTCAATGGGATGCATTTGGCCCTTCTTTTAAAAACCTCCCTTGTTGGGTAAATCTACTTATTATTTTTACACTTCTTTTTATTCTTCAATTTTTAATTAATTTGCCTTCTCAACCACACACACAGAACTAAAAAGATGTGGCAACTGATTGAACAGAAATGTGAAATTCCATCAACTTTTTAACAGGCACCATGAACCATAGAAGCATAGTGTAAGATAGGCAATAGAGACCTAATATTACACTGAATTCTTAAATTCACATTCATATAGTTCCCTATTTTAATATTTTCAGCATGACTGGACATACATATATCCAGACAGGTTCAACCGCGCTGAAAATACAAGATGTCTGTGGTTGGTGGACAGTCTTCTAATGCTTCTTTTAGGCGCAATAAAGAAAGTCTGATTTTACCTGGCCAAAAGAACAATTGTTCCCAGCAAAAATGGTTAAAGTTCAAGTCCAAAGTCTGAGGTAGGAACTGACATAGATCAGTGGGGAGAAGCCTTGTAATTGGGAAAGATATGCCTTGGGGATGTGTTGTGCTCATATGCATTTATTAACTAAATTTCATCTGAACTTTAATCAGTCTTCAAAGTAAGGGATAGATTAAAAGTCATCTTCTTATGATAGATGATGTAGAGATTTTTTCATCTCAGACTGATTTTCTAATTTGGCATTTTTTCAGGAAAGATAAGATCCACTAAGAAGTTAGTCTATATACATTTGCACACTTTCTGTACTGAAAAGTACCACCCTTGTTTTATAGAAACCTATTTTTATTAATGTTTAATTGAAATTTGAACAAAATGTTCCTCTTGGCTTCAATTCAGGGCTGGAAATTCTCACTGTAGGGTTTTTAAATATACTGATAGATAAAATTTACTATGCAGACTTAAACCGTGTGTGTGTGTGTGTGTATTTTTAAAAATAAAATATAATACGTGATTGACTGACTCATTGATTATGATCTAACTTTCCCCCTTTTGTGGATCATAGTGAAACAACTAAGGTTTTAATCAGATCTGAATTTAAATTTTATTGTGCCATTTATCAACTGTGAAACTTTAATCTCTCTGAATCTCCAATGACTTATCAATAAATAAATGGGGAAAACAATGATACATACGTCTTTGAAGTTTTTGTGAAAATAATATTTATAAATTATCTAATTTGTGCCCAGCATATTGTAACTGCTAAAAAAAAGTGAAATCTGTCAATGCAGTTACAGAAGTGGTTGGGATGTAAGTCAATTATGATTTTCTGTTAAGCAAGTCATCCAATTTCAGTAGAACCAAATCTGTAGTTAATGTCAGTCAAATGGGAGTTGGCCAGAGAGGGCTAAAAGATTTTAAGTCCTTCTAAGTACTAACACAGAGTTTTTCAAACTTTAATGTGCCTGTGAATCACCAGGAGAGCTTGTTTGTTGCTGATTCTGGTTCAGTAGGTTTGCCTGGAGCTGGAGACTCTACATTTCAAATAAGCTCCCAGAGATAATGTCCCTCACCCATGGACCACACTTGTGGTAAAATGGTTCAGGTACTAGGCAGGCTCTTGGGATCAGTGTTATCACGGAAAATGTAGTTTCAGTTATCTTCTAATGAAAACAGAATATATTATTTTACGTACCACCCTTTATTTTAAAATTAATTTTCCATGCATCATCCACAAATTGCACAGTTACAGAAAGATTAAAATATACCAAATACAAGTATCTTTGTCACTTGGCCTAAATTTTGGGAGGCATAGATTTATTTATTTATCCAGCTTTATTGATATATAACTGACATATAACATTGTGTAAGTTTAAGGCGTACAGTGTGTTGACTTGATACACTTTTATATTGCAGAATGATGACCACTGTAGCATTGGTTAACACCTTTATCATGTCACAGATTTACCGTTTGTGTGTGTGTGTGTGTGTGTGTGTGTGTGTGTATGTGTGTGTGTGAGAGAGAGAGAACATTTAAGATTTACTCTTTTGGCAACTTTCAAGTATGTAACGCAGCATGGTTAACTGTAGTCATCAGGCTGTGCGTTAAGGCCCCGGAAGTCATTCATTTTATGACTGAGAGTTTGCACTCTTTGACCAACACCTTCCCATTTTCTCTACCCCAAGTCCCTGGAAACCATCATTCTACTCCCTCTCTGCTTCTATGAGTTCGGCTTTTTTAGATTCCGCATATAAATGAGATCATCAGTATTAGTCTTTCTCTGTCTGACTTATTTCACTTAGCACAATGTCTTTGAGATCCATCCATGTTGTTGCAAGTGGCAGGATTTCTGTCTTTCTCGTGGCTGAGTAGTGTTCCATTGCATATTTATAGCATATTTTCTTTAACCCCTCACCCACTGACCAACACAGGATGTCTCCATGCCTGGGCTATCGTGAGTAATGCTGCAAGTGAACTTGGGGTGCAGAGATCTCTTTGACAGAATGAATTTCATTTCTTTTGAATGTATACTCAGCAATGGAATTGCTGGGTTATATGTTAGTTCTATTTTTAATTTTTTAAGGAACTTCCACACTGTTTTGCATAGAGGCTGTGCCAATTTACATTTCCACCAACAGTGCATGAGGGCTCTCTTTTCTCCACGTCATTGCCGACACTTGTTACCTCTTATCTTTTTGATGACAGCCATTTTAAGGGCAATGAATGATATCTCACTATGGTTTTGATTTGCATTTACCTGATGATTAGTGAAGTTGAACATTTTTTCATGTATCTGTTAGTCATTTGTATGTCTTTCTTAGAAAAAATGTCTATTCAGTTCCTTTGCCCATTTCTAAATGTTTTTTTAAAAAAATCACTTCATATTTGTATGGCTCACACCTAGCACAATATCTGGCACACAGTAGATGGTCAAGAATTGCATGTTGATTATCCTGAGGGTTATAAGCAGTGTTAGGAGCACTGGTTTTCTACCCTGGCTACATAAGAATTTGCTGGAAGCCTTTTAAAACATACTTATGCTTGCCCAGCTGGGTGTGACTTAGCAGTTGAGCATCGACCTAGGATCCAGGAGGTCACAGTTCGATTCCCCATCAGGGCACATGCCTGGGTTGTGGGCTCGATCCCCAGTCAGGGGCCTGCAAGAGGCAGCCGATCAATGACCCATCATTGATGTTTCTGTCTCTCTCTCCCTCTCTCTCCCTCTCTCTTCCTCTCTCTGAACAATAAAGATATATTTAAAAAACAAAAACAAACAAACAAACAAAAATACTTATGCTTTGTGCCTCCCCAGACTGGTTAAATTAGTGTCTCTGTCAGTGGGTCTTCGTATATTTTTAAAGCTCCCCTGGTGATTCTAGGGCAGCCAGGACTGAGCTATTAAAATGAGTATGAACAAACATCAAGACATTTTTTCTAAACATCCTACCTGTGGGCTCCTCTGGGTCATTTACATAATTTTTATTATCCGATTTTCTGCCCGCATTCAGCACAAATGTTAATATGCCCTAAGAACCCTCTGCTGCAAACACTTAGAGTAAAATGCCCTTGGGGGTGGATTTTCATTTCTTAGCTAGCTATTGCCACCTTAGGCTGTTTTCTTCTCTTTCTCCCTCTCTCTCTGCTGAATAGCTTTTAGAGACCATTTTAATTTATTTTATTTTTACTACGAAAGTAATAAATGTTTATATGTTTTTTACAAAATTCAAGCAATGCAAAAGGGAGAAGAAATTAAAGTAAAAAAGAAACCCTCTCTGCACACCCTTCATTCCTACTCCATTCCACAAAATCACCCCTATTGCCAGTTTTCGTGTATGCTTCCGGTAGTTTTCCATATGGATGCCATCAAATGTACTCTTACATAAACATAGTATACCACAGATGCACACTCTATAGTTATGCAGTATTAGGCTGGCTGCTTGTTTTTTCACTTAATGACATGCCTTGGAGATATCTCCATTAGCATGCACAGCTCTGCCTTATTCTTTCTAAAGGATATGGTAGCATTACATCACATGGATATAGCGTAGTCATTTAACCAGGTCCCTATTGCGATATATATTGAGCCCGTCCACTGTGACTCAGTGGTTGAGCAGTGACCCAGAAACCAAGAGGCTCCCGGTTCCATTCCTGGTCAGGACACATGCCTGGGTGGCAGGCTTGATCCCCATTGGGAGGGTCTGCTGGAGGTATCCATCAATGTTTCTCTCATCAATGTTTCTATCTATCCCTCTCCCTCTCCCTTCTTCTCTCTCTAAAATCAGTAAAAACATATTTTTTTTTTAAAAAAGAAATATGTTGAATGTTTCCAGTTTGTGAGTACTATATAAAAATCATTGCCACAATGATCATCCTTGTACATCTTTTCAAAATTTGGGCACTGTATTTGTTAAAAAAAATTTTATGTGTAACTGTTCAACTTCCACTTTCACCAGCTCCTCCTGGCACCTTTGCCCATGTTGTTCCTTCTGTCTGGAAAGCCCTTCCTTCAGATTTTTCTGTTGGACTGGCTTTTTTCATCATTCAGAGCTCAACATTCTCAGAAAGGCCTCTTTGGAACATCCCTCCCATATCACTCTCTGTGACTGACTTTTTTCTAGAATGATGGGAGAAAACAGACTAGAAATACAGGTTGGAAAGGAGCTTTAATGTCATGTGGTTAAATAATCCCTTTTTTTGAATTAAAAAACATACACACATGATTTTTAGAGAGGTAATATGACTAACCAGAAGTCTCTGAAATGATCCAGACTAGAACCCTGACTTCAGACTCTAGAAAGCTACACTTGACTCTGTTGCTTGTCCCATGTTTGTCTGGGGATTAGGGGTGTGTGTGTGGAGGGGTAACAGGGAGTAGTGTGGTGATTCACATTTAGCATCCTGCTCTTTAGGAGGAAAAAGCCCTGATTTATAGCAATTTTTATTTCCATGGGGTAGATACTCCCCCCATGGCCAGTTTCAAGCTACTGGGATGACATCGCTGAGCACAGAGCTGGGCAGTGCTGAGTAGCAGTAGCACACCATGACTCTGTGTTTCCATCAGACAAATGCAATAGTCCTCAAGAACCTCAAAAGCATAGTTAACAATAAAATATAAAAAATGTACAGTAGTAAAATACGATGTGTTGAGAACTTATTACCTTCATTTTAATATTTACTTATTTATAAGTATGTAATTTAATTTTTAATAATGATGGTATTTAACAATGGTCTTGCAAAATTCCTAAAAAATTAGCAACTGGCTCCCACTAGCCGATGGGAGACATACCTAGTACATCACTGGAGGGCAGTTAGTAATTCCATGTCAGCAGTTACCGCAGACCTCAGGGCAGGCTTTCCAGCAGCGAGGCCACTGAAGGGGAGCAGAATCTGTCACCCCAAAATATGTCTCTTTGGCATAAGGATTATTTTAATCTAATTATCTTTAAGAAACAACAGACAGAAGAAAAGCTCTGAAACCTGAGTGGCAGTTACTCTTTTATGAGAGACAGTTGCATTTATCAGGGAAACCTCCATTTGTGAGGGTGTCTCACTCGCTGTACCAGGAGAACTTTTCTGGAAACTCTTATCAATGGAGAAAGCGAGTGACTTAAATCTGTGTAAGACCCGTGCTCTTGTTTATTGTGCTGTGCCTGGTAATGTCCCGTGACTGGCCTCCCTCACCCCCAACATCTTTTGTCTTTAGCTGGAAACGGCATTTAAGGGGGTGTCTTGGACCATTTCATAGAGTTACTAGGTTTGCCTGTGTCTCTCCCAGGGATGCAGGAGGAATACATGTTATTAGCCTTCTGTTTGTTTTTCTCCTGTTTGTGTGTCTTTTATTACTGCTGGGGGGTGGTATCTGCCAAGAACCTAGAAGGATAGAGGAAAAATTGTTTTTCCTCCCCCACACCACCAATGTGATACGGTTATGCAGAGATACTGATAACATTTATGGTGCGATAGGGTCTGGGATATCAGCCAGCTCCATTCACTGAGCTGTGTCTGCTGTACAAATGGGGCTGTTTCCTGTTGTGACATGATCTGACATGAGAAAGACTGAGAAGTCCTACTTTAGGACACCCACTGCCTCACTTTAAGCCATTTTTCTCTTGAGCCAGTGTCCAAACATATATTGATTAAAGCTTACCTTTTCCTATATATTTTTTATGTTTATAATAATCTAAAAGTGCAACAGACAAACAACCAACAAATATTAATCCTATATCATGTGTTATAGAATCTGGGAACATTATAAGGACGAATACAATAAAATTCCAGTCCTGAAGGACTTTATAATCTAGTTACAGAGATAAAACTAACACTTCAAACAATCACAAAAGCAATAGAAGATAGTAAATGTGTGTAATAAAAGAGGAAGTGACACAGCACAGACCGTAACTGTCATTGAACTTCAGAGGAGTTGAGAAAACGGAAGGAAAGCCGTCTGATTTTACCTTCTCACTTCACAAATATAGGACTCCAGTGATGATTAACCCGAGTGATTATTAACCAGTTATGTGGAAGAGAGGCAGGGTACCACTATCCTAAATTCTAGGCCATGCACTCAAAGTTCACTCAATAACCAAACACCTCTCTCACCTGGGCCCTGTTCTCAGGGTGACTTCTGCATTAGGAGGTACAGTGCCGAGGGTCCACAAACAAGTTTTAACTTATTTCAGATCAGAAGAAAAAAATATAAATTTTAGGTCAAAGAAAAGTTTTAATGTGTGATATTAATATATTTGTCTTTATACCAATAGAGTCATAAAAGGGAATTTTAAATATTTTTTTATGGAAGAAAGGGCCAAGGAAAGCAAAAGTGACTTCCCAAGAAAGTAATAATGGGGCTCCGGTTCTTCCAGACACTGAAGGAAGATAAAATGGTGCATAAGGCAAACAAGGCCCTGCTCTCAAGAAACTTCCATTATTTAGTGGGAGAGACCATGAATAAGCCAATGAGTGAGACAATTTCAGACAGTGATAAAGGAAAGGCTGTGTAAGAAAATAAAGCATAGTTTGATAAAGAGTGATGGCTTAGGAATGTTCCAAAAAAGGCCTTCCTAAGGAAGCTGAGCTCTCAATGATGAGAAAAAGCCGGTTTTCCAGACAGAAGGAACAGCATAGGCAAAGGAATGAGTTTGGGGGAGTGGGGGAGCCCAAAGCCCTGTGGGCTGGCTCCTAGAGGGAAAGGGGAGGAGAGAAGAGCCCAAGAGGTTAGGGTCGTAGGAGGGGCTTGTGCGCCCAGGCTTGAGGCCTTTTAAGGGTATGGGATTTGGTGTTGAGTACAACGGGCAACTGCTGGACGTGTTTAAAGAGAGGAAGGAGAAGATCCAACACTCATGCCAATAAGATCGCTCGGGGTTCAGCGTGGAGTAGTCTGGAAATGGGAGGCGGGCTAAGAAACCTGTGCATTGCTGCGGGTGAGCGTTGCTGAGCCTCAGGCCAGGGTGCAGCCTTGGAGGTAGGTAGGAAAGGGTGCGGTGGGATGCATTGTGGATGGAGAGTAGCAGAAATGGATGTCGGGGGTGCAGGAAAGAGACTATCCAGGTGGTCAGAAGCCTTGGCAGTTTTCATGGAAGAGATTATGCAATTTGAAGAATGGGTCATTTCATAAAGATAATAAAAACTATGTTTTTCACCAACTCGAGAGCTTAATTTAGATTATTAGGCTATAAAAATACACCAGAGTTGATGGGATAAAATATGTGCATACCTCACTTGTAGTTATTTGTAATATTTTGGTATTTCAAAGCTATGAAAGGAGGAATAAGTTTTTTTAGGGCCATATTGTTTCTGAAGCAGAAGGTACATTGTGTTATAATTTACTTGTTTTGCAATATATTTTATCATAAATATTTTGTAGATAAATGAGCCAGGAGGGAAAGCCCAATTTTGAATGTGAAGAATTCTCAAAAACAAATGAAAACAATATATAAATAGAAACAAAAGAATTTGAACGAGTATTTCATTCCACACTGAGAGAATTCCTCTGTGTAATTCTTATAAACTAAATTCATTGTGCAAAAATTAAACAAAATGGAATGGTTTAAAAATGTTTAAATTAATAGAAGCTTACATGTGACAGAACCATGAGAATCATCCGGGGGGAGAGGGCTGCAATGGATTTCAGACATTATTTAACCTTTCCAAGCCCCTGACTCCTAAAAGGTAATAATGCCCAATTTATAGAGTAAGATTAAATAAAATATTGTATAAGCCACACATCACAATCTGCTATATAAATAGAAGTAAATATAAAAACTTTTCAGAGATGTGGACCCCCAAAATTAAACAAAGTAGCCATAAAGCCAAATTTAATCCAGTTAGTATTTTAAACAAATTAGTAGGATAAACCAGATTGCAGGGAAAACATTTTGACTATCTATGAAAGCGAACAACTTTCTTTTTCAGCCTTATTAAGGTATAATTGACCAAACTGTATTTATGTAAAGTGTGCAATGTGGTGATTTGATATACATACACGTTGTGAAATAATTTCCACAACCAGGTTAGTTAACATATCCATCACCTCTCATAGTTACCTTCATGTGTGTGTATGGGGGGGTGTGTGTGAGAACTCTAAAGATTTACTGTCTTAGCAAATTTCAAGTATACAATACAGTGTTATCAACTATAGATACCATGCTATACTTTAGATCTCTGGAACCTGGTGTTCTTACCCTTTGACCAGCATCTCTCCATTTTCCCCACTTCCCAAACCCCTGTTACCTTGGCAGCTACCTTTCTATTCTCTGTTTCTATAAGCTTGACTTTTTTTTTTTTTTAAAGATCCCACACATAATTGAGATCGTACAGTATTTCTCTTTCTTTGTCTTATTTCACTTAGCGTAATGTCCTCCAGGTTCATCCATGTTGTTGCCAATGGCAGGATTTCCTTCTTCCTCTTGGCTGAAAAATAATATTTGTGTGTGTGTGTGTGTGTGTGTGTGTGATATTGTTTTTCCCCCCTTTATTTTATTTTAAAATTTTCATCACTACTTATTCCCCCATACCCTCCTCCACCTCCACCCACTTCCCTCACCTGGCAATCACCACACTGTCGTCCGCGTCCACGAGTCCTTTCTCTTTTCGCTCAATCCCTTCACCCACGCCCACCCCATGAGCTGCCTGCCTGCTCTCCATCTCTGAGTCTGTCTCTGTTTTGCTTGTTAGTTCAGTTTGTTCATTATACTCCACGTATGACTGAAATCATCTGGTACTTGTCCTTCTTTGACATACTCTTTATCCATTTTTCTATCAGTGACATTACATTTCCTCCTTCCTTCCTTCCTTCCTTCCTTCCTTCCTTCCTTCCTTCCTTCCTTCCTTCCTTCCTTCCTTCCTTCCTTCCTTCCTTCCTTCCTTCCTTCCTTCCTTCCTTCCTTCCTTCCTTCCTTCCTTCCTTCCTTCCTTTACTGATTTCAGAGAGAGGAAGGGAGAGGGAGAGAGATAGAAACATCAGTGATGAGAGAGTCATTGATTGGCTGCAGCCCGCAACCCGGGCATGTGCCCTGACCAGGAATCGAACCCTGATCGCCTGGATCCTAGGTTGATGCTCGCCTGCTGAGCCACGCCGACCAGGCCACTTACATTGTTTCTGTATCATGGCTATTGCAAAAAATGCTGCCATGAGCATGGGAGTGCAGCTATCTCTTCAAGACAGAGATTTCATTTCTCTTGGATGTATACTCAGAAGTGAGACTGCTGGGTCATATAGCAGTTCTCTTTTTTATTTTTTGAGGAACCTCCATACTGTTTTCCACATGGCTGTATTAGTGTACATTTCTGCCAAAAGTACACAAAGGTTCCCTTTTCTTCACATCCTTGCCAACACTTACCTCTCATCATTTTGATAAAAGCTATTCTAACAGGTATGAGTGACATCTCATTCTAGTTTTAATTTGCATTTCCAGGATTATTAGTGATGTCAAACACCTTTCATGTACCTGTTGGCCATTTACCAAGCAACTGCTAAGGAATGTTAAGACTACTTTAATAGTGTTGAGTTTTATAGAAAAATTAAAGTTATATCCTTATTACATTTACTACCTAAATATATATAATCGTATATTCTGAGAATTCAGAGAAATCATAGAAGTCAGCCAGTCCAATGGTTCACAGACTTTGGAGTTTCATAGACCAGTAAATTTTCAGAAAGAAAAGAAAAAAGAAAGGAAAGACATGAGAGACTGACATATGATAGGCAACCTTTTATTTATTTATATTAGAACATAAAAATATCAAATAACTAATGTTATTTACTATTAAATTGAGTTCTTAAATAAAATACATTTTTGTACCAAGCCTTTATTAAAATCAAACCTTACTGCATTATTCATATTTTACTATATTTTGGCAGACTCTTGAATATTTTTTATGATCCAATTGGCAGTTGCTGATGTCTATGCCCATTGGCAGGTGAAAATTTGTCCAGTACTCAAATTTCTCAGGTGACAGGAAGCTCACCAAGGACAAATCACTGGGTTACTTATCAAGTTAAAAATAAAGACAATCAGAATAAGTTTTCTTAATATAGTAAAATTTCCCATGATATTTCTTATACAGCTTGTTTCTTAATTCATCTTAAAATATGGATTCCATAAAACATGGATTCCATTGATATAAATTTTATTTAGATACAACTATAACAAACACACATTGTTCTGTTTATCAAAGTGGTTTTAGCAGGATCTCATAGATCATATCATGCTCTGTGTATACATATGCTAGAGTTACACTTTAAAAATTGTATAGTTTTTGTAGCTGAGATTAGTCTTTACCTGGGGCATATTTTGTATTCAATTATTCTTTTAACAGGCATCAGTCCTTATTATTCCATTCCTCCTTGGCTGCCCAAGGCTGACATACTCATCACTAACGTGGGAGGAGATGTGAGTGGCAAGGAGAGGATGCCCAGAGGGCTCAGAATTGGGGAAGGTATGGAGAGGTTAGCCTGGTAGCACAAAATAAAATAGAAGGTAGCATTTTATCCAAATGCTAGATAAAAGAACAACTGTGCTAACTTTGACAATGATATTAATAGTTGAACTTTCATGATTAAAGAGAAGATCCAGGCGATAATGAAGTAATGAGGCTGGAACCTTCTGGGAATGACTTTGGAGAGGGCCATTTAATTCCTTACTGTAGTAAGTTCATAACTGGAAAAAAGATTCTCAGCTCTATTTTTTCTCCCTCCTTTCATTCTTGATGCAACTACTCAGTCCAATTCAGCCAAGGAAAATATATTGGCCTCCTGGTATAAACTTGAGAGCTGATGAGGGAGGTTTTGGAAACCATGGTTGCTCTAAAGAATATATGTGAAACCTTGTAAAATGATAGGCTATGAAAGTAAGAAATACACCAAGATGTCAAAATTTATTATCCCTTGGACCTTTTCACGTTTTTTTTCTTGTCTTTCCTATATTTTCCAAATGTCCTACAACAAGCAGGTGTCACTTTTATGATCACAAGACAAATGTTACATATATATGGGGGAAAGACATCCCCTGCCAATATGGACTATGGTGTCATTGGATATAGAGAATGTTGGCAGTGAGAGTAGAATAATTTCCCACAAAATCTTCATATTTTAAGCACTAATGGAATAACACATTAAAGTAAAATAGAAGGGTGCTTGGTTTATTACATAAATAAAATATTTGCTTCGTCGAAGGAAACCTACGAAGTAATTATATTTAGTACATATGCTTAATCCATGAACCGTGCCTTAGTGGTATGGTAAGTCTTAAAAGTGAGGCACTATGAACCATGGTTAGGTTTGCTTGGTAAAATTGAAGCAAGCATTCCAAGGAGACTGAGGTGGGAGTAGTTAGGAGGTATCTACATTTCCTGTAACTTCCTTAACGCGAAATGCTAGAGTAGGGGAATCATATTAGAGGCACGAGAAGCCATAGAGTTTGGGGTGATTGGTGTGGATGGAGACCCCCCAGCAGTGGAGGGCACAGGTCCCTGAGGCACTCCCCGGCACCTGGGCCAATGTGATATGTTTTGGCCATCTCCCACTGGAATTAGATTTCTGCCTACCTCTCTACAGAGGGCAGAATATCATAGTCATTTGAAAATCAATGTAGAGACGTTTGAACCCAGTCTTAAAGAGAGATTGAACTATATGGAATATTACACAGCTGATTTCCCCAGGAGCTCTTTGGCTTATGTTCCTTTAAAGCTCTATTTTGTATTTTAAAGGAAAAATATCTTTGCCTTGGAGTACTTAGAAAGATCCATTAGCATATTTATATGTAATCTGAACCAGTATTACATCGAGGTGAAATTTGGGTGACTAATATAATTATAAAAATTTTAAGTAAAACTGGCATCAAAAATTCTTTAATGTCTTATACCTTTTTATCCTCAAAGTTATAGTTGATGACTGAGAAATTAATTTGTTCTTTTTTAATATGGTTAGTTTTCTTATCTCAAGAACATGAAATGCTTATGTTAAGCACTTCTATTTGTCTGTATGTGAGTCTGTGAAAAGATGACGGTTTGAATCATTCGTTCAGGAAAAAACACAACAGAAACCAAATGATCTGAAAATTAAAGGCCAAGAAAAAGTAATCATGCACGTCAGGAACATAAATGACACTTCTGCACAGAGAGGATTTATATATAACAACCAAACTCATAGGACACAGCCCAGATGGCAAATCACACGGCCTCACTTCCACATGACAAGCAAATCACTTAATCAGAAAGTAATGTCTGTTCCTCTGTCATCCCAGGATTGTGCTAGATGGGAAGTTAAAAGTTTGAGATTATTGCATCATCAACTCATAATATGTCAGAACTGAGAGAGTCCTTAGAGAACCTCTAATCCAATTTCCTTCCTTCCTTCCTTCCTTCCTTCCTTCCTTCCTTCCTTCCTTCCTTCCTTCCTTCCTTCCTTCCTTCTCCTCCCTCTCCCTCCCTCCCTCCCTCCCTCCCTCCCTCCCTCCCTCCCGTCACTTAACACTTTCATAAAATTTTGGCTTCATAGCTTGGCAGGTACACCAGTATTTTTATTTATTTCAAAAACCAGGTGGCACTGGACTTTCCTAAATGTATTTGTTAGGTATAAATCTGCCTTTTCTAGGTTGGTCAGATTTCCTCAAGTCTTTCTTGAATGATTTTGCCCTGTTAAAGCCTCTTGCACTCAGTCAGCAATCGATTCAGATATTGTTAAAACATTAAATTGCCCAATCACTTTCTTTTCTCCTCCTTTTGCTGAATAACAGTTATGTTTGCAGTTTTCTATTAGTTCTGTGCTAAAGCTCAGAAGGAAGCAATGCCAAGAACTGTGGTTAGTGGTTCCAAGCGAAGAGGCTGCTATTGTCAAGCATTTCTTCCTTGACTGGGAAAGATGGGAATTCAATCCAGTTTAATTTGATCACCCTAATGATGCTCCCCTGGATAACGAAAAATCATACTTTATTTGGAATCAGAACATCTACCAATATTAACAGCAGTCAGATATCTGTCTAGGTTTTAGGACAGAACCCTGGATCAGCCTTGGTCCAGCAACATTATTACTTGTGCCAATGTTGACAACACAGTCAAAGCTGCCCGGCATTCATGAAAATCAAAATCAGTCAAGCACTAAATCAAGAGCCCATGAAGGCTTCACCTCTATGGATGATTTCGTTCAATTAGCTATAACATTAGTTTTGTGAACATGGGAGGTGATTATCTTTGCTCATGGGAGACAAATCCCTATTATGAAAGGACAAGAAATCTCTCCCTCTTGTGACTGTGACACCAATGAGTTCTAATGTGAACTGTAATGGTTCAGCACCCTGTAATTTTCCTAAAAGCTCCCAGATTGGAAAATGCTGCTCAAACGGATGGCTTCATTCTCCATGCGCTTGCACAGCAGGCAGATGTAGCAGTGACAGAAATGTGTCCTGTTTCATTACTTAATTGTTTCAGTGGATATCACGCTAAGCGGTCCTATCTCTATTGTACAACTGGAGGAAGGGCTTCTTTGCTGTCATGGTTACAGGATGTTAGTGCTGGAATTTTAAATTGCAATATATTGTAGCTCATGAGAGCTCTTCTGCAATTTCTGTCTAACATTGTCCCTGTCATGGCAAACTCTGCAGAAGGAAGTCTGTGCCTGTTTCAAAGTGTCTAATCCAGTTTTCTTAATGTGATTATGAAGTCATTGGATGATCAAGAGAGGTATAAAATTCAATAGTTTGAGAATGTAATTCTCTTTATTGCTTCTCTTTAGCAAGTACCACGTTTCTGTGTTATTCTTCAGAAAATATTAAATATTTCCTTGGAGAATTCAATTAACACCTAATTTTTATTATTTTAAGCCCTAATATTTTTTACAAAAATGTAGCATTCACTGAAATGGTTCATTCTGTGCACTGTGAACCAATTTATTCCCTCAGATTTTATATAGCAGCATTTCTTAAATAACAGGTGCTTTCTCTACTTATTATCTAGAATTTATTGAAGTTTATCTATATGGGGTATTTATATAAAACACAATACAAATATGATTAGTCCAATTATATTTCTGTTTAGGTGAACACTTCTGAATTAATTTATCTGAAAGCATGTATTAGGCCAAAATTATATTGAGGTATTTCTGAGAAGTTATGCTTCTTGCCTGATTTATGACTTAGTATTCAGAGACTATAAACTATTAAATAGTCACAATATTCTTTGCAACTTTTTGTACTCCCCACGTCCCTTTGAAAAAGATTCTAGTACCCCAGTTTTAGAAAGGGAGAAATGAATCAGAAAGATGGTAGAATGCTGTAGGTTCAGGTATGCGTTTGTATTTTTCTGTTTGTATTTTCACTGTAACGGTTGTAGTATTTTATAGTGAAAATAAAATTTCTGAGAAAATAAAGTAATATAAGTCCAGTTTTAAGCATTGTTCCTTTGAAAATGGACTATATGGCTGTTTTATGATAAGTATGTTGCACCATTAAGGATTTATATTTTTGCTTGAGCTACATGAAGTATGGTTTAAAAAAACAATATTGTTTTGGTGGTTTGATAAACAAAATTTTCTAAACTTAAATGTAGATATGTATAATCCCTCTTCTAAAACTGGTAAACACTTCCAGGCAATCATTTATACTGCCATTTTTAATTGTTGAAGACACTGTGTCCTGACCAACCTGAGCACTCCCTGCATAATTCAGGGGGGTTTCGGGGGATTCCCTGCACACCTCTCACTGCCAGCTTGCTCTTCAACTGTGGCTCACTGCCTGCTGGCCCAGGGAATTGAAGGCTGGCAGTCATAGCCCCCTTTCCCTGGAGTTTATGTTTATATGTGTATATGGAATACTGAGACATGCCAGGCACAGTCTTGACTGCTTTGGACAACTTCCTTCTGTTTCTTATGGAGGAGGGTACAAAGTTGGGGTGGGGAAGGAGGCATTTTATCAACAAGCTTCATAAGTTTTAAAGTAAAGCAGTTCTGCTCTCTCTCTCTTTTTCAAGATTTTCAAATTTATTTTTAGAGAGAGAGACAGAAAGAGGGAGAGGGAGAGAAACAACAAGGCCCCCCACTGGGGATTAAGCCTGCAACCTGGGCTTGTGCCCTGATCAGGAATCGAACCAGGAACTCTTCAGTGCATGGGACGATACCCAACAAACTGAGCCACACCAGTCATCTCTCTTTAATAGATTTTTTGCACGGATAACCAGTGATCCAGATTCTGACCTATAGATCACTCCAGGACAGGGGTGGGGGGTGTGTGTGTGTGTGTGTGTGTGTGTTAAACCCCATGAGACATTACCATAACAGTTCATGTGGTTAATATTCTTCTGGTTTACCCACCTATTTACAATTTTCATTATTTATCACTTCATCCTGTATTTGCAAGATTTATCTAGAATCATGTCCCTCTGTTTGGAGATCATTGTTTAGTATTAACTTTAATGCAGCTTTACAGGTGATGGATGCTCTAATTTCTTTTAGCCTGAAGATATCTTTACTTTAGCTTAATTCTGAATAGTATTTCACTAGCATAGAAATCAGTTCCTTTCTTTCGCTCCACTGAAGATACCACTGTATTTTTTTCTGACGATTACTCATTTGACAATTGTATCTCTCTTTCTCTGGCAGCTTTCTATATTTGGTTTTGTGAAATTTTGCTATGATATGTGTGGTAGATTTCTTTGTGTTTTGCATGCTTGGGCTTCTTAAATCCATGGATGATGTCTCTGATCAATTTTGGAAAACTCACAGTCATTCCTTTTAAAATATTGCTTCTGCCACATTCTCTCTTCTTCTAAGAAGGGATATAAGTGTATGTTTGGACTTTTTACTGTATTACCAATGTCTCTTAACACCCCCCCCCCCCCCCAGAACATTACATTCATCTGTGGGGGTTTTTTGTTTGTTTGTTTTTTTAATATATCTTTATTGATTTCAGAGAGAGGAAAGGAGAGGGAGAGAGAGAGATAGAAACATCAATGATGAGAGAGTCATTTATCAAGCCCACAACCCGGGCATGTGCCCTGACCAGGAATCGAACCCTGATCGCCTGGATCCTAGATCAACGCTCAACCTCTGAGCCACGCCTGGCCGGGCCATTCATCTGTTTTTTACTCTGCATAGTTTCTTTTGAGCTATCTCCCCAGATAACTGATATATTTTTAGCTGTGCCTCATCTGTTTTTATACTTATCCATTCAATTCTCAATTTTAATTAGAATTTTTAGCCCTAATATTTCTATTTTTTTCTTTTTCAAATATGCTATGTAAATTTTTTGTATTATAGTTCTCTGTTGAAATTTTCAGTCACGTCGTTATATCCTTGAATATAACCAGCATAATTATTTTAAAGCCTGTGTCTATTAGTTCAGATACTATGTGAACCAGCATCAGTGGGTCTCATTAACTCTCTGTTGTTTCTGCTCGATCAGATACATATTTCCCCCTCTTTCTGTTATCACTGATTGTGTTCCAGACACTTTATTTGAAAAATTGCTTTTAGAAATAATTTGAGGCCTAGGTAATGTTATCTTTCTCTGAAAAATGTTTTTGTTGGCTTCTGCACCAGTGGGCACTGTAATCCCTAGTCTGGTATTACCTTGATCCAATTTCAGAATTATATCAAACTTGGTGACTTGACAGTGGGCCATAGTTTATACAGGGGAGGGTTTACTTCTAGTTCATCTTTATTTCTATAGTTAAACTATTTGGATCCCAACCCAAGCACAGGGTTGTATTAGATTCCTCACTTATGGTGGCCGCTGCTTTATTTTCTGTCCTCCAAGCCCCACAGGTGCTGCTTGGTGACTCAGCAGCTCTTTTAGGAATCAACAGATGCCCCTGGGAAAGCAGTTCCAAATGCTCATATCCCTGTTTTCCCACCTTCTCCTGAATCTTGGCCTGGTGCTTCTTCAGTTTCTTTTTATATCAATGATGCCATAAGTTTTTTTACATTTTGTTTATCTTTCCTACGTGTCATCTGAGTGAGTGCTGGTCTCAATAACCATGCTTAGATGATATTTGATACCATGTAACATCAGTAATATATAATACAGATAATATAAAATTGGTAACTTTTATTTCCCTAATGGAAACTAAGCATTTGGCAAGCAGGGGCCATTTTATGAATTTTTTTTTCATATGCACACGTGTACCACCACTCACCCTATACCCCAAATTCTAACCCAGAGCTGAAATGTAAATAAATACAATTATATACTTGTTTGCTTGATATAAATTTCAGAGTAAATTAACATAGGAAAAATTGGTTTTATTCTTATTTAAAGTGAACTATTATGATAAAGGCTAGTTAGATTTAAGAAAGTAATGCTTGTTTGTTATTTATTACTGTTATTTTTATTATTGCTGTTCCTATGTATTTTGTACATTTATAATCACCTTCGTCTCTTGCCCTTTGTTCATACTACACCTTTCTGGCATCTTTACTTGGTGAGTCATTTATTTTGGTCAGTTTGCCTATCCTGCCTGTTTCTTTTCAGTGGATGTACTCCTGTACCTCAGACAGAGCTAGAAAGCCCAACTCCTGGCTACTCCTGAGCAATGGTCATTGTTCATGAACTTGAGGACACCTAGGGTCCCATGGGGCAAACTGGGCCAATCAGATATTCTCTCCAGAGAGCTAAGAACTAGGTTCTAATCCTTTTGTTAAGCAGCAGAATTGGAAAATGACATGAAAAGTACTGAAGCAGTCATGTCTACAGTAGACATAAAAAGTCAATCTGCAGAGAAGGAAAGAAAAATGGTACAAATACCATGAGATAGGCAAGGAGGAAAGGCCATGCCCCACCTGAGATGGAGCCTCCTGTTCATTCTTTGAGCTTGTTTTTGTTAACAAGGCATTGTGAGATATTTTTTAATATGCCCATTAAATCTCCTTCCCCCAATTTTTTGTTTTATTGGCAAAGGCCAGTATGGGTGGGTTCTGTTTCTTGTAATTTAAATGATATGTCGCCAGAGCAAGACCATTTCATGAAATTACGTTGTGATCATTTGGTTCCTGTTTTTCTCTATCTGCATGAATAACTGGCAGTTTAGTACATCTTTTTCGGTACCCAATTTTAATTTATTCGAGATTTAAGGTACTTGGAATTATAGCACATAGAAAACCACATTGTAAGTTGCTATAACACAATAGGTCAGAGCACTTCATGATGAAGTGAGTACTTTGAACGCAGCGGGGGTGGGAATAAAACAAAATGCTCGTCAGCAACTCACTGGGTTTCAGAAAATCCTTTCCAGACGTATGCTATTATGTATTTTTCCCCCTAAAGAAAACTTTTAGATAAAAGTCCCAAATGAGACAATAAAATGCCTTTCAAAAATCCCAAGAAAAAGGAACGTCATAAATCCCTGCAATCCTTTGTTGACGCTGCATTGTTTGTGATTAACCACACAAAGAACTAAGTCACCAAGTTCCTAATGGAATCAATCATCTTCTTGAAAGAGCAGTTTTCAGAATGTTGCACTAAAGGGTTTTAGAGATCTCTCAAAAGCTGAGTTTTCCTATGACTTGTGAAAATGTACTACAAAAAAAGAGCACATAATTGGGAGATTTGATTTTATTTTAAGTGGGTGCAGAATAAGTCAGCTGTACTTTTATAAACACACTTCTTGGAAGTGATAGGATGTATGCAGCAACTTTTAATACCTAGCAAAATGCTGAAAATTTTGTGCTTTTTAAGCAGTGATTTCAGGAAACGATTCCTTTTTCGTTGTTTACTTGCAAAACCAATGGTAATTAAATATCACTGAGCAGGGGCAATTCAACTTCGGAATTTTTGATAAGTAAAATTTATAAGGACACAGTCCCTTCTTGAATTTGTAGAACCATGAGTTAGCAGACAAGGAGTTTACCATCTACTTGGGAAGACAAAGTATAAACATATGAAAAAAAATTAATAACAAAGGCAGCATTTATTGTGCACTTGGAATCACATGCTCCTGTGTCATATTCTAAAATGCACCCAATGGACTTAAGAGCATGTGAAGTGTTAATCACATGGAAGACCAAAAAAGATCATGATGTGCTGGAGGGGGAGGGTGTGTGGGGAGATGATCATGGTGACCAGAAGGTTTTTCAAAGGGAAATGTCCTGTGGTAAGGGGAATTAGTAAACAAGCCAGGTATGTTTCCCTCCAAAAATACAATATAAATACATACTTTAATCACTTTTTAATACAAAATAGCAAATGAAATACAAAGTATCAATGGATTTCATAAAAGTATAAATTGGAAAAAAACCAACAATTCCCAAGGTAGAAGTAGACTGTGGAAGAAGGGAAGCACTCAAGGATTTGAATGTAAATCATAGAACGTACTGTGTCAAAATGCAGTACTTGACTCCTCCCACAACCACATCAAAATTACAGTTAAACTACACAACAACCATCATTCAGAACCACCTAAAAACCAGCTGAATGCAAGTCCTATCAGTAGGGATTTAAAGAAGAAGCCACACTGAGAGTAGTAGGAGGGGGAGAGACATGGAACGGGCTGATCTCATACCCACGTCTAGAGAAAAATCAGGAGGAATATCTTGGCTGTGGAGGTCCCTCTGAGGAGCGAGGGGTCCCAGCCCCACACTAGGCCCCCTAGCCCAAGGTCCCAATGCCAGAATTAAGACCTACACGTTAGTTTGGGGGAAGTGGAGAAATACACATTCAAAGCAGTGTTACTTTTTCGATAGATGCCTATATTTGTCCTTCTTAGTTAGATCCTTCCCTTTTCTTTACACTTTTTCACTAATGACTCATTCTAAGCCTGGTAGATTTTGACTGCTTATATTTCTAGCACTTAAAAATGTACCTCAAGTATCGTAGTTACTCGGTAAATGTTTTAAGTGTTTGTTGAATGCATCCTTCAAATGTGATGTCAATATGGACAGATGCTATTGCTTTCAATTTAAAGTTAGTAAACCTGAAAGCTTAAAACTCACTTAAATTACTCAGAAAATTACCAAAAATAGCCTTCAGGATCTTGTGTTCAGGGGAATACTATAGTATTTCACAGATATCAGTTTGCTTATCTCAACTAATAGGGCTCTATCAACCAAAATAGTGATGACAGCACCTGTCATCTCACCCTTACAGGCTACTTAAAGGGAAGTTAAAGGCTCTCCCCCAAATAAACATTAATCCATAGTTTGTATCAGGCTCTAAAGAAGGCCTCCAGATGGAAACATCAAGCATTTGCCGATTGTCTTCTACCGTCCTCTTTTTAAATAGCATATCACAAATACTAAGGCAGTTGAGTAGCAAGTAGCTCTAATGGAATAAAAATAAGCATGGAAATGGTCTCAGGGTCCCTTCCCTCTATTGTCACAATTTCTGTATCAACTTTCATTCTATTTATAGCATTTCAACCTGATGCCCTGGAAAATAACTAGGTTGTCATTCCCCTTGTCTCTGTGCAGAAAGTCTAATGAGAAAACTCAATAATACTTTAAATATGGACTTAATTAAGCTTGCAAGTCAGCACCTGATATAGAGAAAAATCCATGTTATATTACTCTGTCTGTAAGAGGAAAATGATGTAAAAAGTCTTCAAAAATGTGATCCATCTCTGCTTTAAAGAGAACACGAACTTTGCTGAGGGTGCGGTGCCATGTTCAATTTTAATCTCTTCTATAATTTTTGGTTTAATTTTTCATGGTACGCTAACTTGAATTTGGATTTACAAATCTGTAAGGTATCTGCTAAAGGTAGTTTTTAGATATTTGTAAAACTAAGTCATCAAGGGGGGAAATGTACAATTTGGGGGCAATCCAAAATTTTTCATGCGACATAATGTCCTGCCAGTATTTTTGAGATGAAGGCATGTGCTTTGAAACGAACCAAATTGTGTACTTTGTTGACAATTGTCCCAATTTATGTTTTGCTTATTTATAAGTATAAGTACCCTCTGTGAAGTGGAGGTAGGTAACAGCTACAGGTCTCTTCTCCCACAATTTTCCCATTAGATGGCATATTACAATGAAAGCAAGGTCTAGACGGAGTTCTGTCACAGCACAAACATTTACTATCAGTGAGGCTAAAAACAGGCTCCAGAGCAAAGCTCCACCTTTTCTGAGAACTCTGTGTATTTCTGTTCTGTATTCTGTTAATTCCTTCTTTAAGCACCTTGGCTAACAGGTTCACTCCAATGTAAAATTACGATGTTTTAAGAAGGATCAAGTGAGCTTTTGATTGGCTCAAGCGACAGGAAACCCCATTAAGGGACAGACATAAGACCACCTGGAATTCTGGGCCTACAGAGCTGCTCCTCGGGCAGCGGGCCGGTGGACCTCAGCTGCCTTCATGCGACGGTGGAAGTATCAGTACAGTATTTTAAACCAACCCATGTGCCTTAAAAATGTTTCACCAACGAAATGCTAGTTCTCTGATTTATAGTTTTACAAGCTTGCTGATGAGGGCCCAGAGAACAGTGCTTGAAGCACTGATGGAAGCTGGGTTAGAACTTCCGATGAGAGCATTTCAGAGGCCTGCTAGCCGCCCCTGGCGGGCACATTCATGCTTAGAGCGCCTCAGAGGCGAACTGACTGCCCACGGTTAGGCAATTTACTCACCAATATATCATGATGTCTGTGCTGAAGTGGTCTGAAGCAAACTGCATTCTCTATGTCATCACGGCAAGCTTTAGCAGGCAGGACGTAGAGTCGCTTTTAGATAAATATATAGTTTCGGCATTGACCTCAAAATCTTGCCTCCTCTGTGGGAACCGCCTGCTGATAATGCTTTACTCATGCCCAGTGCAGTTTGCCTGTTCTCTTTACCCAACAGAGGCTAAAGATTATCCTGCTAGCCTTGGTCACTTTCTCGTCTTAACTTGCCATGTGCTGTGGTCTGAATGTTTGTGTCCCCTCAAAATTCATAGGATGAAATACAATGGTATTAGGAGATGGGGCCTTAGGGGAATGATTAAGTCACAAGGGCTGAGCCCACTGAATGGAATTAATGCCCTTATTTTAAAAAATGCCAGAGAGCTTGCTTGCCCCTCTTGCCACCTGAGGTCACAGGGAGAAGACAGCCACCTGTAAGGAAGCAGTCCCTCCCCAGTCACCCAGTCTGCCGGCACCCTGATCTTGGCCTGCCCAGCTTCCAGGTGTGAGAAATAAATGTCTGTTGTTTTTAAGCCACCCGTTCTGTGGTGTGTTGTTATAACAGCCTGAACAGACTAAGACAAGATAGTATACTGGGGCAAAAAACTTCACTTGGTATTCTGCCACCCAAAATATCATGGGTTTTGTGTACCAAGATCAGCAATAAAACCTGGAAATGAAGGCTTCTTTTATAACCAGGAGCCCTGTCAGAAACCTGGTCTGGAATAGATGTAAACTCATCCTTCCCGGGTCAGAAGGTCTTTGGAGGCTGAGTACCAAAGTCCGCCAATTGACGGCCAGTCCCTGGCAGTTAATCAGTCTTTTGCACACGAAGATAAGCTTCCCGGGAACAATCCAATGCTTAGCCCAGCCTCTTGCCAAATGACTCGAAACTACCATATTGCTGTTTGTTTTCAAACTGCAGCCTACCAGGAAATGTTTCATTGAACTGTAACAGCTTTTATTTTCTCTTAATTTTTACCAACAACTCTATGAGCAAAGGCATGAAAGGCAGGTGGGTGGAGAAGCATGCTGACAACGGGCGAGGTCCCCAGTCCCTGTCGCCCATCTCCCCACGACTCTCCCTGGGTGCCCGCTCCTCCTGGCCTCCGCTGCTTCGCTGCAGGCAGGTCCTACCCTGGGTAAGGGTTCCTTAGCACCCTCTCTGCACACTGGGAAGAGGGCATGGCAACTTGTAAAGTCACGTCTACCCTGTAGGCTTTCTTACGGGAACAAGACATTTACCAAACTCAGAAAGGACTCTGCAAATATAAAACATGGAACAAACCCGTCAGACTTTAGCTAACTTGCCTGAATTCCCAAATAAAATGGCAATATAAGCTGGTTTTATGAATACCTCTGCATATTATATAAAAACATTATGTGTTTGTAGCCCAAGTAGTTTCTGTTTGCTATGTCAGAAAGAAACTAATATGTGTGGTTTGTATTTTGGGGGTTTTGGGGGAAGAAATTGTGTAATGTAGCCCTACATTTTTATTACTTTATTCTTCCAATTTTTATTACAAATGCAATCAAACACCATATTATATAAATATAGTGGTCTATTTCTATGTCCAGCAAATCAACTTTTAAAACTATTATTATTATTTTATGGTTATAAAGGAATATATACTCTGAGAAGAGAATTTAGGAACTTAAGCACAGAGAAGAAAATAAATACTGTCGCAGAGTGACTAACCCTTAGTGCATTTCCTGATAAACATTTCTCTGTGCCTATCTATTTATTAAATTAGGCTTACATTCTAATTTATTATTTATTAATTACATTATTTCATTGATTAAAGTAGAATCACAGTCTCTGTATCATGTAATAATGTAATACACATATATGTATTTAGGAGTACACACATATGTACATAATTATAAGCACAATGACCTAATATGTCAAACGTTACTATTTGATGTTCTTTCTCACGCTCTGTACTGATCCAATGACATTGATCTATTTAGGGATTATAAACAAAAGAACCAGGGTACAGAAATGCTTTTTAATCCTTGAACACAGGGAGCTTGGAAAAGCCATGCCAGCAGATAGGAGCATTTTCTCCTTGTACCTCCATCTCCAGATTGGACAGATTCCAAGGGCTGGGGAGAGAAGGGGTGTTTAGATCTCAGTCTGCACTGTGTCTCTCTGCCTGCACCTAACTGTGGTAGAAGGGGCAGAGCTGAGAGCATGGGAGTGGTAACACAGCCCCCAACAAAAGCTTGGGATCCCCTTGTGGCGGTTTTCAGACCCATTGCTGCTTCTTTGCCCCAGTGGCATGCGGGCTGCAGCGTAGTAATGGTTGCAAGGGATGTGAGTCCAGGGTGACATCCTGCAGTCCTTCAGTGCCCCCAGAGGGAGGCAGGAGAGCAGCCAGTCTTCCAGCATGTCCCCAAATTGGCTGCCCAGACATTGACAGAGCTCCCCTAGAAGCAACTACTTTCAAATTTCTACATTAGGCAGAAGAGAGTTTTGAGCCAAAAACAGTCAGAAATAGTTACAGAAATATACATGTACAAATATAAATATTATATATATATAAAATTTAGGATATAAATACATTTAAAATATATCCTAAATTTCATATAAATATAAATTTTATATACATATAAAGTTTCATCATTATATGGTCCATAAACTTTGGTATAATATAGATATGATATATATATGATATATGTTATATCAATATCAGTATCAAAATATCATACCAAGGCTTGTGGACTATATGACAATGAAATTTCAACTCATTACTATTAAAAAATTGTCCACAGCTAGTTTACTGATTTCATTGGCTCTTACTTAGTGACCCTTGAATCATGCAGCATTCAGTCTAGAAAACAGAAAGTAGCTACAAAGAGCTGTACAGGGCACAAGATGTTTACAGACTGAAGTGGGCAGATTGGTTAAAGCCGTTACTTTTCTTATAGGTAGCAAAGGGCGATATTGCAGCCGGGCGAGGTGACTTGTGTAAAGCATTAAGCAGTGATTGCTTGACCCAGTCCTTCCTTTTCAGGAAGAGCCAAGCACAGAAACTTAATTTCTGGTTTGCTGATGAGGGGTTAGCAAGAGCAACTCCATCTTGGCCCTAATCTGGTTACTTTAACATGTTACACATTTTCAAATAAAACAAACCTTGTTCTGGGAATAGAGAAGATAAAATTCCCTGTGAGCCCTCTTTCTTACAGAGACTCTTGGTAGAGAAAGAAACTCTACCAAATGTGTTTTTCTGAGATAACAAAAAAAAACTCTTAAGACAAAGCTTCTTAGTTCTTTGTGTTATTAAGAGTGAATATACCTGTTAAAGGGGTTTTTTGATCCTGGAAAAACACTTTAATGACTTGATTTATGCAGAGTTAGGCTTATCTGGAATGAAAGTAGGAGCATCAGATCAGCCTGTAAACTAACAGAAAAGTTCTCCAGCTTTCTCATTAGATTTGTAAACTCCTGACAATCCCAGTGTGTTCCTTTGGGAAAGAAGAACATGGAAAGAAGCGTTGAGAAGGGATTAAAACTATGACTGTATTTGAGATTGAATCCCAGTTCTAAAACTTTCCACTTTGGGTTTATGTCTATAAAATAGCAATTATAATGCCTCTTACTTCATAGGGCTGTTTGGAGAGTTAAATGGAGATGATACATGAAAAAGCTTAGGACAGTATCTGCCGTACTTTAGGTGTTCAATACATTTGAGCTAATAATGTTAACTGCAGTTGGTTTCTGGGGTTTGCGGATGCATAATTCCAACAATGATAATGCCTAATTTAAAAAATTTTATTATGTATCAATTTGAGGTGTACAGCTTAGTGGTTAGATAATCACATACGTTGCAGAGTGTTCCCCTCAGCTGGCACCATACGTAGTTATCACAATATTATTGACTATATTTCCTGTGCTTTACTGGCAATGCCTCATTTTTAAGCAACATTGTTTTCTACATTGTGAGGTGCCACAATCTTTCAACTCTCTCTCAGGCCTTCAGAAAAATTCTGCTATGCCCACCAACCTCATTAGTAGTGTTTGGAGACTGAAGCAGACATACTTTATCCATGGGTGAAGCTACGCAGAGAGAAAGCAGCAATTACAAGAAACAAAATGAGTGGAGATCAGCAATTCAGAGAGACAGCTGGTAGGTGAACACGGGCAGTCTCCCTCCTCCCCACCCCACCCACCGCCACAAACTGGAATCCTCAGGACTCTTGAGGGCACAGGACTTCTTCCTACATGGGAAACTGGAAGGCTTGGGGAAAATTACACTTACATCAAGTTTCTTATCTTCCTTTTTTCTCCATGGCTTCAGTAGTCTTCAAAAATATAATTTTAATGGCAGTGAGAGGCTCATCTCTCCTTTCAGTTTGCACAACAGAATTCCCTCCCACCAAACATCCACGAATCTGCAGGATGCAGTTGAAGATTTAGCTGGGGCTGGGGTATAACGCTGTGTGTGTGTGTATAATGGGAACCCTCAGGAGGGGTGACATCTCAGCTTTCATCTGCACCCCAGTCTCCTTCCTGTCGTCATCACAGCCTCTCTTCTGCACAGCACAGAAGGATCCATATCACTCTCTCTCTATTATAAAGAGCAGCTTATCCTTCCTAGGTAGACTTATAGCCAAACAGCATCTTTATTTTTAGAGGTAGGGTTGAGACTTTTCCTTCTACCTTGAGCCCTAATCAAAATGTGTGGTGTTTTTTTTACTAAAACAGATTAATTCTGGATCCAGCTACAATCTATATACGTACATCTCATTTTGTGCATGTGACCCAGGTGAGCCTAGACTTCATTAGACAGTGAGAACAAACAGAGTCTACAGTAGCAATCAGTCAAGGCTTACCAGATTCACAGCCTGCAGCAGCGTGGCCTGAGACTCATTTCAAAGCTCTTTCCATTGTGGCATGTCGGGGGCCTTCTGGGACTCGCAGTGAGTCTGCCTGGCTGGGGCCCCTGCTTTCTCTCCCTCTGCAGCGGGGCTGTGTCGCACCCCGAGAGAAGAGAAGTGGGAAGGGCTGTGAGATATGTGTCCACCCAGGGCCTCCATACCACGTGTCTGAGCCTGACTGCTGGTGCGAAGGTCCCGCACTCCTGCCTCGCAGGGGCTGCTCTGAGGGGCCACACTGTCCTCAGCCGCCCGCCTCAAGCCCTCAGCCGCCTCCCTGTCTTCAGGTGTAAATCGGGGGCATAGCTGTTGCCTCATTCAGGGGCTGACTCATATAACTGAAGAGCTTGAAAGAGGAACTTTGTGAATATGAAATGGCTTTCCTTTATTAAGTTTTCCCAGGGTAACAGTAGCAATTTATATTCTGTTCCTCATAAAATTTTTATCTATAATTTAAAAATAAACAAATGTATGGTACTTTCTTGTTTTTAGAAGACTTTCACATCTATTACTTTAAAATATTTTTAGAACACTTGAGGTAGGTAACATATAAGTTCTGTTCATTTTTGCAGATGAGGAGACTTTCCAAGGTTAAAAGATTATGTGTGAAATCAGTAGTATGAGACTAGATACAATCTAAGACCAGTACTATTTTCTCATTTCTTATGGTCACTGTTCTAAGGGGCTTAATGTGAATTCTCTCTCCCTTTCTCTTCCTCTCTCTCTCTCTCTCTCTCTCTCTCTCTCTCACACACACACACACACACACCCCAAACTGTGGGCAGCTTTTGTGATATTGTCACCCCCTCATCCCTTTTTTAAAGAGTGCCCACATAAACAGGTTTTAAGAATTGATATTTGCAATAGAATCCCCTGGTACGTTTGTAAACATTTAGATTCCTGGTTTCTGCCCCAGACCTTAAGGTGGCGTCAGAGTCTTCTTGCATTTAATAAATAAGCACGATGCAGTTTTTGTGTCCACTGAAGTTTGCAGGATCCCCAAAGGATTCTTGTGACAGCTCAGGATGGCATCCATGCCAGGATTTCAGATCAGAAGCTAGTTTTGACTGTAGATAATTGGGAGCTGGATTCTAGTTATAATTTTTTTCTGGGAGACCATGACCTGGAGGGTTGTTAGTTACAGGCATATTGTGAGTTAACAGAGTATGAAGTAATTGCCTTTCAAGTGGGTTTTCTTCACATTTAAAAGGAGATGATCTCTCAACTGCTTATATAAATTTACTTGAGAGTTGACATTTATATGCTGAGGCATCACAGAATGCAAATAGACAGGTTTTTCTAATGCTTCTCTGTCTCAGTCTTATTGGCCTCTCATTGCTGCTTCCTGGCATTAGCCCCCTCCATTCGTCTCATTATTTTTTTAAAAAATGTTGAAATTTCATATTCACCTGTGATAAGACTGCAGAGGTGAATAAAGTAACACATTTCTTTCAATATGAACTTCATCAGCTTTATTTGTTAACGCTGGTGCCGAAATAGCTTGCAATTATATATTGCTGTTTAATTCAAAATGGAGAGTGAAAGAATTGTTATCCAATCAATGAAGTTTCTTTAGTTGAGAAATACTCTTTTAAAACTTGAGACTCTTGGGGAAAATAATAAAGACCATATAGGCAGTAAAAAGTATGGGAGGATTATACCAACGAAACATGAAATTATGTTGATATCTGAGACGGTTTATCATCAGTATGTCATGATGGGATGTGAGCCATTCAGGGGTTGAAGGTCATCTACCCTTCCCCATTTTTCTTTTTCTCTGCTTCTTTTTGTTTGTTTCAAGTTACCAGTTCTCCGCCCCTGGCCCTCTGGAGCTGTGCCCAGTCCTACATCATAACAGGGATTTGAGCAGGAGCCACAGCAGAATCTGCCCAGCAGCCAGCCTGCTCTCTCCCGCTCCCTGCAGACGCAGAGCATCTGCTGGATGGTTCTCTGAAATAATTTAGTGTATTTTCAGAAGAAGTCAGCGAAGCAGAAGCCCAGTCATGCTCAGTGTGGGAATAAGACACACAACAGGTAGTAATGAAACAGCATTTTTCTTCCATCCCACCTGATACAGGTGACTGTCATCCCCCTTCATTCTGAACTAAGACTGTTGTTCTCACAATGAAAACCCAAGTAGGAAGTGACCCCGTGTATGTACTGACAAGGCCTGCGTGTCTCCAGGGGTGGCTTGATATTCTGTAAAGGCCATGGTTAGATTTTGCCTCAATTTTTGGAACTCAGGCTTTAGTTTTCAGTACCCACAACCCCGCTGTTACCCTTTCGGCAGACAGGGTCGTTTGAAAAGGGGGCTTGGTGTTTCCTGGTAGTTGAGTGGTCTAAGAGCAGGCTGGGAATCCTACACAGGTTAGCAGGGATGGCGCCAATGTGGAGAGGATGTTAAAGGACCAGAAGTTGTCGCCTTTTCCATATAGGGCTATTTAGTGGCTGTACCAGCTTCTGCCCAGTGCAGCTCCTATGTCATAGATTACGCAGGAAATGGAGGGAATGAATCACTCCTAGATGAAGCTACAAGACGACCGCTTTAGGCATCACCGAAAGTGGGGAAAATGTTTTGTGAAAATTCTGAAAGGTCCTGAAGAGGTCACTTAGTTCTGTTTCTACCATTTTCCACAGATTTATTGCTATCTCTAATTGTTTAATTTAATTTTTTATTTTGAGATTATCATAGATTCACATGCAGTTTTACCAAATGATACAGAGAGATCCAATGTATCCTTTGTCTAATTTTCCCCAGTGGTAACATCTGCAGAACTGGAGTCCAATAGCACAACCAGGATATTGACATTGACACAGTGAAGATAAAGAACAGTCTCATCACCATGAAGATGGCCCTTATAGAGCCACACACCTACCTACCCATCTCCACTCCATCTCTGCCACTAATCACGGGCAACTACTCACCTGTTCCTCATCTATACAGCTTTGTCATTTCAAGAATGTTCTATATAGAATCATCTAGTACATAAATAGAACATTAAATTCTAATCTTTTGGTATTCACTTTTTTTACTCAGTATAATTCTCTCAAAATTCACTCTAGTTGTTATGTGTATCAATAGTTTGTTTCTTTTTATTGCTAAGTAGTATTCCAAAGTATGAATGCACCCAGATTATTCAGTTGCTCACTCATGGAAGGATATCTGGGTTGTCGCCAGTTTGAGTATCAGCTTATTACTTTGTCTCTCTTCAGTGCCTGGTACTAGGGTGACAAACGGAAGGTTCTCACCGTATTTCATTCATTCATTCAACAAATAATTTTTAGGGCTACTAAGTTTGGTCACATAGGTTGAACACAACACAGTTTCAGGGGATGCCATTCACATAAATTGTAATGTACTTCTGTGCTGTTGTACAACCACAGTTTATTGAACACCTATGTTGTGAGCAAAAACAAAACACACCAAATGCATCTTGAATGAATGACTTGGCCATCGCTTTATCCCTGGAGCATCAAAAGAACACTTTCTATTTTTATATTTTGAACAGATGGTGCTTACTTGGTGATCATCTACATAAGCTATTAAAAGTCTTCATTCTGGCTTGAAACCCTGTCGATTCAGGGTGAAAATATTATTTCCCGAAGCTCAGGTATTTTTATCAAGTAAATGATAATGACTTATGTTTCCTAGAATGAAAAATAAGGTTAATGATTTGGTTTCTTTACTACTACATGTAGGTTTTCTTTTCTTTTTTAAAATATATCTTTATTGATTTCAGAGAGAGAACAGGAGAGGGAGAGAGACATAGAAACATCAATGATGAGAGAGTCATTGATCAAGCCCGCAACCCGGGCATGTGCCCTGACTGGGAATCGAACCCCGATCGCCTGGATCCCAGGTCGATGCTCAACCGCTGAGCCACGCCCGGCTGGGCTCTTTTATATTTCTTAAAAGTCAATCACTCATTCGTATAAACCGGAAGAGTAAACTGATAAAAATGACAACCATGGCTGATCAGAACCAACAGAATACGCCGCCTGTTTTTCACGTGTTTATGGTGGGAACAGGCCAAGCACGTTTCAAACACATTGCCGTTCATTATTTTGAATATGAAATTAAAACTAATTATTGGTTTCAAAACAAAACCACAGCAATCATTAATATACATTTATCTATCTACATCTATGCATGATTTGTGTTCTTAAAAATTACCCTTTGCCCTAAATAATCCACATACACACGACATTTTGTGGTTCTGTTTCAAGACCAGTAATTGGTTTTCAATTCAAGCAGGAATCTTAGACTCTCCTTTTGATTTAATTTTATTAATTTCATTTTCTTCAACAGCAACACATTTGAAAGAAAAAGGCATCAATTAGCCATTCCTACCAGGCACAGAATGGGAAACAGTCTCACATTGTAATTGGAGAAAAGAAAGTAAGTGTTTGACTTGTGTCTTTAGCTCCTATTCAGGGGCTGACTTAGGCTTTGTAGGACCTGAAGCTCATACAATTTGAAGCATCTTCTTTAAGGAAAATAATACAAAATTAGACATAAATGTGAATATTTAGAATGAGAAAAGAAATCACAACAAAGTACAATTTTTAAAAAGATGGCAACTACTACAACAACAAAAACAATAGACAAAACCTCCCCCAAATATTAACTTCTTGATATTTCTCTATCATGTCCCAACATTGTCTTTGGTCACCTTGTTTTATAAAAATGACCTTGTGATATTTTTTTCAGAAATATAACTCAATCTTTCCTTTATAGGGTTGATCAAAGTTTGTTTTTAAATTATTGATAGTTGAGATGCAGAGACATGTGACCTTCCACCCAGATGGATTCACTTTTTGTGGGGATGCTACAGGTTGTGCCTTACAAACTAAGGAATCCTGATCAGTCGTATGTCCTGAAATTCCCATTAAAAAATTAACAAATCTTGCGTATTTATGCTGCATTACTGTGTATATTCCTAATAGGAGAGAGTTTTCATTCTAAGTATCAAGGACACTCTGCTTACAGTTTTCCACATGTGATTATTGAATGAATTTTCCACAGATTAACTTCTGATTCCAATGTTCTAAACCCTGTTTCTTCTCCCTACTATGAACTCGGGATGCTGAAGGGTGCATTATTGTCCCCCTATGACCTAAACCCCTCACTTCCATCACATGATGCCCAGTAAGGAGGCAGGTGGAAGCGTTCCTGAGAGCACTGACTCCTCCCTGTGTGGAAGCGATTGTGAACCACATGAAGGTCTATGAACAGTTTTAGGAAAAATGTCCCGGGAAGGTCAGAGTAACCTCTCTGCTTCTGCCATTTGCTCAAACTCCTTCAGCTTAAGTTATTCAGTATGCCACTGTGCCATAGTTAGGGGTAGTGTGTGCTGTGAGCCCCATCACCACTTCAAGGCCACATGACGAGAGGGGAAGTAGGACTCAAAACTTAGAATGGAAACGGACAGCAGTCTTTAGGAAAGGCAGTTACAAATCACACTGTTGCAGAATTTAAAGAAGCGTGACTATACAAACACACTGAAAGGACCTCTCCCAGAGTCTTTCAGATACCTGTACAAATGCAAGGCCCTGGGCTGCAGCTTCATTAGTTTTAGAGTAAAACTCTGTTCTCATGGCTTCCCCAGGGGAAATGACAACATATGAGGCCTCATAAAAATCTAGACAAATGGTTCTGCTGTGTGGTCCTAAAGTCCTTAGTTTATGAACTCACTCTCTCCTTTTATATCCAGATAAATTGACTTGAGTCCCTATTGCATGCAAGTAATTGCAGTACTCTGGATCTGCTTCCAGGGATTTGAGGATTCCTAAGGAAGAGAGGATGCTTTCTGGCTTTTGGTGATTCTCAAGTCTGGCTTCAAATTTCTCCCAGCTCAGTTTAATTTTTGATCACCTACCAACTTCACACTGCTCTCTGGTCCCATTGTGGACATGGCCTCATCCATATTTCATTCCTTAACAATAACAACAACAAAAAGCACTATTTTAACAGTGAAGAGATGTGGGAAATTTCTTGTCTTGCAATAAAGAATAAATTAGTAAAGCATTTCTCTTTAATATAGAGAGAAAAACAATCCAAGTTTTCTAGACTCACTGGAAGCATACTAAGGTACTAGTCTATGTTGGGCCCAGCTCAAGTGCAATCTTCAATTGTCAGAGGAGTATGAAGTTAACTAGATGGAAAATCTAAAAATCTAGCAACTGATATGTTACCTTAGCATTTCCAATAGAATTATAAGAAGCATGGAGACTTGGCCTCCTTCACTTGAAAAATCTTCCATGACTAATTTTTACACACTTCCAGAGAAAACGGGGCTATTCCAGCAAAAAGATCCCATTAGAGTAAAAAATGAGATGGTAAAAATAATGAAAGCAGTTTACAATTATTGTGTGCATGCTGTACGCCATGGGCTAAGCACTTACAGTAACCCAAGGAAACCCAAGGCACAAAGGTGTTGAGTAAATTGCCCAAATTGAAACAGTAAGGGGTGGAGCTAGCAATCAAGCATATGTTAGTTAGGACCCTCCCAATGGTAAGTAAAAGAAATAAATCTACACCTGCTTAAACAAACAGAAAAAGGAAATAGGACCCATTGTGTAACCCATTGGTAGGGATGAGATTGGACCTCAGGAAGGGGCTCACTCTCTACCTCCCTGGTCCTCATTTCTTCTTTCTCTGTGTCTGCTTTGTTGCCTCTTTCTCTGCAGTAGAACTAGTAAAATAACAGCAAGGTATAGTTGTTGAACTATACCTCTGATGTGGGAGTCAGACATGGCCTTTGCATTAATTTACCAAGTGGCCTGAGTAGGTCACTGAGGCTGTACTTACAGTAGTCCTTGTAGTTGTCTGGATCTGTTTAATATAAAATGAGCATGGATCTCAGGTTAATATTCCCATAAATAAATAGCCTCCATAATTTCCACCATACACTTAATTCCTTATATTATAGGAAGACCTTCCAAGTTTACCTTCCAGTATAACTTCCATGTGGCCCTGATTCTTCCTGGATAAACAAATTCACTTGAATGTGTAAAGATTTGATGATTTATATATTACTTACTCCAGGGTTTTGTGCCTTATTGAAAGGGATAACTTGAGAGGGATTCCCCAAATATCTTCAGGATGAAATTTCAGGCACTGAAGGAAAGGCTGAGACAAGGCAGACATTTGGGGCCATCATGGACCTAGCCAGCATTCTTCAAATTATTTCTTACTGGTATTATCCCATTTGGGGTATTCCTGAAGATGTCATTCACTTGAATAAAGAACATTATTAGTTTAAATATCCAGATAATTGCCTTGTTTTCTGCATTACTCAAGATGGACTAGGTTATGCTGTATGACAAGTACTCCCCCAAATGCCAGTGGCTTAAAACAACGAAGGTTTATCTTTCACTCCTGTGGCATATCTATCTCAGGGCAGCAGAGAGGCTCTGCTCACTTTCATCACTCCAGTCCTCCAGGCTCCACCATATCAGACACTCCTAGTTGCCATACCAGAGGGAAGAGAGTGCTCTGGAGAATCTCACATTGCCACTTAAACACTCTAATTCATTTGACTAGTGTATTGGCCAGAAATAGAAACAGGGCTCCACCCAATCACAAGGATTGTAGGGAGTGCCCTGTGCTAGAAGAGGATTTTGTTTGATTCATAGCACGGATGTTTGACTGTCATGAATTTTAATAGTTTTCCTGTGTAGGCACAATTTTAGGATATAATAAAAACAGACATTTCAGTGGTATTTGCTAAGAGTCAGGTACTGTTTTAATCATTTTATGTGTATCTATCTTATTTAATACAACAACCCATTTGTTATTCTCATTCTAAAGATAAGAAAATGGAGGCATAAGGGATTTAATAGTAATTTGTACAAAATCCCACCAAGCCCTGGATTATTTATAAATAATGTATTTTCCTTGAGACCTGATTACTTAATGATACATTTGCTAAGGAAAGTCTGACTTCAAAGCATATCAGAGGTGTAAAATCTAACTGTTGTTATGATTTTGTAAACCTACAAAAAATAGAAGTAGTCCAATCCTGAAAGCATTTATTACAGAAGGTATTTTTCTATTTCAGTATGCTTTGAAATTTCAATGTATGACTGGTATCCATATGGCAAGCTCTAGTTTAGATTGATTTGTTTAGGAGAAATAAATGACAGCTTATTTATAGACATGAACATGTAATCTGAATTATAGCATGTTTGTCATAATCAAGTAAAGCATTGGGGGGGTATTTTGTAGTATCTGTTTATGAGGGTATGAATGATAAAGTCACAAAAGTTATAAAGAGTATATTAGTCGGTTTGTGCCGTTAATAACACAGTGCCATAGACCGGGTGTTTAAACAACATTTATTTATCATAGTTCTGGAGGCTGGGAAATCAAAGATCAAGGTGTCAGTCAATTTGGTTCCTGGTGAAAACTCTCTTCTTGGGTTGCAACAGGCTACCTACTTACTGTGTCCTCACGTGGTGGTGAGAGAGCTCTGATGTCTCCTTTTTTACAAGGGCATGAATCCCATCACGAGATCTTGACAATTCAATGTAATTTAACTATCTGCTTCAAATTTAGTTTCTTTCCTGTAAATGCTCAGTTAAAAATCTGGATTTTCCTCCATCCTCACCTTCTCCTGAGGAGTGATCTAGAAATGGAAGCAGTAAGGGAAGAAAGGGAGTCCTACTTGTCATCCAGGCATCATAAGTAAGTCAATCAGTGACCAGCAGTCACCTACCCCGCTGACCTCTGCTAAGATGCTTCTCGTCTCATCCACATTGTTGAATGCTGGTGTTAATGGCTGATGCTCCAAGCCCCTGTGACCCCATTTACTGGTTTGTTAGATCCAACTGCAAGCTGTCTCCTGTCTACAGGCCCCTCTGTGCCTTTTTGGACTCTTTCTTTTGCAGGGTTCTGGAACTCATTGCTGTTTTCTCTCTATTGTCTGGGGTTTGTGAGAATCCTTGAGGCTTCTTTCAGTCTCATCCAGCCAGATACCATTTTGATCACTTCTCTACTGCCCAGGATCCTTCCCAAAGGGAAGCCATCTCCCAGCTGCATACCAAAAAGAAAAAAATAAAGAAAGAAAGCCCACCCACAATTTGAAGAGACAGAGCAATCATCATAAACATAGTTGGTAGAAATGTTGAAATCGTCAGACCAGGATTTTTAAAAAAATATGATTAATATGCTAAGAGCTCTAATGGATAAAGTACACAGCATAAAAGAATAGATGGAAATGCTTAGAGAGAACCAAAAAGAAATACCGGAGATCAAAAACTCTATAACAGAAATGAAGAATGCGTTTGATGGGCTTATTAGTAGACTAGACACAGCTGAGGAAAGAATTTCAGAGCTTGAGGATGTCTCAAGAGAAACTTCCCAAACCAAAAATCAAAGAGAAAAAAAGACATTTAGAAAAAAACAACAAAAAACAGAATATCCAAGAACTGTGGGACAACTATATAGGGTACAATATGTGTGTAATGTGAATATCAGAAGAAGACAGAGAAAGGAAAAGAAGAAATATTTGAAGTTACCGGCTGAGAATTTTCTAAAATTAATGGCAGATACATATCACAGATCCAGAAAGCTCAGAGAATACCAAGGGAGGTAAATAACCCTCCAAAATCTACACCTCTCATGTTATATTCAAACTGCAGAAAATCAAATACAGAGAGAAAATTCTTGACAGAATCCAGGAGAAAAACACCTTACCTATAGAGGAACAAAGATAAGAATGACATCAGACTTCTCTTCCGAAACCAAGCAAGCAAAGAGAGAGTGGAATGAAATAGTTAAAGTGTTAAAGAATATTATTTCTACATCATTTTAAACTTTCTTGACCACTTTTTCTATCTTAAAAGTTGCCATGGTACACTATGCCTCTGGCGGCCTCCAATAAATCACGTCTCCCAGTATTGTTTCATGGTACCTTTCCACATTGACTTCGGGCTTGACCACTGGTTTTAGTGGTGTTTCTTAAGTGGTGCTTAGGTTTCAGTGACTAGTTTTAGACAATGAAATATATTAGTAAGAGTATTACAAGGCTTGATCAATGCTTGCACACTAGGACTTATTTTCTTGAAGCTTCTTCTGGAAATAGCTTTGCTATGAGAAGCCAAGCAGACACATGGAGAGGCCCACATCAAGAACTGAGCTTCCAGTCTGCAATTGTGCCAACTGTCAGTCATGTGGACCTTTCAGCTCTCCTGGTGCTCATGAAGCGAAAGAACCACCTGATTAACCCACAGAATCATAGAAAATAATAAATTGTTATTTCAGACCACTAAGTTTTAAGGTGCTTTGATTTGCAGCAATAGACAACAAAAACAGATACTCTTTATAATTTATTTCTTAGTATGGTTTATAATATTCCTTGAAGCATATATTAAAGTCAGACTTTTTCTGAGAGGAATAAGTCTGATTTGGCGAACTGCCTTGACCATGAAGACTGGCTTGCCTCTAAATTTTTTAAAAAATGTATAATTAATGATCATTTCATAAGTCTTAGAAGAACCTTTTTGGTAATCTTCCCAGAAATGGAGAAAATGAATGACTCACATCACTGAGTAACAGGATCCTTTTGAAAGTCAGGTGGCTCTTAATGCTTTGCTTTCAATAAAACTGAAGGAGGATGAGATTAAGTTGTTTCTAATAGGGTGAATCACTGTGATTTTCATCATTTAACTCAAAAGGAATTCACTCACTTGAATAACGTTGCTGTAATAAGACTTTAAAAAGAAAAAAAAAAGACTTTTTTCCATTCTCATCTATGAACAAATGTGAACAAGATTTCTTAACTTATTTATAAAAGCAAAAATAGAAATAATTGGTGTTGAACTCTGTATGGTTCTAGCAGTAAAGCATAATCATCCATGGTCACAGGAGCTAAATGGGGGGGGGAAAACAGGCTTATCTCATTGAGTAATTCATTTCTGGAAAATTTCAACTTATTTTATTTTGATTCACTATATAAAAATAACTTCAGTGATAACTGAGTCTGGAAGAATATTTTACCATTTAGAGAATTGTTTCGATCACAGGAAGAAATCTTATTTCAGTTTATAAGCATGTTTTGGAGGGAAATATGACAAGTGGTCAATTAGATATTTTCAATTATAGAAGTATACTTTAAGAACAATTTCTGTGGAGAAGTTAAGCAGAAACAAGTTTCAGAAGAAAAATAAGAATAACAATTTCTTGTAAAGCTTATTCATGCATTTTTAATAAATTCTTTCAATTTCTTTTTTAAAAAATATTTTTATTTATTTCAAAGAGAGGAAAAGAGAGATAGAAACATCTGTGATAGGAGAGTCATTGATTGGCTGCCTCCTGCATGCCTTGCACTGGGGATCAAGCCTGCAACCCAGGCATGTGCCCTGACTGGGAATCGAACCTTGTTCTCTTGGATCATAGGTAGATATTCAACTGCTGAGCCACTCTGGCTGGACACAATTTCTTAAATTATAAAGCTTCAAACCTCTGGAAAGATTTAAAAATAGTACAATAAAACCTTTAAATAATTCAACTGTTACAATTTTGCCATACTTGCTCTCCCTTTTAATGTGTCTATATGTGTGCATGTACATTTTTATATCTACCATTTGAAGGTAAGCTGTGGACTCTTTGAAATATTTCAGCATGGACAATATCATTGTCATATCTAGGAAAACTGGGAAATTAGCAATTTTCCCATAATATTAGTTGTCAGAAGTATCTTTTACATCAGAAGTTTTTTCTTTTTTAATCTAGCATCCGATGCATTGCATTTATTATGGTTTTTTTTTAGTCTCTTTCAATTTAGAATTGTCGTGCCCCTGCCATCACTATTTTTTTTTTATTTGGTTCTGTTATTTCTGTTAGTCATGTGTATTTTTTAAAATGGAAGATGTTAGGTATTAGAATAATGTAGCATTTAGATTCCTAGAGGTGATTTAATGATTTTATTTTTAAATGTCAATATTTACACTATGGGAAAAAGCATACCTTTGTGACTATGTAACTTGAAAGTTTAATTAGTTAAACTTGAAAAATGTTAGATGGCAACTTCAAATGAATGAACGTACAGAATTTAAAAAAATTCTTTTATGTAATAACAAGCAAAAATATATTTGAAAATCAGTAGATGAAATAATTGAGATCATTTCCAACTCCAAACCTTGGGTACTTTAACTTATCTCATATAACTCACACAAAGCTGTGTGTGGTCATTACTAATCCATTTCATGAATGGGGAATCCTGTGTCTCAGACAGCTTAAATAATTTACCCAGTCTACACATTGGAAAGTGCTAGAGCTGAGACTTGAACTGGTTCTGCCTATTCCCAAATTCCCTGCTCTTTCCTCTCTGTCATTCACTCGTAGAAAGACTAGGATTTAGGACCGAGGAAATTAGAAAGCAAAACTGCAAAACAAAATCAAAGCCCAGTCTTAACAAAGGGTTAAAAGGGAGAGGGTACAAGAGAACCTTCTTGTTCAAAAGGATGTGGTTGCCCAGGCATTAGTCAGTTTTAGATTAAAAGGAAGTGACTCCTGTTCCCTGAGGCTCCTTGCACTCAGCAAAAATACATACACCCCCCCCCACACACACCCTACACAAGTCTTTTTCTCTTTCCAGAACCATTCTTCCCTGTTCTCTGCTCTGCTCTTTTCTCTCCAGGTGCCTATTTTGGAATCCAAACCTAGTCCCTACTGTTGTTGGGGGGAGGGGGGGTTGGGCAGAGTGACGGTAGAGTAGGAGGGATGGTAATTGTGCTTTTAAAAGACCACATAACATGAGATCTACCCTTTTAACAAATTTTTTAAGTGTGCAGTATGCCATTGTTAGCTGTAAGCAAAATGACTGAAACTTTACAAACTTTACAAATTGTCAAGTCATTTACAAGCGACTTGCATGACTGAAACTTTGTACCCATTGAACAGCAACACGTCACTTCTCCCTCCTCCCAGCCCCTGGCAGTCACCATTCCACTTTCTGCTTCAATGAGTTTGACTCCTTTAGATACCTCATATAAGTGGAATCATGCAGTATTTGTTCTTCTGTGACTGGCTTATTTCACTTAGATTAATGTCCTCCAGTCCCATCCATGTTGTACCAGAGGACAGGATTGTATTCTTTATGGCTCAATAATTTTCATATGTGTGCAGGGTGGTGCGAAAGTAGGTTTACAGTTGTGAGTACATGAAACACAGAGTTTATTCTTGTACTATTTTTTTACTATTGTATTATATTCCATATGAACAACTGTAAACCTACTTTTGCCCCATCCTATATATTCATCCATCAGTGGACATTTAGGCTGTTTCTATCTTTTGGTAATTGTGAATAGTGCAGTGAACATGGGAGTGCAAATATCTCTTTGGGGACCTGGTATTATTTCCTTTGGATAAATGCTCAGAAGTCGGGTTGCTGGATCATATGGTATTCAAGTTTTAATTTTTTGAGGAAACTCTATACTGTTTTACATAGCGGCTGCTCTACTTCCCATTCCCACCAACAGTGCACAAGGGTTCCAGGTTCTTCACATCTATGCCAACCCATGTCATTTTTAAGGGTTTTTTGTTGTGGTTTGTTTGTTTTATTGGTAATGGCTGTCCTAACAGATGTGAAGTGATAGCTCATTGTGATTTTGATTTGTGATGTTGAGCATCTTTTCATATACCTGTGGGCCATTTGTATGTCTTCTTTGGAGAAATATCTATTAAAGTCCTTTGCCCATTTTTAAATTGAGTTATTTGGGTTTTGGGTGTGTGTGTTTTGCTATTGAGTTGTAGGAGTTCTTTATACTTTTTGGATATTAACCCCTTATCAATTATATATGGTTTGCAAATATTTTCTCCCTTTTTGTAGATTATCTTTTAACTCTATTTTTTCCTTTGCTGTGCAGAAGTTTTTTAGTTTGATGAAGTCCTACTTGTCTATATTTATTTTGTTGCCTGTGTTTGTAACCCCATATCTAAGAAATCATTGTCAAGATCAACATCATAAAGATTTCCCCTATGGTTTCTTTTCAGAATTTTACAATTTTAGGTCTTATGTTTAAGTCTTGAATTCATTTTGAGTTGATTTTTGTGTATAGTGTAAGATAAGAATCCAACTTAATTCTTTGGCATGTGGATATCAAATTTTCCCCACACTATTTGTTGGAGATACTCTTTTCCACGTTGTGTATTCATGGCATTCTTGTTGAAGTTCAGTTGACTGTAAAATGTGGGTTTATTTCTGGGCTCTCTATTCTGTTTCACTGATTCTGTTTTGCCTGTCTTTATGCCAGTACCACACTGTTTTTATCACCATATCTTTGTGATGTCATTTAAAAATCAGAAAATGTGATGCCCCAGCTTTGTTATTTTTTCTCAAGACTGTGTTAGCTATTTGGTGTCCTCGTGGTTCCACATGAATTTTAGGATTGTTTCATCTGCTTCTGTGAAAAATGCAATTGGGATTTTCATAGGGATTGCATTGAATCATTGGATAACTTTGGGTAGTACGGACATTTAAACAACATTAAGTCTTACAGTTCATGAACATGGAATCTCTTTCCATTTATTTTTCTTTAATTTCTTTCAACAATATTTTGTAGTTTTCAGTGGCAACTCTTGCCTTCTGGGTTAGGTTTATGCCTAAGTATTTTGTTCTTTTTGATGCTGTTGCTAATGATATTGTTTTCTTGATTTCCTTCTAGTATTGTTTGTTGTTAGTGTATAAAAACACAGCTCATTTATGTATTTTGATTTTATATCCTGAACCTTTACTGGATTCATTTATTAACTCTGACAGGTTTTTTGTTTTTTTTTCAAACAGAATCTTTAGAGGTTTCTACATAGGATTATGTGATCTGTGAACAGAGATCATCTTATTTCTTTCTTTCCAATTTGGATGCCTTTTATATCTTTTTCTTGCCTAATTGCTCTGAGTAGGACTTCCAGTGTTTTCTATTCTGCCATCTTGCTGACATCACAACCTAGTCCTACTTCTTATCAAAATATTTGTGTGCTATTTTATGAGATTTCTTTAAGAGAATGAGTAACTAAAATGGGGTGACCTACATGTGAGAACAGTGTTGAGATATTTGGAAGAGGCCAGAGCCCTTAAGCCACACTCTAAAGGCTTGTAGCACTAGGCTCACTCTATCCTTATAGCCCTTTTGGACAGTCTGTTGAGCATCTCAAGGTGACATCCAGATTCTAAAATATCTATGGTGAGGAATGGGGAATTGTATATGTGCATCTGAAACTTAAATTGAGCGATCCACAGACAAACATAATTATTTTTAAAAAGCCATTACAATGTTTATCTTCTCAGAAGCATGTTAGAGGCATTCCATAGATAAACTCTCTTTTAGCAATGAAAGGATGGAGATCTTCAAACTTGAGAGTAATCCTGGCATCTTATGGTGAGTCCTAACTACTTCAGAGCTGTAATAATCACACACTCTTGGGAAAGCCATTTCCAGGGAGCCCAATAATGTAATTCTTTATTCCATTTGGGTGTTGGGGCATGACACAAGAAATTCCCACCACACATTTAACCTATATCATTGGGCACACAGGGCTGTCGGAGAAATACTATGGACTGTCGTTGTAGCAGTACTTTATGGTTTTAATTTCAGTGTGTTAGAAATAGAGGATGCTTGAAGATACCTCACTGGCTGATACAACATTTTCTCCTGTAAGGCTACAAATCCTAGCTCATTGATTGCCTCCTCCTTTGCACTAATTCTGCTACCCTCTGTTTTTACTCAAATTTAAAACCCTAACAGATTTATGTTTTTGTTCCTCTTTGTTGAATTAATCCCTTAGGACTGAATTTCCTGTGTCCATATTTACTCTTTTAAAAAATGTTTCCTTCTTTCATGGCTCATGGTAATCATTTTGAGAACAGTAATGCATTTATCATCTCGTCTAGCAGCTGGCACAGTGCTGTGCAGAAGGTGGGAGTTCTACAGATGTTTGTAAATGGAATTATTTTATGAACACAGCCATGTTGGTTCACCTGTCTCAGAGTCATACAGAACCACCTAGCGAAGATTCAGAAACCTGAGATGTAAAAGACCATTCCTGGTTTTTTTCTTCATCTAGAATAGCCATTACAAGTCCATATACATTGTGGTGCATGTTTTACAAAGCAAAAAAATATAGATTTCATAAAAAACCTAGCAACACAATTACATGACAATTGCAGACAGCCTGCAATAAAATAAAACAGAACCTGTAGTTTTAGAACTTTACTGCTTGAGCCACCGATAATACTAACTGGCTGGGTTGGCTGGCAGGAAATCCAGTAAACAAGGACAATTAACACTGGATATGGAGAACTATCCACAAATGCTCCTTCTCTGCGGCTACCCAAGAATCAATAAGAGTGGACTTCAGTATAGGCTGTAAAAGTGAAACAAATCTTTTAAACTATCAGTTGCTGCTGTTTTGCAGTTTTCAAGTCTCAAATACTGATTTACTTGATATCCTCCTCCAGATCTCTTCCATTCTCCCCTTATTTCTCATGCCCACAGCTTCTGCTACAGGAGAGTATTACAGTAATCAGTCAATATCTGATTAAAAGTGTGAATCTCTTTCATTATCTCCACTAGGTGATTGAATTCCTTCTGCCTGAGCAGCAAGACTCTCTTTCCAGTTGCTGCAGCAGAAACTGGCACTGTGTGTGAGTGCCGGGCTGCATCTGTCCGGTGCCACTGAGCAAGTCTTTTTCCTTTGTATCAGAAGAGGAGGCCACTCAGTGTTACCAGGACGATGGGCGCTCGAGAATAACCATTGGTCACTTGCTCTCTAGGCTGAGTGTTTGATGTCCTTCGATCCCCCATTCCGAACACACACACACACACACACACACACACTCAACCTATTTGTTTTAGTACTTGATTTTATGGAATGTCACTCAATAACCATTTCTGTACATTCGACAGCTGGTTTTCTTTTCCAAAAGTGATTGACAGACCGCATTGTTGGGTAAGCAGGAGAAAAAGCACATGCCTTGTAAGGGGTAATAAATACCTCTTTTAGGCAAGATTGACTTCCAGTTATCAGTGATAAAGGAGATGTGACTAACACAGAGATTTGAAAGTGTCAAATAATAACAGTTTCCAACTGAAAACCAATAGCTTACATTATTATATCTCCTTCATCCGGCTTTTTAGCAGAATGAGTAAGTGATAAATTCACCTCACAGGCCTCCTGTAGACCCTCTGGTGGACAAGTTTCTCATCAAGTAGTGAAGATGGTCAGGAATGCAATAGGCAGAGAAGATGGACAAATAAAGGATGTGAATAATTTGCCTATGAATCATCATCAGTTAACTAAAAATCAAAGCTTTTAATCTAAATGCAAAGGGAGCCACTTTGCGTAGCTGGCTCTTTTGCATAATGTAGAAAAAAACCCAGAAATCAGATATAAAGACAAGCCGCTTTCTATTCTATTTCTTGAAACCTGATGAATATCCTTAACTTTTGGGTGCCTGGGACTGTTTTAGAAGCCTGATGAGAGCTATGGGTCCTCTTCGTACAAAAAAATGCACAATCGTAGGACCACTATAAGGATAGCATATGAATGTAAGAATATATGAAGATAAGCATGTGGTTGATGCCCCCTAGGGTTGTGCGATGCTTACATACACGTAACAGTTCCTATTCTAGGAGCTCCAGATGAGGAAACCCTGCCATGCTTTCTCTCTACCGGATCTTTGGCAGAACTGAGTTGAAAATTATGTAGGCAAGATTCCGTTCTCATCTAGGCCAGTATGTGCACTACTCCCGTGGAAAGGCAGTCAGTTAAAGTCTGTCTAAGTCGCTAGAGTGGTAGTAATTTCAAGTGGCGCCAATCCTAGGAGAAATTCAGTGGCTTTGCTCAGAACGTCACATTTACTTACAGAAGGAACAATGAGGAAAAAATCAGTTAGAAAATGCTGTTGCCATAGGTGACCACTGCCAGCAAAATACATTTCTCATGCCTGGATATAGCTAGGAGCTGACTTTCCATCTTCTGCAGCTGGCTTTATTGAGCATTCTAAATTTTCCTGCACATGAAATATTTTGAAAATGTAATTCAATTGTCAGTAGCACAGGAATGAAAAGAAGCAAGGAAATGGCTGAGTTTTGGCTTTTTTTTTTTCCTCCTGGATTATATGAGCAGCTGTTGAGCAAGAAGTCTATCAAAATGGCAATTTGAGCCAAATAAAACTCAAGTAAGTAAAACTTAACTCCAGCCGAACTTCACAGAATACTTGAGACAGTGTCAAGGTCAAGGAGAGCATCCTAAAAGAACTGAAAATGTCACTGCTTCTGAGTAGATCATTTCTTTTCCCTTTTTACCTCCAAGCTATCCCCATTTGCTCACATTTTTATTCTGTACTTTGATGTATAAATGCAGATGGTACCAAAGGGAAAGATCTTTTCGAAGGCTGTTAGTGTGGGGATGGAGAAAAGTCTAAGCACATTCAGTTTAATCTAGATGTGTTTTTCCTTTTAAAAAAGCATCTTTTGAAATCCAAAGAGATACCAAGCAGGTACTTACATTTGTGTCTGAGTTCTCATTTTTCTTTAGAGCCTCAGAATAACCTGTTTACCATGAAGGAGGCTTAGCAGAGTGACTGGAAAGTAGTGGAAAGATGGCTTTGAACATAAGTCTCTTTCTTCTCTCTACATAAATCTTCCCATATGGCACGAAGCCTCCTTCAAGGGCTAAAGGATCTTTCCCAAGAAATACAAAATGATGCCTGGGATGATTTTGAAGAAAAAAGATCTTAATATCACTGAACTTGAAAAGCAGGAGCTTTCAAATTCATTTCTCACCAATGTAGCAAATTATCTAGAGAGAATATATTTTTAACAAAATCCCCAAATCTTCCATCCGAGGGATCACAATAAGTCTGAGTTCTGACTCTGCCTTTTCATGACATTCATGAGTGTTCCCGTTCACCTTCTCACAATGTCGTGAGGGAAAAAACAAAGCTATGCTGATAATGTCCTTGGTTTTATTTATCCCCTTGCAGAGAGCAACGATTTATTTATAGACCAGCTTTGACAAAATGTTTTGGGAAAGCTAGGATTCTTTAAAAGGGAACAGGCGAGTGGGAATTGGGTTGTGGGACATATATATTTAGTCCAAAACAGAGGAATCTATTTTTTTCCACCTGCTATTACATTGTGTCTTGCAGTGATATCAGTGTTGTTGTTGTTTTCTTTAACCTTGAACTTGGAGAATGCCTGAGTCATTAATTTCCTGGGATGCAAACACACTTCCATAAAGTAGCAGCTCATTTGCTAAAACCGTTCAGTCAATCAAATCTATTGAGAAATATATAATACACACAGGGAGCCTGGGAAGGGCAGGGCTGGCTGACATTTTGAAAGCGTGGAGGATTCAGAAAATGAACTACAGCAAGCCCAGTGCTGTTTTCAGTTTGTCTGTCTAAGGCTGTCCCTGGCCACTGTGGCCCCAGGGAACAGCCAGTCACTTCATTGCTGTGTTTGCGTTTGGATACTCACAAAAAGAGCACAGTCTCGGCTTCAACTGCTTTTACACTGATATGCAGAGAAGGTGCAGCTTCTTCATTCTGTCTGTAGTTAACTTTGTTTCCTCGCCAGCCTCAGTCCACTGTGTAGAAGGAAGAAAACAAAAAACTTAATCCTTGCTCGGGATTGAAGTGTGTCCCCCCAAATTCATATGTTGGGGCCTTAATCCCCAGTGAGACTGTATTTGGAGATCGAGCCTGTAAGGAGGTGATAAAGGTTAAATGAGGTCATAAGGGACCCAAACCCAGTTGTGCTGGTGACCTTTTAAGAAGCTAAAGAGACACCAGAGCTCTTTCTCTGTCATGTGAGCCCCCAGCGAGAAGGGTGCTGTCTGCAAGCCAGGAAGAGAGCTCTCACCAGGAACCAAATAGGCCGGCACCTTGATCTTGGACTTCCCAGCCTCTGGAACCGTGAGAAATTATTTTCTGTGGTTGAAGCCACCCAATCTGTGGTATTTTGCTATGGCAGTCTGAGCAGACTAATTAGTCCTATAAGTTTAAGTAACTTAAACCATTAATTTTTATTTTCATTGTCCACTTCTTCAGCTTCTTTCCTAGTAATATTTGGGTAGATGTGAGTGAGTGTGGTAATGTAACCTCATAGCGGAGATAAAGAGTTTGGGTCCTTAGGGGGTAGTGTCCTCTGTCATCTTGGGGCCTTGGCACAATGTCCTCTGTCCACCTGGCAGAAGCTGGTCCTGCTGACATTTGCAGTTGATGCCTGTGGTTGTCATATCTCAATATCCGGTCCCTTGTGTGGCCCTTCCTTGCCTGCCCAGCCCCACCTCAGCCCTCAGTGGGGATAGAGACTCCCCCTCATTGTGCGACCTCTTCACTGCGTTGGAGTCCACTCAGGCTTACAGGGCTCCACTGTGCCGTCTATTGCTTCCACTCTGGCTCTGCAGGGATGTCTGTGTCCCATCCCTGCCACCCAAAAACCACGAGTGGGGCAAGAAAGTCAAATATCAAGGCCTCCTTTTTTTCTGTCAGATGACGCTGGTTTGCTCGGATTTGATTTGCTCCTGACTGACAGACCCGTCCTGAAATTCCATAGGGGGTAGAGGGGACAAATGGTGATGGAAAAATAATATAAAAATTTCATAGGGGAAGCCAGGGTAAGAGGCCCCCACTGCCCTCAATGTTCTTCACTTCTGAGGACTGTCCACTCATTTTCTTATCTCACTCACCTCATCTTATCTGATTGTATATTATCTCTCCTATCATCTCCATTTTCTAACTTCCCTCAAAATCTCCTGGATAGAAAGAAAATAGTCCTCCTTTCTCATTCCAGGTCACATTCCCTGTTCATCTGTGAGAAGCAAGGTTTATAGCCCAAAGGTGAATTTTCTCCCCACTTGGAGCTGAACAGATTCTTTAAGCTGAGTCCTGGACCTCGATATTCTAAAGGAGGTTTTAAAGAAATTTAGCAAATTCATTTTCTGTCTCTGTCTCTCCCAACAATGCCTCTTGCCTGAGGACGTAAACTTTAGAGATCTAAAGCTTCAAGTGGACAAAAATTTACAGAAAGAATGAAAACAAATGACCTTATATTCATAAGGATAGAACCCTGCCTATGAACGGGATTGTTCCTTTGGCTGTGCATGTATCCTTGGATCCTGTGTTCTAGTGCACAACCTAATCGTGTATGGACAAACACCACTGGTGTTCACAGTGAGCACTCAGCAAGCAGGAGCTTGGGACCTGATGGTGTTTTCCCAGTCCTTTCAGACTGGACCCTCTTCCACCAGCTTGTCCAAACTTTGTTTTACTTAGCAGTCTTCTTTTGCAAAGTGTTCACATACAGGAGACTCACCCAATTCTTTTTTTTCCCCCCTAATCCTTACTGTTGAAAGTATTACAGATACTCCCTTTTCCCCCCATTGATCCCCTCCACTCCCCATCCACCCCACCCCCAGGCCTTCCCCAGACCAATGTCTTTGTCCGTGGGTTATAAACATATAACCCACGCTTATAAACATATAAGTTCTTTGATTAATCTCACCCCACCTCCTCTCCCCTCCCCACCTTCCCTCTGAGATCTCTCTGTCTGTTCCATGCTTCCAGGTCTCTGGATCTATTTTGTTCATCAGTTTATTTTGTTTATTATATTCCACAGATAAGTGAGATCATGTGGTACTTGTTTTTCTCTGACTGGCTTATTTTGCTTAGCATAATACTCTCCAGGTCCCTCCATGCTGTCCCAAAGGGCAAGTGATCCTTTTTCACAGCTGCATAGTATTCCACAGTGTAAATACAACCACAGCTTTTTTAATCCACTCATCTACTGATGGGCACTTGGGCTGTTTCCAGATGAGACTCACCCAATTCTGATGTCATGTAAATAATTGGTTCTTTGCACATTTGAAAGAATAATTTAATTAGCTACTCAAAGTATCCCTCAATTCGAGCTTTATTTTGTCCTTCCACAATACTGCATATTTCAGTCTTCTGGGCCAGGAGCATCCTGCTGACCATCTTTTAAATAAGCCTTTCTGTCTTATTGCATTTTTACTTCTTATCAGCATCCTACTTTCCATGAAGCTCCAACTTGAGTGCTATATTTACCCCTTCTACTTAGTTATCACTTCCCTAGCGCAAGATCTAAGGACTCTGAGAAGATTTCTTAAGTTCACAGCCATTTACACGTGCAAATTTTCAGATGTTTAAATGATCATCATTTCTATGATTTAGAACTTGGAAGAACAAGGAATATTTTTTGTCTTATATTTATTATTTCCCATTGATTTGTTTAATTAAAGTTATTATTAAAGCTTTTTCCATGCTTGGGACAAACTGAGAATGTGAGTCACAAAACTTATTTTAAAAATGCATATCCTTTAATGTAGAATTAAAATAGTTTTCATTTAGTCAGATGTTTGTGGTTAAGTTCTTTTTCTTGAAGATCAGTTTTTCATCAGTGATCAAAGTGATGTAAAGCATTATATATAGCCATGTATTTCTAGGCAGTAATTTAGGGTTCCATCATATAGTGGTGACAGGAAATCCCATATAAAGATATAAGTGAAAAATGATACCCGACTGATGGATTTGGGGGGGTAGGCTGATTGGCACTGTAAGGATAAGACTATTTTGTTCCTTGATGGGAGATTAGTACAGAAATAGATGTGTGAGTCAAACTTCAGTACAGTAATAACTTCCTGACAGGTACTCTCTCCAAACCCAAAGTACATTAAGTTTAAATTCAAAGAGCCATTACACTTTAAATATTTTTCTCAACTTTTTTGTAAATTGGAAGAAAAAGGAATTTGTATTTTAGGTAGAAACCACAATAATTGGTTGGTATATAAAATATTGCCTGCTGTAGATGTGACAGAGGTTAAGTAATAAGGATGAGCCAATTGATTGGCTCATAGTAGAGAGCTGTATGATTAACTCAAAAAACAATGCCTTGGGGCTGTGCGTTAGCTTCCAAGTGGTTGCTATTGAGTGCTAATGCAATTTGGAAGAATTCCCAGCACAAATAAAAAGAGAGGTGCATCTGTCCCTTCAATGACTCAGGGAAACCAGAACCATTTTTGATACATTACACATTTTCCTAACTTTGAATATTTTGTCTTTTAGATGTCTTGGAGGAAAAAACTTTTTTTGTTTGTTTTTTTAAATATGTCTTTATTGATTTCAGAGGGAGGAAGGGAGAGGGAGAGAGAGAGAGAAACATCAATGATGAAAGTCATTAATCGGCTGCCTCCTGCACGCCCCCGACTGGGGATTGAACCTGAAACCTGGGCATGTGCCCTGACTGGGAATTGAACCACGATCTCCTGGATCATAGGTCGATGCTCAACCACTGAGCCATGGCTGGCAGGGTGAGAAAAAATGTTTTTACTTCAACGGCTATCAAGCTGTTGAAATACAACACAATGAACTCATTTCTAGTTAGTTTACAGTCACAAGATCCACATGAACAATGTCAACCATCATCCAACTATATCTGCGCCTCTTCTCCTAAGGGAAAAGATAGGAAAACCATTCATGGGGTTCCTAATAAATATAGAACAATGTTCTGCGCACTTTTATATCTGACTTAATTCTCACAACCTCCCTGTGAAATTTGATGCCCATTCAAAGATGTGGGAAGTGAAGTTTATGAAAGTTAAATAAATTATCCTCTGTCCTGTAGCTGAAAATTGGAACACCCATCCCTTGAGCTCGAGTCTGCCAAAATTCACTTTAGCTTTACTCTATGATGCTTCCATTCTGAATGACTTTTCCAGAAACTTCTATACATCCACTGCTGAAAAAAAATGGGTCCTCTTAGCCCTTGTCTGACTTATTGCCTAACCCATTGGATTAGTTTGCTAGGGCTGCCATACAAAATGCCACACACTGGGTGGCTTAAACAATGAAAATTTACTTTCTCTGGAGGTTAGAAGTACAAAATCAAGGTGTCAGCAGGTTTGATTTCTTCCAAGGCCTTACTCCTTGGCTTGCACATGGCTTCCTCCTTACTGTGTCCTCATATGGTCTTTTCTCTGTGCGTGCACATCCCTAGAGTGTCTCTGTGTGCCCAAATTTTCTCTTCTTGTAAGGACACCAGTCAGATTGGATTAGGGCCTACTCTAATGGCCTCATTTTTACTTAATTAACTCTTTATAGGTCTTATCTCTGAGTGCAGTGAATTCTGAGATACTAGGAATTTGGGCTTCAACATATAAGTTGAGGGGGGCACAATTCAGCTTATAACACCTGCTTAGCTAATAATCAATAGTATTAGACCCTTTTCTTCTGGGTTTTGCATGGCCCTCCCCTACACAACTCAGTAAAGAACACCAAGTGCTGTCACAAAGGATAAATGCAATGCTAACAGTGCTCATTCTTATTTTGGTTTTTATTTATTACATACAGTTCAGGTCTGTGAATCATGCAATTCATACCCTTGTATTGGGTTTCATGCCTATTGTAGGTTGACTTGATACAAGTAGGTTTAAATTTGTGTAGACACAGCATTAAAATGGAGGCTTCTTATTCCTACTGAAGATGCACTACCTACTTCTGTATAGAAATGAGCATAGGCCATTCATATGATGAGAAGAGATCCAGAGCTCTGTTGACAGTAGGACAGAAGAGATCAGTGAGGGCCATACTGAACCCAAGAGAGGAGATAAACTGGCTAGGACTTGGCAAGCTGTCCTAGAAGCTTGGAGGAGAGAGTACTAGCAAAGTGGTAGGCAAGACAGACAGGAAGAGTGAGACAATTGGGAGAGGTCAAGAGGCATGTACTGGGCAGTCTGGAGTCAGCCATGGAGAAGGGTTTTTTTGGCACAGGACTGCTGATGTGAAAGGGACTGGTCATAACTAAAATAGCAACATAGTAATTATACTAGCTAATAATTATTGCACACCTACTATGTGCCAGGCTTATAGTGCTGTATATACATGTCCTCTGAGAGCTTTACAAGGGCTTACATATCCTGTATGATCTTTCTTCCATGCTACGTGGAACTCATGACCAGGGGTTACCTTCCCCTTCCCATTGCAAGCTCTTTGTCCTTTCTCCTTTGACTAGCCACTGAGCCTCTCGTTCTCCATCCCAGAGGCTCAGACTTATCTGGTTTCTGGGAAGAGCATCTGAGGGTCTTCATTTAGCTAGTAGGTCAGGAATTTCTTCCAGTCTTGGTTTCTGCTTTGTCATGGCTGAGAGGAAGAAAATCAGCATTGGTGGTGTGATGAGATAGCAGGTGGGAGAGGGCGTAAATATGCCGTATTAAAAAAAAGATAGAAACTTCAACATATAACCCAACAACAGATCCTTGATTATTGCCTGTCTCTTCCAACTGGAATGTAAGTTCCACCAGAGGACACCCTCTCACAGGCTCATGACTCCAGCACTGGCAGATGCGACCAATATATATTTATTGAATGAATGAATGAGGTATGTGAAAATTTGAGCAGATGAAGTCATAAACATGAGAATTCTTTCTGGTGGTCATTTGCTGCAGTCTTACTTAACTTCCTGAGGTATTTTCATGTATATTTTTGCCCAAAATCATAGACATAGAGGGCTTTAAGAACTCTTTGGGTTATATAATATTATCTCACAACAGAACCTCCTACACTTTTCCAAAGAGAAAGAAGGTTGAAGGTAAGCCCTGAGAAATATTAGGCTTTCTATAATTGAAATTATTTCTCCAGACATGTTTCCATGTACCAGCGGAGGCCAAATTCTGTCTTTTGTATTGAACTGAGGCATGTCTTTAGAAAATAAATTCTATAGTTATTCTAGTTTTACTTTTCAAGAATGCATTAAGATCAGCAGTAGATGGTAAGCTCTTTGGACTAATTTTATGCATTTTGCTTGTAAAACCAGAGCACAGATTTTGAATCCAGACAACTGAGTTGAAACTCTAGCTCCCCATTTGCAATCTTTATTAAATAGATTGAGGCATAAGACAGAAGAAACGCCCCTCCCCCCCATACAAAACATTTGTTAAGCCCAATGAGATGTTTAACCTGTCTCATTCATTGGGTTTCATCATTTGTAACACAGGGGTCATAATAATGCCTGTCTCACAGTAATGTGAGAATTAAACGTGCTGCATATGTAAAGCACTTAGAACAGCGTTTGGCACACAGAAGAGCAATGCAAGTGTCAGTTAGGGTTACTGTAATAGATCGAGGAGTCCTTTGCTCAGCATTCCATGAGAAAGTGCTTGTTAAAGGGCCTGGTGTACTAAACGGCATATAATGTGAGAGGCAGATGACCAAGGACCTAATAAAGACACGTGCCAGTGGTGGGCATTTTATATATATATTATCTCACTTAATCTTTTTTTTTTTTTTTAAATATACCTTTATTGATTTCAGAGAGAGGAAAGGAGACGGAGAGAGAGATAGAAACATCAATGATCAGAGAGTCATGGATCGGCTGACTCCTGCACACCCCTGACTGGGGACTGAGCCTGCAACCCGGGCCTGTGCCCTGACAGGGAATTGAACCCCGATCGCCTGGATCCTAGGTCGAAGCTCAACCGCTGAGCCACGCCCGGGCCGGACTATCTCACTTAATCTTCTCATTTATCTCCGTTTACAAAACAAGAACAAAACCAAGCCAAACCAAAACACAAAACCAATCTTAGGTTAAGTTGAAGTTGAGTTGATAAGGTAAGTTCCCACTCCTAGTGGGAACAGATTCTAAAGCCTGTTTTGTTTGAATGGTTTAAGTGCAGAACTACTTAGAGAAAACTGAAGTTTAGAAAATGTTCAGCTATAGGGTTCTGTGCTATAAATGTCTAAGTGGCTGTGGAATATCTCATTTGGTTTCCCAAAATAAGTAGATTATCTCTCTGGAGAAAAGGGTAATTTCCCTTGTAGGATATTGTAAAATCTTATCACTTTTTACTGAGGCAGATAGCAGCCTAAAATATGGACTTAGAAATACAATTTTGGTTTTAAAGAACTTTTACAAGTAGAATAAGCACTGGTTTGGGGGTCTGGAAATCATATCAATTGTGATTTAAATTAATACAGCTTACTATTCTTATTTGTAACTACAGTTTAAAAAATAAGGAGCCCTATTTTAAGTCTTTAGTGGAAATATACTAGAAAATAGTCATATTATCCAAATACACACATATGATCTCCTGTGTGTATTTCTTGAGCTCAACATGTTCTTTTTCCCATTTTATTTTACTCATGTGGGAGTCCTAGAATGTGTGATGTTTTCATGTGTAAAATGTATGTGGGGAGGGGGAGTTTCTCCTATCTTATGCCTCAATCTCTATTTAATGATTTCACTTTATTTCTCATTGCTCTCTCTTTTTTGACCACCATATAGACCCAAAGTCTGTTTTATTTATATCTGATAAAGTTATGTGTTCCCGGTTCTTACTTTGACACAAGAAAAGAATAGTTGATATTTCTTTGTATTTAAAAGGCTGACTCATGTGGCCTTATGTTAATCTTTTCTTGATCACATAAAAGGGTTTCCATCTCATTTTCAACAACTATTGAATAAATTGGGTAAATTATATAAAGTAGCAGAATTGACACTATGACTGAAATAACACATCTACCTAAATAAAGGTTATGTCTTAAGAGATTTGAAGATGGAAAACTGCCCTTTAAGCGAGTACAGTCTATTTAATTATTTCAGAGTAGATACTGAATTTATCCTTGGAGAAATCCTTCATTGTCAAGCCCTTCTAGTCATGCTGACATAAAAAATACCTACTCAGTGTTCCTGGGAATTCACCTATAAGTAGCTGCTGGCATTCAGTATTCTGTTTAGTAATGAAGTTGAGTTGATAGTAAAAATGAGCCCATATAGAATCAGAAATTGCCCTGAGCCTGAAATGCATTGTGTGTTCTTGGATTTTTCTCCCAGGAGCTGAGACATTATTCTAGTAGACAGGATTGACACTTCTTTTTTAACTTTTTTTTTTTTTTTAATATATCTTTATTCATTTCAGAGAGAGGGAGAGAGAGATAGAAACATCAATGATGAGAGAGTCATAGATCGACTGCCTTCTGCACACCCTTGACTGGGGATCGAGCCCACAACCTGGGCATGTGCCTTGACCTGGAATCAAATTGCGATCTCCTGGATCCTAGGTTGATGTTGAACCTCTGAGCCACGCCTGGCTGGGCAGGATTGGCACTTTTATCTTCTCTTCAACTTAAGCTGCAGAGAGAACTGGGAAAAGGAATGGAATTCAGTTGGCTCGGAACCATTTACTAAGGATCGTTGGTGTCCCTTCTAATTTAAGGTTGAATGAGCCACACTTTGGGAAATGGTCCATGACACTTTGCAGTAGAGATGGGACTTTTCATGGGTTTGACATATATTCTCTTAAGGGAATGGATATTCCCAGTGTCCACCATCCTAGGAGAGGAAATAAGCTGAGTCTTAGGATCAAAAGACTTTCTGCTTCTATCTGCGTAGGAAGCAGTTGGGCCTAGTCTCCCAGGTGTAGAAATGCCTGAAGCTTCCTGTTGATGAGAGTAGAGCTGAAAGTCCCACCACACAGAGGCCTGCCAGGAAACCAGCAGGGAGGCTCATGGCCTCTCAAAATAAAGACTTGTAACAGCAGTCTAAGTTGTGTTTCTTTGGTCTTCAAGTTTTCAGTGAACTCATTGACAGCCTAGTTTAGACTCAGTTCCATGTGAATCGGGGGAATTGAAATATCAGGGTTTCTATCAGGGGAAGACACATGGGCCTAGAAGTGAGTTGATAACACAGGAGTCATCTGCCCCCAAGGAGGAGAAACCAGAGCAGAGGAAAAATGAGGGATTTTTAGAGCATTGCCCTGGGAAACTTCTGGAAAACAGTGGGAAAGGAGATGACCACTGAAGGAGGGGAATTTCTGCTAGGAAGACAATGAGGGCTTCTGCATGATGCTTTGCATATAAAAAGGGAGTCTAACCTCATTTGGTAGTCATAGGCTAGGAGGCCATCAACAGATATGATTGAAATATTTAAAACAGTGATTTAAAATGCATGCCGAACTAACTATAAGTTCAGATAAACATAAATTAACATAAGTAAGAAATTTCAGCTCATTTAATAAAATGAGTTGTATTAATGTGTAACTTAACGAGAAGCAATGGATTTTATCTGTTTGAAGGCTGCCACCCTTCTTAAAATAAATTATTATTTTAATGTTGTAATGATTTGATATGATTAATGAGCTATTCTGCAAAGCAAATATTTTCCACCTAAATTAAATGTGCTGGCAGAATGATTATTTCTTTTACCCATTTGATATGAGTCTATTTTACATTTTTTGTGAATAGATAGATTAGAATCATGTTATCTTGTCTCAGTGTCAGCATTCTGCCCCTCCTATTTTGTGCTGAAATGTTTGTCAAGATCTTTCTGAATGTAGGAGAGAAAGAGAAAAAAGCCTTAAAAACCTAAACACTAGGTGAAAGCCACGCCATTCAGCAGAAATATAGTAAGAAAACCCTGAAAGAAGACCGGCTTTTGAGTTCCTGGCTGTGCCACTTAGTACTAATCAGTTAGTTGATTCTTCTGAGCTTTGGTTTTCCCATCTGTAACCCTATAGAACTATTTCGAAAATGCAAAGATAAAATGTATATAGGCAATGCTGTGAAGTTTGGGTAGTACATAAAACTTGCCTTGTTTTCTTGCAGTCCTGGAATTCTGGTGGGAGTTGGGGGTTAGAGGGAGAGTGGAAAACCCTTGATTAAGGAGCATAAAGTAGAGGAAACCAATGTTCAGCCCATATCATTTGAATTTTAATATTTTTTTAAATCTTAGTGTTTGGGGCTTTTTAAGAAGCTTGCTGAACCAAAGCTCCCAAACCTGGCTGGGATTCAGAATAATCCAGTGAAAAATCCTTGACCCTGAGCCTCACCTTGCACTGGAGATGTTGATTCTAAGGCAGTGGAATGAGTTTCCTTATTATTCAGTTTCCTTCTAGCCCTGTTATAAATCCTAATCATCTTTGAAACTTTGAGACTCCAAAGCTGATTGATTGCCAGGCATTGCTGAGTAGACTTGACAGTGTCAGGTCTTGGGCAGTTTTATATCTTATAAAACCTGGGTACAATGAAGGATATACTGGAAAGTTGTGATTAATAAGATAAACTAAAAGTTCCTGAGCATCCATAAAAATGGCTTAAATGACTTTCAAGCTATAATACCCTGGATGACATGAGCAGTGTTTCATGTGAATGGGTATTTGTGGGGGTAAAGTTCTATTTTATAAAGTGGGAGAAAGAACTAATGCTCATGGGCCAGCTACTTTGGGGTAGGCACTGTGCTAGACATTGGACTAGGTACTTATACTGGTTATTTCGTTTGCTTCCCATCAGAATCTCATGAAGAAACTATTCCTATTCCTATTTTATAGATGTAAAACCAAGCTAAAATTGAACAACTCATTCGAAGGGCATACAGCTAATAAGTGGTAGATAAATGTATGCCAGTTAACTCAAATCTGTCTGGCTCCAAAACTTATGATCCGTACATCAGACTACACTGCCCTCCCTTGTCTTCCAGCACTTCAAGTAGAGTAAGTATTTGGTGCTTTAGGGACTGTCTACTGATATTTATCATTCTAATGATCTGTTCTCATTCTGTATGGAAGTTATCGGCATAAGCATTGGGCTGACTTTCTCTGACACTGCCAGTTGTAACAAATGTATTTCATGCCCTGCATTACATCTCCTCAGCCTGCCTCTGATTTCAGGTGCAGCTTGGTTACCCCTGTGTTCCCTAGCTCTCTCTGTCAGCATCCCACACCCCTGCTGTTCCAATGCTCACCTCAGGGCTTTCTCCAGAGCCACAGAAGCTTGCTGAGCTTGAGTGCAGAGCAGCCAGAAGTGTCAGGGAGTTAGTCAACATTCCTGGGGACAATCCTCAACCAGGGAAGGACAAGAGTCAGTGGACAGAGACCCCGACCTCCTGTTCTTCAGAGGCATGATGCTGAGGTGCTCCCACATGCTTCATTCAAAGGTCCCCAGGGGAGGAGTCCCAGTGGCCCAGCTCAATAACACACTCAGTGTTGGCCTTTCCTCCTTCCCTGTCTCAGTGGCCTCTCTCACTTTTCTTTCTGGGAGTTTGACTCTTTTTCCAATTCTAACAGCATGGTCATATATTTATCATTTCTTTGAGTAACAGGCTGTTTGGTCTGAATTTATATGCATCAGAGAGTCCTATTGGGGCTGAGGGAGAAAAAGAAAACAGTAATTTGGACTGCAAACAAGAGATTTGGTAAGCTGGAGCTCCAGTGAGCATGTCTCCTTCCTGTCCCCTTTCCCCCAGTTCCACAGGGTACAAGCAGAGGTATCAGGGGCAAGATGCATTGACCAGGAGTCTGAAGAGGAAGGCAGGCCTGGGACTGTTTCTAAGTGCATGAGAGAGACCATCACTCTGTAAATACTCCAAAAAACCTAAGGACAGGAAATTCTACAAGTGTCTGAACTCTCTGTATTAGGCGGGGCCCTGAATGCACTGAATTTTGCATATTGATGTAAATGTGACCCCATATGCTGGTGAAACTTGGAGATTTTCTTTTGCTAACTAGCTCTCAATATATCTTATTCTACTCACTTTCTGCCTTGACTTGCACAATTAGTATGATTTAGGAAACTCACAGGAAAATATCGGGACTTCTGATTTGTAAAAAATTCTAACCAGAAAAATCCCACTGGGTGAAATTGGCTTTGTTTCATTATTTACAGTACAAGGAAAAATTATTAGCCTTTATGTGGTTTTGCCCAGAAATGAAGCAAATAAGGAGTCATGAATCAAAGATAACATGCTAGGAAAGAATTCTTGAGAAAGGATTAAAGTAGCTAAACCTACTTAAGTAGGTTTTTGCTTATCTGTGAGTTTACCTTTACATTTACAGTATATGTACTCAGTGTGTACAAAACTTAAGAGTTTATACTATCAGCAGTGGGTAGAAATGGAGAGACTCCAGAAGGCTAGGTTAATGGATAGATGCTCAATATGGATATGGATATAGCTATCGTCCTTTATAAAGTAGTTTTACAGAATTTCTCATTCGATTTTTGCACACACCTTATAATATTTATCAGGTTAAGTTCAAACTTAAATAAAATTTTAAAATTAATCCAGCTAATAAGTGACAGAGATGATATTGAAATCCAGGCTACCCCTATTGCAAAATCTTGTATTCTTTCTCCCTTATTCCACTGCCTTCTCCTTGTCAGTTGTTGGAATCCACTTGGACATATATCTGTATCCACTTTGCTTTACAACTTGCCTCGTTCCTCAGAGACCAGGGATTGGCATCTAGGATAAGAAAGAAAGACAAATTAGACCCTTGATCACTGCAGTGACACAATGACCATAGGATATCTGGTAAATATTTCTTGACCTGATTCACATAGGAAATTCTGAAGACAGTCATGGAATCCAATGTAGATTTGACTAGTGTTACTCTAGACCAATTTGTGGGTCAACACTACAAAACCTGGATTAGATTTAAAAATTTATCAAGAGCCTCAGTCAAACTGTGAGGTCTAGGAACTGCTATGAGTGTGATCTGAAATAGCTTTTACATTGGTGAGCATTTCAAATAGACATTAATGTCCATCAATCATACACATGTGTATAGTCTCAGTTATATGTAAAAAGATGACTCTTTTTAAGAGACAGTTGAATTTAGTTTTAAATGATCAAACCTGGGCTCTCAAATTTCAGGATAAAAATCTTTCGAAATGAAGCCTGCATTGATTGTTCTGGCTTTCAAACATATGTATGTATGCACATATATACGTATGTTTATATATTTATATATATACTTATATGTTTGTATATACACATATTGGTATTCTCTTCTTTTAATTGCTGAAAATATCCTTTCATTGCCATTTCCTTCATATTTCAAAATTATCTTCATCCATATAAAATTATATCATCTTTTATATACAGTTTATCTCAAAGAGATTTGGAGAAAATAAGCAATCAGGAACATTGGGAATAATTATAGAAAATGTGTTTAGGCATGTGAATGAATTATTCATTCTACCTGTAAAGGAAGAGAATTAAGAGACATAAGTAAAAAAGATATTTTGCTATTGAGTTTTAAAGAGAAGACAGGGGCGAGGAGTACGAGATTTTACCACCTTATAAATATAGGAGTGCAGATTATAGAAGTGTAGACAAGAATTAAGTGCATTCTGCAGAGAGGTTAGGTATATCAGATTGTACATAAACTCAGGCACATTAGGCCAGGAGTGGAGTGTTGGTGGGATGGAGCAGTTACCATCCAATGGTGTTTATGGTAAGGTGTGGTACTGATATTTAAAGATAAGATCACCTGGGAGCTCACATACTTGAAGAAGAGAAGAGATTCCAGGTCTGACATTGGGGTATTTGGGAGCACTGAGAAAGAAGGATCTAGCAAAGGAGAGAAAGGAGAGGAGATCAAGTGAAGAAGTGAAATAGACAAGAGTAAAGATTGCATCAGACACTGTTGGGAGGTGCTTTTGGGAGGTTGAAAGAGGGTAATGAAAAACAGAGCATAGATTTGGCCATGCAGAGGTGGCTGGTGACTCGGCAGAAGGAAAGGTAATAGAGAAGGAGAGGGAACTCTCAGTCTGGAAAACAGGAATGGCCAACTCTTTCCTGCCATTTTGCTGTGAAAGGGGTATGGAGAAATGGAGTGGATGTGGGGTTAGAAAGGATTTTTTTTTTTAAGATAGAAGATTTTATAACACATTTATTCTGCTGATGGTAAAGAGCCAGATGCATTAAAGAAGAAAAATTTAGGAAGAGCTAACACACTCCTGCCTCTCAGAGGACTCCAGCACAACATTGACCAGCACTTCCCCCATGGCCAACAGATAAACAGATCCAGGCTTCTCTCCCAATCCACCACCCCAGTTTGTGCTTCTAATAGAACGTCTAATATCTCTTTCCACCTGCCCTTCCCATGGAAGCTAAGGGGGGGCAAGAAAAAATGATATTTTGCTTCATTTGGTTCAACCCATTTATATCCTTGAAGAGACTGAGGACGAAGGATGGATGAAGTAGTTTCAAAATATGCTCTCATGTCTTAGGCAGTGCCTCACTTTGAGGTGTAGGTCTTTAGTACCTATTGCTGTATGCTCTTGGTTAAAATGGGACACTTTCTGTCTCAGCTCATGAGACAGAGTCCCTGATTAACACAAATGGCATGTAGGTATAGCAAGAATCATGGAGGTGGGATACAAATGACTGAAGATTGAGAAACACTTATCAGGCTGAGGAGAAAGAGGAAACTTTCTAGGATGCCTTTGAGGGTACAGGAATTTGCTTCCAAAGCATTCAGTGGAAAGGTTTTGAAAGAGGTTACCAATGAGATGCAGGATGGCAGAGCAGTGAAGGGCTGAGGGGCAAAGAGAATATGAGTGGCCTGATGATTGATTGTATTTTGAAAGGAGGAAAGGCACTCTTGGGGTGAAGTAGAGAGAGCAGCACCAGAGTACACAGAACTTCAGTCTTGCTGTAGGACTGCCCCACCCAGGTTTGCCCCATTCTGTAGGCAGTGCTTGAAATAAGAAGATATTTGTATTTTGGTCTAGTGACAAGAGAGGGCAATGGAAGAAGGTCAATGATGGAGATGGATTAGTATTGTAAAAAGAATTGGATCAAAATGATGTTCAGGCCGAAGAGATGTTTTGAAGACTGGCAATTTTAGAAAATGATTTGCAAGTCTTGATTAAAGCCCCCACTCTCTCTGAAGCCCAGTGAAGAAAATAGCGCAGGATTGCCTTGAGGGAAGTGAGGGAGCCCATCACTTAGGTCCTTTAAGCTGAACCAAGCAGAGAGGATGAGGCACCATCTTGCTGAGAAATGGGGTGGACTGACTCAAGAGGTCTCTTCCACTTCTAATTCCTATGATTAACATGCTCTTGCTCTCACCCTCATGTATTTTCTAACCATTTTGAAATTTCAGCTAGGGGAAAAACATTATATGGGAAGATTGAAAGTAATTACAGTGAGGTTTTTTTTTCTGCCTAGAATATGTAATCAATTTCATTTATTTCCCAAGTAAAACATTCACTGAAGGTTCAGTCTTTGAAAGACAACTTGATTATCTGTTCTACAGAGCAAGTCAGGATATATCATTCTCATTTTCAATTATAACTTCCTATTATGAAATGTTTGTGCCCTAATCATTTTCATATTGAGCAGGGGTCTGGTTAACACGTAACATTTAAAGTATGTGATTTTTTAAACAATCAGAATAGGTAGCATGTAATGTCATTGGAGGTAAATTGCTGTACTTAGCACCTTTGCTTTTAAAAATATATTTATTTTTTCTTCTACAGTTACATAATGTCCTGAACATTTAAAATAAAGTGTATTATTTCACACTTCAAAACAAAATTATAAATGCTCTTAGAAGGCAGATTAAATAACCTCCCACAAACGGTTAATGTCATGGTACTCTTTTAAAAAAAAGTGAGGGGGCTAAGAATGGGAAATAAAAATGTACTTATCTGGAAAGTTACCTTAAATAAACTTTACCCTTAAAAAAAAAGGTTAAGTTTTGTACATATTGAAGACCTTCTGTAAAACTGTAAATAAAAATTTCTAACCCTCGCCGGGTAGTTCAGTTGGTTAGAACATAGTCCCAATACGCCAAGGTTGCAGGTTTAACCCCCGGTCAGGGCACATACAAGAAGCAACCAATGAATGCATAAATAAGTGGAGCAACAAATTGATGTTTCTCCCTCTCCCTCTCCTTCCCTTCCTCTCTCTCTCTCAAATCAATTTTTAAAAAAGACTCTAACTAAATTTAAATAGAATGTATGTGAACTACATTTCCCCGGGCCTTCATGGTCAGGCTTTCTTTACACTAGAGTAATAGCAACAGTTATCAAACACCAGATCTCTGGTTTGGAACGTGGTTTATCCCCACCAGCTTACTTCCCCAAATCCCTTACTTCTGATTGGAAGGTATTCATGAAAGGTCAGTGCCCTTATCCTATTTGCATCTTTGTGAAAATTAGGGAAAGACACCCTTCCTCTCTGGAGATGGAGTCCAGCTTGAAGAGTGGAACTGGGCTGGATCTCACCTCTGCCATAATTCCCTTGTCTGGATGTCCTTGTGCAGTGATAGCCAACACATTTGTATGTGGAGGTCCTGCTAACTCACCTCCTCATTCAACCTTCTCTTCTCTCTTAGGCCTTACTGCTGGATGACCCTTGATGGTGACTGCCCCTGTGAAACTTATTCCAGCTGTCTCCCACTATGACCGTCATAGCTGTTCTCATATTCAATGCCAATAGCTTCCACCCTAAAGGTATGGAAGAACAAGTCCCCCACAATTCATTTTATGTGCTTTTTCAAGAATTCACAGCAGAACTAACCTACATCCTAGATATCTAGAAGACTTCAAAGGACATAGCACTTTTGGGGGACAGGATCAGTGTATTACTTTTGTAAGAAACTACCAAACTGTCTTTCAAAGTGGCTGTACCATTTTGCATTCCCACCAACAATAAATGAGAGTTCCTGTGGCTCCACATCCCCACCAGCATTTGGTGATTGTCAGTGTTTTGGATTTTGGCCATTTTAATAGGTATGTAGTAGTATCTCATTGTTATTTCAATTTGCAGTTCCCTAATGATGCATGATGTGGCTCATCTTTTCATATGCTTGTTTGCCATCTGTCTATTTTCTTTGGTGAGGTGTCTGTCAGTCTTTGGCCCATATTTTAATTGGGTTGTTTGTTTTCTTATTGTTGAATTCTAAGAGTTTTTTGTATATTTTGGGTAACAGTCCTTTATCAGATATGTCTTCTGCAAATATTTTTATCTAGTCTGTAGCTTGTCTTCTCATTCTCTTGATCAGTGCATTTGGTATAGCTCCATCTCCTTAAGAAGCTGACATATAATCTCTAGGGCCAAATAAAGAGAAAATCTGAGTAAATACAGCTGTTTAACTCAACTTTGTCTCCTTATATACTGCACTTGCAAAGCTAATGGCTTGTTCCTCCAGCCCCACCCCACCCCTGCCCTGGTTGTTGAGGATATTAGTCCAGGGAGTCGGGAATCTCAATGTGTCTAGTCATTGTCTCTGTCAGGGAGTTCATGAGGTCCTCAGGCAAAGAAAATATTTTCCCTCCTTTTATACCAGCTTTCAGGACATTCTGAAAGATGTTGAAATTGAAAAGAATATGCAGTTTAGCCCTCTGCTCTAGAAGACTCACTATACCCTTTAATAAGGCTTTAGAGACAAAATAAATAAATAAAAAAAGACTAGTAGAACACATGAATATACATTAGCCCATTGTGAAGTAAGGTCACCCAGGATTTGATGAAGATAAAATTGCTTTAGTCTTCCAATTACATGACTTGAATTAATCCAATGCTCTTGCTCAATATTTTGTTAATGGGGATTATGTTCTTATGGCCCCTCTGCCTTCTAACTTCTGAGTCTAGTGTATTCTGTGTACTGTATGCTTTGCTCTACATCAACCTAGACATGAAAATCAACATTTGGCCAATTGAGGCCAAAAATAAAACCACTCATATAAAAATTTTCATTTTTGCTACTATGTTTGTAATTTCCAAGCGCCTTTTTTGTTGTTCAAATTTTCTCTCTCTCTCTCTTTTTTTTTTTATAAGCATTTTAGTCATATTCTTGAGAAGAAACATTTTCCCTTACCACTCACGGAATATTAATGATAGTTATTTTCTGTTTGTTTTATAGCCTTGCCTCTCTTCTAATTTTTAGAGGTTAAAACTTAGAAGCTAATCAAAAGCTGTATGATTCTTTTCCATACAGAAAAGAATGTCTCTTTAGAACCATTCTCTACCCTTTCAATACCCCAGAAACTGATTGCTATGGACCACATCATCTGGGACCCCTGGCTACCTGGCTTCCCAGTAGGTCCAACCAAAAGAGGTACTGACAGGAGATCAAAATATAGTAAGAGAGGGAGACCGGTCATCTAGTCTCATTCACTGCCCAGCCATTGTTCTGTTGGTGGCTGTGTTCCTCCACTGCAGGATTTTTTAACCTCAGCACTGTTGACATTTGGAGCCATAGAGTATTTTGTTGCGGAGTCTGTCTTGTGCATTGCAGAATGTTTAGTGGCATTCCTGGCCACTAATTTATTGACTATTACCACCCCATTTTAGCTAAGTTTTGCAAATGAATAATTATGATACATGTACTTTAAGACAGTTTTATGTGGCTTTATAGTTAAGGGTGAATCAAGGTCTATATAGATTGTATCCCTTTTTCTTTCTATGAGTTGCTGTCAATGAAATGATCAGGAGAGATTTGGCAATTAGCATCAGCAAAATGTCAGTCTAAGCCCACATTCTGTTACTAGGTGGAAAGTGGAATCTTCAGCATTCCATCAATGCAACTGACTCTGGGAAGACAGCCTGGAAGGTTTTTACATAAGGCACCCCTACTGGGCACGGAGATTTTCCCGTGTCTCCAGTCTAGAGGTTGAGGCCACATATCACCTTCTTGACTGTGGACTTCTTAAAGTCATTACCCCAAACTAACCATTTTTCAAATGACAGGTTTCACCCTCTGCCTTCTAACTTTGGAAGCTCTGGGTTTATGCCACCTTTGAACCCAACTGCAGTTCTCCTCTTCCCCACTCTCCAACCACACATGGGGTGAGCTCATTCATGTTGAAAGCAGGACCCAGGTTGCTGCTCCTTTTGGTCAGAAGCCACACCTGCTGTGGTGTCTTCTTTCACTTTTGCTGGCAAATCTGCTGGAGATGGCTATAGCTAATCCTCTTTGATGACATTTCTGCCACTACACCTGTGGGGATATATGCCAAGACCTTCCAGAGAAAGGGCCAAGAGGAAATATCTTGTGTTCAAAACAGAACCCTCGCGACCACGTTGGAAGGATTTCCAGGACAGATGGTCCATTCATGAGATATTTATCTTTCCACTCTCGTGGCCCCATTCTCGCCACAGTGACAAAGTCTGTCCTAAGCCTTCAGTGTGTTTCTCCTTGTCACCCTGCCTACATATCTCATCTGAGTCACTTGTGTTTCTTACCCTCGACACCAAGCTGTTACTGTGCACTTGCTGCCTCTTGAGAGAAACCACAGCAACACAGCTACTTGTGTGTACTGCTCGCTTGGTTGCAACAGCTGCTATAACGTTAGCTCCATATGGCTTATCCCTTGGCTCTGCCTCATCCGTGCAGAACAAGATGGACAGGACAGGAGTGCCACAGACAGCACAACTGGCAAGATTCATTTTAGGGACATCGGTCTCTTTGAAGGCACTGATATCAATTTTAAATTTATAAAAGAAATGTAATTATCTTTCACTATAGGTTCTCTAAAAATTACAGAGAAAATGAAGAAAATTAAAGAGCTTGTTTTAGATAAAAATGGCCAAATCTACCGCAAACACTTAAACAAGTTCCATTTCCAAGGGCCCCAGGATAGGATGACAAAGCAATCTTTCCAGAACCAGAAAACTCCCCCAAATATTGGACTTAATTTCTTTGCAAAACAGATTGGAAATCACTACTCCGAGTAGCAAAAAGTAAATCTGGACTTATTAGGGTACAGATGAGGTGCAAAACTCATTTACTGGTGATCCCTGGCAAACTCCCCACTTTTAGTAGAGACCTTTATAAACAGGCTAAAAAGCTGGAGTTCAACATCTTCAGGATTTGCTAAAACTGAGACTCTTTAATGGCTATATACTACTAACTCCTCTAATCCCCAGAGCTTACCCCACACCAGGAACATGTTAGCATTGCTCATTGAGGCTCTACTTAACAGATTGGACTTTGACAGGTAGGAGAGCCTGGCTGATGTGGTTCAGTTGGTGAGCGTAGACCCAGGAACCAAGCATAGACCCAGGTCACCAGTTCAATTCCCAGTCTGGGTAATGCCCTGGTTAATTGAACTGGGACTGGGAATTGATAGGAGGAATCCAATCACTATGTTCCTTTCTCTCTCTATCCCTCTCCCTTCCTCTCTCTCTAAAAATTAATAAAAACTTTTTTCTTTTTTTTTTTTAAAGGCGAGATACAAGAAATGTGTCCCCAGGAGAAGCAGGCAATTTAATTTTAGTCTTTTACCAGTGAAAATAGTAACATCTCAAACGAGGAACTTTTCACAACTCAGGAATAAATGTAAAAATAGACTCTTTTTAAAAGGTGATGGGGTTTAATAATTGTGCTGTTAACTTTCTCTTGCTCTGCCAAGTGTTCTTATGTCAAGTGCCACCCCCACAGCCAAGTGAAAGGAACTGCTAGTGGCAGCCCATGTGACCACACAGAACAATCCCTTCAGAGCTGCAAGCCATGGCATGGGGTCTGACTGAGCAAGACAAGCAATCTCTTTGTGCCCTGTGTGGCTGCCCCTAATCTTCAGAGCAGCCTGTGATAATCCTCGGAGCCCCCCTGAGCACAGTGCTGGGAAAGCGTGATTGATTGAGCCTCTCACCTGCTGCTGTTATCGCAGAAGGACAGGTGTGGTCATGTTTAATATCCTGTAAAGGGAAAAGTGCAGGGCAAGGATCATGTTGAAAAAAAGCATTGGCCCCCATGGAAATAAGATCATCCTACAGGAAAACCAGCACTTGAATTTAATAACAAGGCAGACGTTTTGAGTTTTCATTCCTCTTTGGTGGTTTTCCTGGAATTCTTTGATGGAAAATCAGGAAACTCAACACATTTGGCCAGTGTTGTCTCTCATAGATAGAAGAAGAGATGCCTAGGAGGCAGCCAGCGTTCATCTCCCCGGTGTTGTAGCCCAGATACTGTTGGAAAATTATTCACAGGGAAAGGATTCATATCTCCTTTGTTAGAATTCCCAAGTTATATTTCCTTTTCTGGAAAACTTATGTACTTTTTATAAGTACCAAGAATTTTCACTGCTGGCATGTTTAAGTGGTTAGGTCCTGCTGCTTTGACCAAGTCTCTGTCAAGCTGAGTAGGACTTGGGTGGCAACGGGGAGCCAGCGAAGCAATGGTTGGGAGGGCAGGCTCTGGAGCCCACCTCTCTGGGCTTAATCCCACTGAACTGCTCTCTGTACACCTCTGTGACTTTGAACCATCACTTTAAGATTCTAGTTTTTTATCTATAATGTAGAAAAATAATAATACATTATTATTAAATATAAGAATATATCCATAGGGTTGTTGTGTTCCTCCAAAGATCCCTGGCTGCCACATTTGTCTCCATCTTAGCAATGGCACCCCATCCACTAAGTTGTTCAAGCTAGAGGTGAGGAAGGCACCTTAATCATTCTGTTATTCACACTCCCTGGCCAACTTGCGATGAAGTCTGTCAATTCAGCCTCCCTGACAGATCCAGCATCTCCCCACAGATCTGCATCTTAGCCAAAGGTGCTTGCATTTTACCCTCCCGTGCTCCTCTCCCGCTGCTCCGGTCTAGGCTTTGCCTCTGGCTTGGTCTGTGCAGGAGCCACCCTACATGTCTCTGTGCTTCTACTCTTGCCCTGGTAAGTTAGTCACCATAAAACAGCCCAGCTAATGTGATGGTATCTGGAGGTATGGCATTTGAGAGGTACTTAGATCATGAGAGTTGAGCCCTTATAAATGGGATTAATGCCCTTATAAAAGAGACACCAGAGAATTCCATCAACCCTTCTGCTATCTGAAGACACCAAAAGAACCAAGAGGCAAGTCCTTACCAGACACTGAATCTGCTACTTGCTTGACCTTGGTCTTCCCAGCCTCCAGAACCATGAGAAATAAATTTCTGTTGTTCATAAGCCACCCAACCCAATGTATTGTATTTTTGTTACCACAGCCCGAATGGTTTGTGGAGATTAAGTGAGAAGTATAAATGAGGCATCTAGCAGAGTACTGGACACATGGGAGGCTTCTAATAAAAGGCAGGTATTATTTTTATACTATTCTATTTATTTCAAATTAAGATAAATAGCAAATCAATCGAGCTTGAAACATGGTATCCAGCATGATTCAATCATTCAGGCACTTTGTTCTAAATTCTGGATATGTTCAAGTTAGATTCCTCGGCTAAAAAGAAAATCAGCCTCAACTTCTGCAATTTCTCCAGTGTACAAGGCATCTTGTTTCTCATAAAACAAGCATGAAAATATCATTCCTTGGAGATAGGGCTTTAACCAAGATTTCTTAGTGAGCAAAGCTGATGTTTGCATTATTAGTAAGTTAAACTCAGGTTCTCCATACATAGAGGAGCAATTTTTTGTTGTTGTTGTTCAAAATATTACAAATGTCTTTTCTTCTCCCCAATGACCCATTCCACCCCATCCCACCCCTCTCCCCATAGAGGAGCAATTTGATTAAATGAATTAGAATAGTAAATTGAACCCTGTTAATTGTTTTATCTGGAACCTTTTCCTGATAGTTTCGTTTGCACAACTACTACATAAAATTATGTTAATGGCATAAAACTTGTGTCTCTGTAGTTGGGAACCTAGTGATCTAGCCAGTGACTCTCTGTCAGTGTAACCTTTCTGGAAAAGATTACAACTTACAGTATATATAAGTATAATTCTAACCTGTCTTCAGAATCTAAGTTCAATATTCCAGCCCATTAGAGGAATTGCACCTTACAAATTCCAAAGATACAGCAATCCATTTTAAAAGAATTTAATCCTAAACAAAGATTTAAAATATTTCTCAACACCTTATGGTACTTGACTAGTCAATTTGTTCATTCAATTATATATATATATATACACACACACACACACACAAACACACACATATATATGTACACAGATATATATACACACACATATATAATGTGTATGTATGCATATAAACAAATATATGTGTATATATAATATAATACATTATGTTATATATTATATGTACACACACACACACGTACATACATACAAATAAAATGTGTTCCTGTCATCAAGGAGCTTACAAGCTTCTGAGAGACAAACATACAAACAAAAGATTAGAGTAACAATGTTATTTAAAGTTAACCTGTATAACTCCCAGGAAGAGTAGACATTAAAGTTAGCCTCAGAAAAGGTTTCACAGAGAATAAATAAAACGCAAGCAAGCTGAGACTTGAATGGTAAGTGGCAGGGCAGGGGCAGGGAGAGTGGATGGTGTCCAGAAACTGAGCACTGTGTTTGAGCAAGGGTGACACTAAACAAATTCGCAAGGGCCAGTACACAAAGTATTTATCCTGTCTTTTAGGCAACTAGGAACATTGAACTGAGAAGCAGTGACATGACCAGACTTCCACTGAAGAACAGGGCTGCCCAGTAAAGCTTTCTGTAATGATGAAAATTGTTCTAAATTTGCACTGTTTAATATTGTGGCCACTCAACTCAATGTGGCTGTTGAGTGCTTAAAATGTGACTAATTAGACTTCAAAAAAGAGGTTTTAATTTTGATTAAGTGTATGTTTGTGTAGCCACATGTGGCTAGGGGCTATTGTATTAGGGCAGTTTTTGAAAGATCCACCTTGGCCATATTCAAGGATAGATTGCAGATATGACCTAAGCAGAGAAAGCCCTAAAGGAGGTCATTTTAAAAGTCCAGGAGGCTGGACTATTGAAAGCTAGAGCAGGGTAGTGGCAGCCGAGAAGTCAAGGACAGTGTGCCTTGAGAGATACTCTTGAACCCCCAGTTCCTGGCTCTGTCACCAGCACAGTTGATATAAGAAATTAGTGTTGAATGGATTGATTTGATGTAAGTTTTTTAAATGCTCAAAATTAAATCCTTCCTGGGCTGGTTAATGTCCCATTTTCTCTTCTTCAAACTATACAGGAGAGGGAGAGGAAAAGCTCATGTTGCCCTCTCAAGATTTGCTTACTTGGTCTCCAAGGTTGACAAAGGAGAGAAGAGAATGGATGACAGCTTCCTCTGAGACTGAAAAGGGACCTGGGACAGGGGTTATACGGATCCCACAGGAAAATCACCTGGATCCAGTTCTGTGAAAGTGCTTTGGAGAGCAGTAGGGCCCAAATGAGGAGATAAGTGTGTCCAAGGAAGTGGGCATCAGGTCGCAATGCTCTGAACTTCAGTAAAGACCCCTCCCCCCAAGTTTGACAAAAGAGTCCAATATGGGTTGGCAGGACTGCATTCTTTCTGGAGGTCCTAGGGCAGAATTTGTTTCCTTGCTTTTTCCAGCCTCCGGTGGCCACCTGCATTCCTTGGCTTGTAGTCCGAAGTGTCATTCATTTTTTTCTCTCTCTCTCTCTACTGCTACTATTGTCATATCTTGTCTTCTGACTTTACCCCTCTTGCCTCACTCTAATAAGGACTCTTATAATTACATTGGGCCCATACAGATAATAATTACCCAGGATAACCTCCCTATCTCAAGAGTCTTAACGTTTACTAAGTCCCTTTTTCCATGTAAGGTAATATCTTTACAGATTCCAGTTTCAGGATGCAAACATCTTTAGGGGGCTATTATTCTGTCTACCACCACAACCTACACAGGTAAAATTGCAATTACCTATAAGAAAACCTGTAACTTTGTGTTGTATTAAAATGAAATTGTACCAATAAAACTCGAAGTAAATAAACCATTTTCTAGGACTTAAATATTGTTTAGGAGCTAAAGCTTTAGTTTCATCCATATTTATTCTGTTGGAGTTTGACTTCTAGTTGCCAATGATTTCTTTTCTCTCCATTTTTTACCTTAACTAAGTTGTGTGACCTTGAAGAGGTCAGACTTCTCGGAGCCTCTGTTTCTTTATGTGTAAAGTAAGGGGATTGAATTGGCCTATCTCTGAGGTCCCATTCAGCTAGACTATAATTTATTCTCTTCTATTGTACTTTACATTAAGAATTCCATTTTAAAACCCAGCAGAAGTTCTGGCTTCTCCCCAGAGCAGCAAAAGTGAGATTATTTTTTATTTGGTTTTGCTCTGTTCTTTGTGCCTAAAGCAGCAGCCTTGCAGAGCTTGTCGTTTGGGACCAAGCAAAACAACGCACAACTCAATTTTACCTGTATGGGCTCATGAGTAACTGGTACAACCTTTGTAACTAGCCTAAGAAATAACAGCTCTCTGGGGCTGTATTCATAGCAAATTATGTTACACATATAGCTTATGGTGGGTAATAAGAAATGCTGTATTTACATAAATCCTGAGGGTATGAATCATCTTACAAAATGTTTTATTGCTTCCCTGTTTTCCATAATGTCATATTTCATGGAAAATACTAAGTGTCAAGTGAATGTTTAGTATCTTATCCTTCATGGAAATTGTTTAAAATGAAATTCTAAAGGAGGTAAACTTTTAAAATGGAGCATTTTTGGTTTTCTTTTGTTATTGGTCAAAGGACTTGAGAAAAATACCATTTTGGAACACTTGCTACTTCAATTCTCAAATTATTAGTCTAAAACTTGTAAGTAGACATCTGAATTCATTACCTCCACAAAATGTATTCTGTCAGTTTTATTGTGCACTGTTCTCAACTTAACTTTATTTGGAATATGTCTAACAGGATCTGATAATATGATGCATGAGAACTCTGATTATGAATTTAAAATATTGGCTTGAGCACTGGCCAGTGTGAAGATATTGGTACTTATTGCACCTTTTTTCTCATTTGTATTACTACCTGTTGGCAACCATGTTGAGGTCATTATGTATTGTGATTTATAATAAAATACATATATTTGGTCTTCTTGCACCTTTCCTGGCACAGAGATCCTAAAACCCTTTGAATTTCCTTGTGATAAGAGCCACAAATGTGTTTTTTGTTATGTTAGTGAGGCAAATTTTAGAACTAACCTGAGGACGGGGACTGGTTGCCAGGAGAACCAACCCTGTGACTAGAGGGTTAGAACTTTCATTCCCACCCACTTGACTTCCAGGGAGGGGCAAGGGAGTGGAGGTTGAATCAATCACTAATGGCCAATGATTTAACCAACATTGCCTCTGTAATGAAGCCTCCATGAAACCCAAAAAACGGGGGTTTCAGAGAGCTTCCTGGTTTGTGAACCAGACACTTCCATGTGCCCCGTGCAGGGTCCCAAACTCCACAGGGACAGAAGCTCCTTTGTTCAGAATTTTACCCTTTGTATCTCTCCATCTGGCTGTTGAATTTCCTTTGTAATAAACCGGTAATCTACTGAGTGCACTGCTTTCTGAGTTTTGTGAGCCACTCTAGCAAATTAATCAAACCCAAGGAGTGGGTCTTGGGAACCTCTGATTTATAGCCAGTTGGTGAGAAGTGTGGGTAACAACCTGGACTTGTGATTAGCATCTGAAGTAGAGGGCCATCATATGGGACTGAGCCCTTAACCCGTGGAATCTGATGCTTTCTTTGTGTTGATAGTGTCAGAAGTGAATTGAATTGTAGGACACCCAGCTGGTGTTGGAGAATTCCTTGGAGGTGTGAGGGGAAAACCCCACACATTGGAATTGGTCACCAGAATCTTAGCTATTAACCTCTTTCTAAGAAAAGTTACCGTGTTCACTTAGAAATCACAATTTCAACAATCAAATTGTGACCATTATTATCTCTCCCAGCAAGATCCAACACCAAGTGTCTTGTCTGCATTGTCTTCCATGATTGGGAAGGAAGGGGAGAGGAGAGGGAAGAGTAGGGGTATGTGAATGAATGATCATGACTCAGCACATCCTTGAACAGTTCCCTCAGAGCAAGGTTTCCTTATAGATTATTTGCTTCTATTGCTGTAATATTTGAGTATCTTTAATATCCATTGCATGGGATCTTCTTCCTATCAGGTTCTCATGATTCACTTACCAAATATTCATTGAATACCTACTTTGTGTCAGGTACTGTGCTAACCTCTGGGGATACAATGGCAGGCAAACTGGGTAGAGCCTATTCTTTCAGTTCTTACATTTTGATGGGAGAGTCAGAGCTATTAATCCTGGAATTACACAATTGCATTTCAAATTGCATTATCATGCTAAGAACAATATGTTAAACCAAAACAACAATGAAAGAGACAGAATTTTGATACTATATCAGTTGATATCAGTAATAGAACACATTTTAAAACATTAGGTCTTGTGTGGATTTCATATCCATGTGACTTCACTGAGAGTTTTTTCTCTAAATTATTTAATTGCAAAGGGAATTTGATATAACAGGGAAAATTCAACAGCTTTAGAAGCAGCATAGGAAAATAACAATTAGTAAAGCAACCTTTGCCCAAGATTTCAGATCCATTAAGTAGTTATATGTAGCACATTCTAATTAACATCCTGAAACTGAACCTTCTAATCAGGTACCTGTTTAACAGAATAGGAAATGTTAAATGCTGCCAGGTATTTTATTGTGATACAGAGCAATTACAGAGATGTCTCAGTTGTTGTTGTTGTTGTTGTTGTTTTTACCTACAAGCTTGTTGTTTTACCTACAAGTGTTTATTTACATTTGCTACCAAAGAGGCCTTTGTCTAAATCCATTTAGTTAGCTCCAGGCAGCATGGCAAATCATTTTTGTTGGGACTGCTTCTCTTTCTCTCTATCACAATAAAAAAGGCAAGGAGGTGTTATCTGGACAAAGTCAGATTTATGCATGCAAATTATTGACTTGACCTCCTGTCATTCTAGGAGAAAAGCAATTGTGTCAGGGCCCATACAAAATCCTTACGATCTCTCATATTTTAAAAAAGTCTATGGTAGCAGGTAAGAGTCTTGGTTTTCATTAAGAATCCATTCTTATTCTTTTCTTACATGCCTAGGAATTTAAGGCCAAATTCTTCTCTAGTTATAATTCCTAACCTTGCACCTCCAATCATTAGCAGCACTTGCCACCTGTCGACAAGCACAAACATCCTTACTGCCTGGTACTCAGAGATTTAGGGGGAAAGGAGGCAGACCTGAAATCCTTACTAAAGTTTCTCAGGAAACTTTCCTCGAAGCATACAGATCCTAAGTAGGTAACTGAAGAATGCAATGACATCTCCTTTCTGTAAACTCCACCCTCTTTCAAAACTTATCTCAAATTCTACTTTCCACAAGAAACTTTTTCTCATCACCCCAACAAGTTCCTTGACTTGTCTTGTGAACGACTGCATCGTTCATTATTTATACCTCTTTGATGGGTACAGAGTATGTGCTGCATGTGCTTTCTTTAAAAACAACAACACACAACTATAAATAATAAAAGGCAAACACCCATGATCCATAGCCCAGTTAGAATATAAGCCCATCAAAGTCAAGGGTCATATCTTTAAAATTTCTCCATCCCCAGCTAACATAACACGGCCCTGGAGATGGCAAGTGCTTCCTGTATGAACCATAGTGTGTCAGCTCTTCTCACGTGGCAGCCTTCTTTCCTCTATCTCTAAATGGGGATAAAGATATTATCTGCACCAGACTCCTATAAGGATTAAATCAGTCATGAACTCCTAGTGCCCACCTTCAATGACTATTAGGGGTTTTTATTATTTTAGTTTAATTCTTTATAAACTAATGGTATTATTAATTATATGAGTTAAACAGGTCTATACTTTTAAGGATTTGGGGGGAAAGACTTACCAAAAAACTATAGTGCCAGAAGGAAATTGGCGAATTGAAAGAGAAGACTAAGTAGAACGTTAAACCATTGTCTCAAGAAGAGAGGAAATGTACTTAAGCACAGGGAGCAGAATATTGCCAACCAATGATGGATGGTTTATTATTAGTATTTATTTCTAGGTGGGCAGGAATCGGAGCTGCAATGAAGAGATTGCACAGGGAGTCACTTTTAGGGCCACTTGCTTGTGTCATGTTACTATGGAAACAGGAAAACCAAGTGGATGGGATAGTTGTCAGTGCCACAGAAGCATTAAATATGTCTCCACATGGGTTGTGGAAGAATACCTCTAGATGCCCCTGCTGGCAAATGGGACAGGCAGGATGGGTGAGAATTTGCACCTAGTTTTGTATGTTAGGATCTCAGTAGTAACCACATGGCACAATCAAATTAGGAAAATCAGAGGAGGGTTTATTTGCAAAAAAACTACATATTTTTAAGGTGTGGGCAAGCAACTCTGGGCTAGGGCCAGGGAGCAATTACCACTAACCATGGACCTGAAGAAACTGGGAGAAACTGGGAGGGACTAGAGGGAAAGAACCATGTAGAGAAGCCACGAGAAGAGAAGCAGTGACTTTCATTTGAGGAGACAGCCAGATCTAGGCCAACTTCAGAAAGGGAGCTAGCTGAAGAATGCCATGACCTCCTCTTCTCCCTCCCTCTGATCCCTTGCTCAGGCTCCACAATTGCCCGATCCCTTCAGATACCAGAGGTCAAAGGAGATCTGTTGATGTATTCCATGTAGGCCAGACAGATTTCCTACCACAAAGAACAGGGCAAAGAAGATTAGGGAGAAGATGGGAGATATCCAAAATGGGGTGCCAGGACCGGTGCCTCCCCTCATCATATACGCCTTTATTAAATTTGCAAATGTTCCCAGCGACTGTCTCCACCAGCTTTCAATGCTCCTCCCTCAGACCTCGATCCTGGCAGTGAACCACTGAATTAAGTGGTCTTTGTCCCATCTGTACCCAACCAAACTGTGTATCACAGCAACTCCAGATTCAACTCCATCTCTTCTACTCGGTTTCTAGAACCCATCTCTTGAGAGCCTTGCCCAGACGGACTCACTTCTCCTTCCCGTGTGCCCCCACAGATCTGGGTTGTAGTTGAGAGGGAGAAGAAAATGATACAGAACAAAAGCTCTGGAAGTAGGACTGCTGAGTTATGAAAGCCACCTTTGCCCATGTCTTAGCTAAAGGACCTTGGGCAAGCTTCCTCATCTGTAACATAGAGATAACAATAGTACCGACCTCGCTTAATTGCAAATAGAACAGAATTTAGTCCTAGACTAAAGAAAGAATTTAAGAAGCATTAGCTACTACTGTTGCTGCTACTCTTCTACCACAACTGCCACCAACATCAGCATCTCTATTCTGTTTCTCATGTTTCATTATATCATTCCGTTTGGTGAGAGCTTTGAGCAGCATTTTTGCACCTTTGAACAGCATTTGCTTCCTCTTTTCCCCTCCTCAGTGTGGCCTCTTTCCTGAGAATTTCATAGTCCCGTGGAGCTCATTACCACCACCGCCACCACTGTGCTCTCTTTCAAGGGCCTGCGACTACTATGAAACTTACATTCCGCCCTGTTCTCATATCCTCTGGTTCCTCGCTTTGTTCATTTGCTAAAAGCTATCACCTGAGGGTGATGACAGTGCTGAGAGCAGTAGTTTTCCAGCCCTGGTTGCACATTCAGATCACCTGGGGAGATTTTTAAATGCTGATGCCCAAGCCTTACCCAGAAAGCTCCCCAGGTATTATTATCAATGCCCAGCTAAGGTTGAGAACTACTGGAGGGAGAAGGCAGAAATATTTTAGACTGGAAAGAGATCCTGGATATATGTTTGCAAAAGACATGGCAGTCACCATGGAGACCATATGTTGTCACTACTCCTAAGGCCATGTGCTGAAGGTTGTCATTGAGCGGACACATTTTACTTCTGTTAGCAGCCACATCTCCCATGTCATGATAGGTGTGTGTTTTTCTTATATTGGTTACTCACCCAGTTTGTGCTTCTAATTGTTTTTAGAAATACCTCAAACATCAAAAATTGGTTTTATTCCTTTTTTCAGGTGCAAAATTCTAATGCTGACTTAGTAGATACTCCACTTTCAAGGTGGAGCATAACCCTTCGTTTCTCAAGGGTAGGCTGCCCACAGTGGATTACTTCTAAAGAATATAGTATGGAAAGGAGGTAAAATGAATTACTGTTTGGCGGAGAAACCTGATAAATCCTACCTAGTCATGTGATCCAAAGCAGCGTTATCTGTGATAAGTCACGTGGGTAGTTTGTGCCTCTGATGTGATGTAAGAATGTCACTGCAGTCTTCCTTCCCCAAACCCTAACCCTAGTCTAATCATGAGGAAAACAGCAGCCAAATCCCAGCTGAGAGACCTTCTACACATATTTAACCAGTACTCTTCTGAGCAGTCAAGGCCATCAAAAACAAAGAAAGTCTGAGAAACTATCACAGCTAAGAGGAGCCCGAGGAGACATGCTGACTAAATGTAATGCGGTATCCTGGATGGGGCTGTGGAACAGAAAAGGGCGTGAGGTAAAATCTAAGGGAATGTGGATAAAGTATATGCTGTCGTTAACTGGTCCTGTGTCAGTATAGGCTTGTTAACTGTGACAATTGTACTATACTAATGCAAAATATGAACAACGGGGAAATGGTGGGGTGAATGGGACCACCGTCTTTGCAATATTTTGTAAATATAAAACTTCTACAATAAAAAGTTCATTGAAAAAATCTGGTGCTATTTAGAAAGCCGTGGAAAAGTACAACTTTTAAGTGTCAGATGTTTCCACTTAACTTTAGTTTCAATCCAACCCTGTTATCCAGTGGTTTCAAACTACATCAAATTTGAGAGGGTATTACAGTTACCTGGTGGGCTTGTTCAACAGATTGCTCAGCCCACTGAACCCACAGGAGTCCTGACTCATGGGTTTGGGCCCGGGCTTGAGGATTTGCATTTTTAACAAGTTCCCAGGTGATGCTTATGGCGCTGGTCCGTGGGCCCAACCCACTGCTATATAAAGGCCGTCTTGGCGTTTAGACACAAGCTTTTGCTCATTCCACTTCGATGGCAAATAAGGTAAAGTGGGTTTTTTTGGAATGTATCTTCCTATGGCACTCAAAAGAGTTGATGCTGTAATAATTGGTGGGTAATAATTTTAATATAAGTCCAGTTGATTTTCTTTTGTTTTACTATCCTGTGCATATTTTTGGTAATCAGGAAGCGTTGTTAGTGCCTAGTGGTTTCGGGAAGAGTTGTTTACAACAGACAAGTGAGAATTTCCAACTGAAGTGCAACTTTGCCTGCAAGTCTTCAAGCATGCAATAAAAATCATAAAAAGAATTTGAAATTTGCCTTGGAATTTCTCACCTGAAGAGTATGTGCCTTTAAATGATAAAGATGGGAGGAAGCCCATGTTTGGATGTTTTTGCTTGCAATTTTTGTCTCTAAGGGTGAATTTGGAAATAGGAGTGTGGGAGGGCTTATCAGTGTGACAGATGTTGGAGGTTTCAGAGCAAAGACCTGGATTTCTCTTGGTAATTTGGCTCGTGTGTGTGTGTGTGTGTGTGTGTGTGTGTGGGTGGGTGGGTGGGGTGGGGGATCAGGATGAGCACCTGCAAAAGAGAGCTTACAAGAGCTAGCACGAAGCTACTGATGCCCCGACTTGAAGCATCTTCCAGATCTATTTACTCAAAGATTTAGCAGGAAATAGTAGCATGCATATCATTTCTTTAAATGGATTGTGCATTTGTGGGGAGATATTTTAAAAAGGAAAATTCAGGTTAAATATGAAAAAAACACACCTGGATTTAATTTCAAAATAACTTGGATTTAGTGAGGAAAGATCAGTGAAAACCTTTGACAGATCTGTAAGTTCTTTGTGTGCACAGTATTATTCCACTTTAGATCTTTACCAAAATGTTTTGAAATTTAGTGACTTCAGTAATTATAAGGTAGAACCTGGTATGTCACTGTTTGTTATTCCAATGATCTAGATCCTCTGTTTAAAAAAAGGTTAAGAAAAGGTTAAGCCCACTGGCAGGTGCTAGTCTTCTGTTTCAGAAACCTGGGTAGTTAAGAGCTCCCCCCCATTGTTTGCTTGCTTCTAGGGCTGGCTGTCCATTCCTGCAATAATTATCTGCATTCAAACATGTTGCTTTAGACCGCAGCCTGCCATTGCTACTCAGGCCATGGGAAAACTCGGACCCTAGCTGGTCTTTCAGCTGGAGTTGTGGTTTCCTCCACCAGAGCTGGAGCAATGCTTCCAGTGTGAGGAGGGAGCGGCTGCACTGTGGGGGTGGAAGCACTCAGCTCATTCACCTACGAGATCAGGGAGATGCTGGGAAGGAACGAAATAGCAATAGGAAAAAATAGCAACTGTCGACAAAGAGACTGACAGCTAGGAGTGTCAAAGTCCTCCCCCAGCCCTTCATACCCAAGTTCACTTAATAGTAATAACAGAAAGCAACGGAGAGATATGCTCCATCTTTCAGAAGAGTTGCTCCTTCGTATTGAATATTTTTGTCTCTTCCTGAGCTTTCAGAGTTCAACTTTCCTTCTTTTGGGTCCCTTACCCCTAAATCAGGAGAATATTAGGATTATATAATGGAATGCATTTAACGACTGACTTTCTTCTCTTATACATTGTTGCTGTAATTAGTGATCCGGATTCAGTTTTTATTATTTTTTTCCCCTTCTGTTTTCTTTTGTATTTTTTTACTTCATGTAAAATTGTGGGTGTCTACCACCCGTATTTGTGCTACCTGGCTCTCCATTGGTTTTCTGACCTTAGTGACTACAAACATATCCTCACACTCCTGTCCAGGGACTGGCTAACCCCTCTATACCCCACCTTTTTCTTTTCTTCTTGTGTTGCTGTTTCTAATTTTATTTTATTTAAAAAAATTAAATTACAGTTTATATTCAATATTATTTTGTATTAGTTTCAGGTATACAGCATAGCGGTTAGATAATCATGTACTTTACAAAGTGTTTCCCTGATATTTTCAGTACCCAACTGGCACCATACACAGTTATTACAATATTATTTACTACATTTCTTATGCTGTGCTTACATCCCCATTACTATTTTGACTAATTTTTATTACAGCTTTAGAGTTACAGACCTTACATGGTATAATATAGTCAGATTTCCCATTTTTGTTTTACTTTAGCAACTAAATCTTGCTACTGCGACTTTTTGTTGTTTTTTCCTTAGGTTGTACTAATTACCCTGGAAATAAGACTATGGCATTGGTAAATGCCATCTCTCGGACCAGAAGTGAAATTTGAGAAATTTATTTGCAGATCTGTTGACTGACAGCAACAGAACAGAAGCATCCTGATTTTAGAGGGAGAATTTGGGCTTGGGACCAGAAAAAGAGGTTTTCTAATCCTGGTCTTTCCATCTGTTAAGCACGTAAGGTTAGGTGTATTTCCTAACCTTTTAGAACTTCATGTGCTGTGTTGTTTTTTCATCAGAAAATAAATTAGTGTTTGCCTTGCTTTTCTCCTAAGGTTACCCTGAGATTTTGTACGTGAAGACAACTTGCAAATTGGAAATACTTTGACCAGATGCAAAGTTTATTCTTCTGTAACCAAGAGCTAGCTATCATGTGTTTGCCTATATTATGAGTCTTATAACCCTTTTCAGGATGCCCGCTTTCTCCACTGCTGTGATGCCAGGACACCCGGCTGGGTTTCCGTGGGTGCACACACAGTGGCTTCTCTCTTCCACGGAGGAAAGTTGGGGTCATCGAGCAGACTGTTCTGGGCCACTGGCCTCTGTCTAGATTAGCACACAGGCTTTGGGGTCAGATACACCTGGGCTTGAATTCCAACTGGCCACAGCTGTGTGACCTTGGACACATGCTCCAATTTCTCTAAATTCAAATTCATCTGTAAAACTGGGGCAATTGTTCTTTAGGGTGCTTGAGTCAGTGTCCAACTCCTAATAAGTGTTCTATAGTCATAACAGCAAATAGGTAATAACAATGTTGCTTTGTTTTACACCTGGCAACAACAAGGCAAACAATAGTGAGAAGAGAGACAAGGGATAAGATCCAGAGGCAGGAAGCATTCCTTGCTGCAAACCTTGTTTAATTAATAAGCAAATGTATTTTAAGCCCCAAAGTTTAGGCTTCTGATCCCTTTCTCCGGGCTGACTTTATCACTGTTCCCTGTTCCTTGCTAAGGGCATTCCCAGGCCTTAAGCTCCAGGTAACCCTTGAGGACAGTGGGCAGGATACAACCTGTGATGTTGCGGCATTAAACGGTTCTGGGGCTGTGAGCTGGGATTTTCAACCTCTCAATGCAGAGGCAACTCCGAAAGCTTAACGGATGCCTACCGCTGCTGTTACCACAGAGAACTCTAACCCCATTTTATTACAGTGGAGAAAAGATGTGACATTACTCAGTGAAACAAAGAGATGGTTTGAGGTGACAAGCCATGCAGAGCAGCAGAGAGCGCAGCTCTTCTTATACAACAGGGAGGAAAGGCCGAATGACGGAAATCCTCCCGGGGAGAGACTGACAGTGCCAAAGAAGCCTCTTTGACAAGTCTTGCTCTGTCAGTTTTAAGCAAATTAGCAAGTTCAAATAGGTGGCAACTATTCCTGTCTTTCCAGCTGTGGTGCTTCTGGGGCTCAGTGTGAACTTCTTCCCTGATCAAAATGCCTGAAAGCCTTGTCCATTCCTCTGGAGTATCATTGAAAGGGAATGGAAATGTATCCACTGGGCCTGCCAATCTTCCCCATCATAGGCTGCGTTTGACTGGCAGGTGACACTGCTCCACAGTGTGTGGGGAGCCTGGAACTAGCTTCTGGTCCTTATAGGAAACATGAAGAGCCCAAGTCATTTTTCAAAAGAAGCCAGTTTTCTAAATGAGACAGCCCGCCGCTTGCTCTTCTCAATTTCATTATGTTCCTGGAACACTCAGTGTCAGATGTCTTCTGAAACTTTTGAGTGGGGGAAATAGTACCCTATGTTTCCTCTGCCTTGGATAGCTCTGTAGCTGAGGGCCCAGAAGGAAAACAGAGAGAGTGACATTTCTTTATGTCAACCTTGTCTCTCAGTGCTGGTAACCTGATGGCTGAGAAATAGTCATTAGTGTATTCAGTGCTTTGTCATTTCCTCTTTGGGTCCCGGCCAGTGCTTGATTGCTTGTCTCATGAATACAGTGCTTGGATTTGTGTGGATAATGCTGATGCATGTTGTGGAATGAGGCTTACGAGTAGAAACAAGAAGAAACCCTCCTTTTGGGACTTTATGGCAGTAAATTCTTGCCAGTACACTGAGATAAATAAGGGCTCGATCTTCTCTGCGTTTTGGTTATGCAACATAAACAATAGTTGAGAACTAGCCAAGTTCCAGGCTGATTGATGCTTTTGTAGACTTTTTTTCTCCACTTGGGTTCCAGAACTGTAGATTGGCTCCATTAAGAGCCCAAAGTGCTGCTCTGTGGGTTTTCATCCCTACCTGGCCCCATGATGACTGCTCTAAGATAGCTCGTGTCCTTCTGTCTTCTACCTACATTTCTTAACAGATACTTGAGCTTCCTACTTTAAAGTCAAAGAAAGACTTCAATTCTTTTAGCTCTGTCAAATAATATTTATAGTATGCTTATTCTTCTTGGCTGATTTTTTTAAAATAAAAGGGTCAGCAAATGATGGCCAATGGGACAAACAATCTGGCCTGCCACTCATTTTTGTAAATAAAGTTTTATTGGAACATGGCCATGTTTGTTCATTTCTGGATTGTCTATGTCCGTTTTTGCAATACAGTGGTAGAGTTGAAGAGACGGGACAGAGAACATGTAGCCAACCCTGGCTCTGAGGAAACAGTGATGGTCTTCCTGACAGGAACCCCTATCCCAGACCACGGATCCCATCTCCTCCTCACTCCTCTGTTATGTCTCATTAACCTCCTCTCTTCTGACATCTTCAATTTCTTTGTTTCTAGTCAATTATTCTTCTCAGGGTTCAACTTGGGTTTGCTTTAATTAAAGATGGTTCAATTCTCTTAAAAATCCCTAGAGGAAGAGTGTCTGCAGAATAAAGAATAATAAATTTAGTCTGTCTCTAAGAACCAGTGCTCTGCAGGGCACCTCCAATCCAGGTATTTGGTCCTCATGCTGAGGTGCCCACAATGTTCCCACCCTCAAGCCAATACCTCCATGCTTTCGTGTGTGCCAGTCACCTGAAATAACCTCTTCCCATTCACGGGTTTGCTGTTGTACCCTACATATCTTCCAAAATTGAGCTGAAGTAACCTCTTACACACACACTATTTTATCTCCCAAAATCAAATCTCTCTTCTAACACAACCACCTGCCAGCATTCGGGTGCCTCTTATGATATTTACCCCATTCTACTCTCTATTTCAGTTGTTTGTCCATTCTCTCCTTCCTCTCCCCACTACAGCAGTGGTAGAATCTTTGCCTGATTTATCTTCGATTCTTTCCAGTACCTAGTGCTATTTAGTTCCTATGTAGATCTGTTGAAATGGTTTAGATTTCCCTTCCCAAGAATGTGAAACCTTTGTAAATAAAGGATTTGGGGCCTTCTAAACCATTTTTTCCCCCTGAAATAATATGTGTGGAAACCTGAAGAATAGATGCCATGCATACTTCAGGTTTTGCCTTTTGAACATTACGTCAGCTCTTACAAATTTTAGCATCCACTTACAGTATTTTGAAAAATATGATAGCCCTGCTTGATTTCTCCTAAGTCAGTCCTGTTATTCTACAAATCTGTGTCTGGCATGGAAATGCCACTATGCTTATATACGACCGAACACTTTTTTTTTTTTTTTTACTATTGCTGAGCTTTAAGACTGGATTTGCATGATATTGTCTATAGAATTTCATTTATCCTTCCTGGTGAGTGCTTCCGTTTAAGTTTTGAGTTGATAATGAGCACCGTCCGTTCAAGGGAATTAGCTGAAGAAAATATCAATGTATGTCAGGATTGAGGTGTGTGTTTTTAAATCATTTCAGAAAGATGGTTATAAATGCCCTTTAGAGGTTATTCTTGAAGCCATATTCTGTATGAAATTTAGCTCATCAGCTTCAATCTTTTCTTAGATCTGCCATCCCTGCTGTTGGGTTAAGTAGTTGAATTTCTCTTCAAGTCTGGGCTTTAAGTTAGCAGGTAGCAAACATGCTCAGCTAGCTGGTCAAGGCTTCATTGCCACCGAGATCAGTGTCCTCCTGTTTCATGGTCACAGCCTGCAACATGGCCCTGACCAGCTGCCTGGAAATGTGGGCAGTCTGGAGCAAGGGAAATTGGTCAGCACTGTGACTGGGTCTCTACAAATTATTGTTTTTTAGGGGGAAAAAACACACCCATTCAGGACATATTTATCACTGCAAACATTATTAAGGAAGATGGAAGACAAAGATACTGGCATTTTAAGAGAAATATTTGTCAACCTCTACCTTAGTGTCAGTTTGTGTTTTGGGGGGGAGGGGGGTTATCTCGAACTTCTGATTTGAGGCTACTGTTATATAATTATAGTTAAATCAGTCTAGATGATTTAAACAAGAGGACAATGGAGGCATCGGGGCCCAAAGTGACACTTTAAAAAAACAACACTAATATGCGCCTAATCAAAGAAGCAGTAATATAAGTACTACTTGACATCAAATCGTAGTTTTAAGTGAGAAGCAACTATAAAGATCAACTCTCCTTATAAACCCAAAGGGATGAGTTGCTTAATTCCAAGTCACAGAGGTGAAAATGGCCCACGACTTAAACTCACACACACCTCTTTCCTCTAGTCCAGCTCTCTTTCTGGTAATGCCATACAACTTTACCCCCACCATTTGACTTTTCTCTTTGTGCTCCGTTAAAATGAGTTCTGGTTCACAAATCAAAAGTATGACTCTATCATGTTTCTCCGGAATTTTCCTTTAAATATCTTTAAATAGCACCCTAGGGTCATCATCACTCTTGGGTATTTACATCCTCAATCCAAAAGAGCTGACATTTACGGACTGCTGACTGTGAGGCAGGAGGCCCCGTTCTAAGAACTTATTTGGACTAACTCATGTAATCTTCACAAAAGCCAGTGCTATAGGCACTGGTATCACCTCTGTCTTGGAAGTAAAGAAGGTTTGGCAAACTCAGGCAGTCTGACCAGAATCCATGCTCAGAACACATCTGTACTGCCTGTCATGTGAAACTCTAGCATGTACACCTACCTCAGGAGGAGCTACACAGAATTGCATGAGCTAAGCCTTCTCATTGTGTGGCCAGGCCCTAAGCCCTTACTCTTTCTCAAGGGCCTTTGAAAGTGGTGCTCTGAGCCTCTCACCTCCTTGCTTCCATGTAGAAACTGAGATATTCCCAAAGCACAATTGCTAATGACCACCTGATTAGAACTCCTTCCACTTTAAGGGAGCTCTCTGCCTATTGATTCAAAGTGACATGAGTGTGTGGTCAGCTGTCGTCTAAACCTGTGCTGCTATAAATGTGTCTAAAACAGAGTATTCCCAGTCAGATACAGTGTCTTTGTGTGAAAGCTTAATTATGAGTCCTACAAAAGTATAAGACGACTCAAGAATCTGAAGAACGTCCTTTCAGTCTGCCCAGGTCATGAACTCCTGGGAGAGTTTACCTGCTTCCCAATTAGTTCTATCCAGATTTTTCTAGAGGTAAATGAATTTCTTCAAAGAATTCTACAGTCACCTCAACAGATGTGTTGCTTGGACATTAGGAAAGGTTTTGAATTTGGGGGATTTTTCACTTGTGATAGTCTGAGCAGGAGGAAGGCCTCAGGGCAGTGAGAGCAGATGGCTGTGTGGGTGTTTGCTCCGGAAGGTTGTTTCTATAAATGAAGGTGACCGGCAGGGTGGGAAAAACAGCAGAAGTATACACAGCAGAGGCAGGCTACCAACCTCACATGGGTTGGGATGGAACTGAAGGCTTCCCATGGAGCGAGTGGCTGTCACTGGGACAGACACCCCTGAGCTTGGTGGATATGATGGAGTGCATCGTAGTTTAGGCTCACACAGCCAGTCCTGAGTTTCACAGAGGCTGATAAATGTTTTAATTTCCCCCAAATTACAACTCTTTATTAATTCCTAAATCAAACTCCAATGTGCATGTTTTGGTTTCTAGGCTGACAATGTATGCTTTGAGACCCATTCGAGTATATTATCTTGTATCGCCCACACTCCTGGAAAATTAATAGAATCTCATTTGGATAAATGTGTTGCTTCCATTCCATTTAGTCTTAAACCTGCTTGTTAGTGTTCTTATGTGGCCATCTCTTCACAGGAAATCCCAATCAGTCCACAGATGCTAGAGTGCTTTCTCTTCCTCACTCTTCCCATGAACTCAGAATTTCTCATAGGAAAATTCAACAACTGGAGGGGACTGAAAGTTCCAAAAAGATGCACTCTCAGGTCTGGGAACAATTTCAGAGATCACCTTCTGACATCTAAGTGTGTAAGGATCTGTGTGAAATTTAGATTAGTGGTCAGTAGAAGTAGCCCACCCTGGGGAGAGGTTAACAACTGTTCCTGATGTTATAACAATACTTCTCTAATTTATCAAGACAATAGAGTATCTTCCAAATCCTACCTATACATGCATATTTCGGGAGAGGAGGAGGGAATGAATGAATAAATGAATGAGGGAAATCTCTTTCCATAGCACGTAGAAGACGACCCTCCTTTCTAGAAAAGACCCACCTTTTTTTTTTTTTTTTTCCTATTAGATTTTATAAACTCACTTCTGTTGGAGGCTGAGCCCTCAGTGGGGCCTGTAATACTAGTGCTCAGATTTAGAGAGTCCAGGTGAGCTACATTGCTTGAGAAGGGAGATAGTATATCTCATACAGTGTTTTTACATGCTGGAATTTGTTTATTCCCTGGTGTTAAATATATTTCTGTATATCTATATTTTATGCAATCTGTGAGTTAGAACCAGAGGCTTGATCAGAATCAGGTTTGACTTTTTAGCAAGCATATGAAGAGTTTTTAAGGCAGTTCTACCTCCTGGCTTACAAGACCGTCAAATTTTACATCATTCTTTAATTCAGGTGAGCAACTATATCCTTTACTTTTGGGACCTTAGAGAGGAGGCTGCAAATAGAGCTGATATCTGGGATACAAGTATTTATAAGAAAAAAAATGATTAAAGATACACATCAAAATGTTAATAGTAATGATGTGTTAAAGTGATTATGGGTGTATCATCAGAGTGTTCTTTTATGTGGTTACATTTTATAGTGGAAACATTAAAAAAACAATAAAAAGTGCCATGCTTAAGAAGTTTCTCTGCTTGCTTCTCCCTCGCAGCCATATTCCACAGTGGGAGACAGGGCACAGGCATCCTGCCCTTCCCACCAGACCATCCAGCACACACTCGTTTATTGCCAGTGCAGCCTTCTGACCTTCATTTTGTTTCCCAAGTTGGCTATATGGTGGAATAGGACGGAGCATTCTAATCCACTTGACTGATTATTTCTAGCAGTTGTCGATGTGTTTTAGTTTGTCTTAGTGGAATGTATGACTAGTTTTCTAGGATCTGACAATCCTTGGGTGAACTGATAAAAGCAATTTGATGAACCTCTGTCACTGAGCTCTGGGCTCTGAGCTGGGGGTTCTGCAACAAAGTGCCGAAAGGCCAGGAGTTTTCTTCCAAAAGAAAACTCTGATCTAAGTAAGGTGCTGATGTAAGTAAGGAAGATTTAGTAATAAATGCTTATATTTTTGTTCACTGGGTTTTTTTTTTCCCTCATAGGGAATCACTTTTGGGGGGAATAAATCAGGGTATTCTCTAGGTAAGAATCCTTAGGACAGCTTAGGGGGTCAACGCATAGATATATACAAAGACTGATAGGCAAATTATAAGAAACTTTATTTGCCTGTATATTTTTCTGGGAAAAGCACAGATTTTCTCAGATTTTCAAGGTGGTCCATGATTAAAAAAAAAAAAGATTAATAACAGAAATTTCAGATGTTCTTAGGGCAATGCTATATAAAAATGAGGTTTGGGTGGTAGAGAGGTGGTGACCTTAGAAAATGTGGAATCATTGTATCTATATTCACCCCAATCAAGGTCTATGAGGACATTAGGTTTAGAGCTTGTTTGAGGGGATTTGTATGGACAGGTAAATGTTAACTTGCCCTGTAGGGCCTCACTAATGAGAATCAGTTGATGAACTCATGCTCACCTGCATGAGCACCAACCTCCAGATCCATCATTCCAGCTTTCTTCCCAAGTGGCCTTGTGACTATGCTGTCTTAAGTCCTTCGTGGACATTTCTGGCTTGTCTGTTTTTAGGTGAAAGCAGTCTGCACTCCTCTTGGAAGGCACCATTCATTATCTCCCTACTACCAGGAAAAATTAAACAAAAAATGGAGAGATAAAAAGAACTCTACCAAAAGTAATGATTTTGTGGTGAAGGTGAATTTTATGTAATGAAGAGAGAATCACTTTTGAACAAGAAGGTAGTATAGCAAAGGTTTATTTAACTTCCTGCACTTAGCCAGCAAGTTTAGATTTAGGATTTTACAGTATGTATTCATAATGTGGTTTGAAGTGCTGTGAAATTCCTGGACATCAGCCATATTCAGATAGTCTAATCCACAGGCTTGGGAAGGGATATGTGAAGCATCATGTATTCATATTTAATTAGAAAAAATTGGGGGACAGCACATAAGCTTAGCTTCTCTCAAAAAATGGAAGACATGTCAACACTGAAATGGCAATGAGCCGTGGGAGCTGGGAGACTCCAGTGTGCCTCAAATCTACTCCCATCCAGCCTGCATTTCTTATGTTACCTGGGTTTTAAATCAAACACTTGGGACCAATTAGGACTTTGTGTGCTTAGCTTGGATTTGGCTCTGGAGGCAATAGGGAGTTATGAAAACATTTTATTTGGGGAAAGTGAAATGATCCAATTTATGGGAAATGGACTGGAGGGAAGTAAAACAGGAGGCAGAAAAAATAATTGAGATTACCGCAGTAATCCAGATGGGAAACCATGAGAACCTGAACGGAGGCACAGCCATTGGAACTGAAGAGGAAACACATTTGAGAGTTGTTAGAGAGGTAGAAGCCACAGGACTTAGTGGACTAGAAGTTCAGTCCAAGAAGACTTGAAGTGGGAAGGTAGGGCCATTCACTATGATAGGTAATATAAAGGGAAACCATTTAGAGACAATTACCCATTCTACCTTTTGAAATGGCAAGTCCCTTCCAAATAAATGTAGCCAGAGTGTGTTGTATAAAGCCAAGGAGAAAGCCTATATAATGACTAAAATGCACTTTTAATCCAGGTTCCAACAGCTGGCACTGGTCTTTGGGCTACTTCTCAGGCTATGTGAGAGGCTGAACTAGTGGTTATCATTACCTTCATTATCTTTCAAACTAAGCAGTATCATACTCTGGGGACCCAGAACAGTGGTTGTTCAATAGAACAGTGCTTGAGAGGTGTTTGTTTTGTTTTGTTATGTGTGTTTTTTTAATCGGAGAGTCTCAGGCCCTCAGAATCGGCATCTCCAGGGAAGGCCTGGACCTGTGCATCACCCAAGAGCAGCCCTCCAAGTGGTTATTATTGTTTGTGCACTTAACCTCCCCCCTCCCCCCCCCACTGGTCTTTTATCTGACCTGCTGCTCTTTTGTTTATTGCTGCCTGCTTACAAGTATTGAGTATACAATTACTGAGTATTGTTCGATGTCACCTTAAAATACCTTCCTTCTCCCTACTTTCAATACTGTCATTCCCATTATCCTCTCACCTATTTGTAAGAATATTTTCCTGTTTGTGAAATATCAGCTTTCCCTAAGAATAAAATGTATGACTTCCAATTTTTATTATTGAAAATTAATCATTTGGTAAGCATTGCCAAAGGGAATCAGAATTGTGGGGTGGGGAGAGGACTCCATTGGCAAGATCAATTTGATACTGACCTATTGGGAGTTGTTCTTGGCATATTTTTTCCTGTGCTTCCCACTCTGGGCAGAATATGCAATAAAAGAAGAAACATGATTTACTGCTGATGTAATTTAAAATAGGATGCAAAATGGGAAGACAGAGGCCCTGTTTTATTTCAGTTCACATATAGCTTCATGAATACATTTCTGATGCTGTTCATCTTGTATTATGGGTAGAGAGGCACTGTGTGGTATTTTATTCCAGACTTAACACGGTGAACAAAAGCAGAAAGATGACAAAACTGTCTGCTTATAGAATGCCCTGCTCCCAGAGACAGCTAGTCTTTGACATGTTACGAAATCATTGGGGACCACAGAGCAGTTCATATGATGGTTTTGCTCATGGCACCAGCTTTTGTTAGAGAGAATTCTTTAGTAGACTAAAGAGTACATTTAGCTATTTGTATTCATTAGATTCTCTTCACACATATTTGAAGCATTTGCTCCTGAAACTTTTTTCCCCCCTACTATTTGGGAGAAGACTGTGAAACCTGAGCTAATCTATGACTTTTAGTGGCATCTCAAAAAGCATTTACAGCAAAGATTGTGTGTGTGGAGTACACAGCCTTTCAGATCTTCTCAAACACTAACCCAGCACTCTTCACTTCTCTCTGAAAAAAGGGAAGAGAAATGATGCTCCCATCTCTGGGCTCTATTACCAGTAGCAGAGGAAAAATTTACAATTCAGCCCAGTACTTCCTCACTGCCCTTCCTCAGAGGGGTTTCAGTTCTTAGCTCTGAGGCTGCCTAATTCCTGAAGCAGCTGGAAGAGCACTGGCTGCTGGCATCTTGTGTCTGAAGGAATGCTCTGCCTCTGGGCAGGGCGGACTAAGGAGGAAATCACCTTCTGAGCTCAATCTACGTGCTTTCAAGAAAGGATGCCCAAATCACTGATGATGGGTGAAACGCTGTGTAACACTCTCTTTTCTGGGGGACAGGAGGCTCTAGATGTGAAAGGTAATTTTGACTGTTTGCTGTTACCCGATGACCCATTGAGCCTAGTTTAATTCTCTTTGCAAGGATGGGTTCTCCACCAGTGTCCATGATCTAATCCAAGGAGCATGTCACTCTGGGACTGTGTGTTTGTGTGAGGGACACTGTAAGACAGGAAGTAAAATTTGGTTCATTCAATGTGCTGCTTTATTTACAAAAAGAATGCTGGAGTTTCCCCATATTTTTAACTTTGAAACTCCAAACATATATCTGACAATCAGACTGAACCTTTGTGAGGCAAAATGGGTAGCGATTTAAGACACAGTCCCTGGGACCAAACTTCCTGGTTTCTAATCCTGGCTCCACTACTTTCTACCTGTGGCCATGGGCAAGTTACTTGACATCTCTGGTTTTACTTCTTTGTCAATATAACAGGCATGATATGAACACAAATCCCTCAGAAACGTGGTGAGCACTACGTAAATTACTACATGTAGCAAAAAGCACGTAATTGGCACACAGCGAGTATTCAGCAAAATTCAGCTCATCATGGTTAGAACTCAGACAGTGAGAAATGAGAGTAGGAGCCATTCATAAATCAGGAAGTGAACCAACATGATTGCTCTCATGCAAATGCTTAGGTGGATGGAACCCAAAATTTAAGTCATGTGGCACAAGATGTTCTGCGTCAGCCTCAAAATCCTCTGAAATAGTGTGAACAAGGTCCCTGAAAATCACCCATTCTACTCTCATTTTCAAGCTAAGGAAACAGGATGTCAGAGAGGGTAAATGACTTAGGTCAAATGATAGCACTGGCACCCAAGCATCCCTTTGAGAAGGCTATTTAACAAAAGAAGGGAGGGTAGGGTTAGGAGGAAAACAACTTTTCACCCCTCACCCAACCTAACTCTTTAGGATGCCAGCTGAGTAGAACCAGAGCCAGCGGGCCCAGGACTGGAAGTCCAGCCGGAGAGAGGGAGGAGTCACAAACTTGATGAAACACAATTAAGGTTTTCTGGAACTGCGTTTGTTCATTCCACAGTCATTTATCAGCCACCCTGTATTCTGGTGAGCAGGCTTGGGGTCACTTCTTTTACATGCAGGGACACTTGAGTCTCAGATACCTTCCATCTCAGTTCGTGTCATAAGATACAGTGCATAGCATAGTGACAGAGGAAAGGGGCCTCCCTACAACAGTGTGGCAGTGTGGCATTATGGAAAACACGGGATTAGTCTCCGGGTATGTCTTGACTCTGCCACTTACCTTTATCACTTCATTTTCCTTGTTTATGACGTAAGGACAATGGCAGATGGGGTCTCAAAGGAGAACACAGAGCTGAGGGGAGAGCTTCTGAGAACCCATTTAAAGGGACCCTGCCCATTTGGCTTACTCTTCTGCTGAGACTCTTTATGATGGAGAACAGCTGATCCGATGCCATTTGTTATCTCACATTCCACGTATCTGAGACACTTCCTTTGGCATTTTGCCTCAGTGTTTTATATTCTGTGTGTGTGTGTGTAGGATATAGTCAGAGATTTAGCCTTTTAGCTTTTCCATTTGCTCTGTGGGCTCTGAGTAGCGCTAGTGTTCTTTATATGTGGATGTTGGGATGTTAGGCAACAGAAGACTCCTGTGAATTTGAGGAGGGGGAATCCTCAGAACCAAGATTCCGAAGCACTCAGGGCCATCTAGGGACATCTAAGGCTGACTCTTCAGGACAACTGTTCCAAGAGACCACAGACAAAGATAAGAGCACTGTGACCATAGAGAAAAACCAAAAGCTCTCCTGTACCTCTCTAGAACTTGCCACTATTTCAGGATGTGAGTTGTTATGGTAACAACAGCAGAAATTGTAGATTCTGCGGAGAGGGAAAGGTACGTAGCTTTATAAACCAGAGAAGAATTAATTATTCACCAAGATCTGGAGCTATCTCATAGGCTCCTATAATACCCAGAGCCATTGATGAAAAAACTTTTGTAAGAGACCCCAGTGGAGCTTCTGGTACCCCTCAAGCAACTAAAGCCAAGGCCACTGAAAGTAAGCGAGGAGGGAAAGGGAAGAACACTATATACCTCACTGGGGATGGTGAAGATTAAATAATGTAAGGGAAAGCAGTGGGACGATTATAAAGTGCTACATATAAAACCCATGGCTACCAGGCCATCTTTGTTCAGTTGGCTTGCCCTTAGTAGAAGCTAGGAGTGTCTTCTTTTTTTTTTCCCTTGGAAAATTCCGTCTTTAAGAATGTTTACAAAGATCATTCAGCATTTATAATCTTTTTGAAAAAGCAGGAAAACAGCCTTAACTTTAGTCAATTTCATTTTCTTGTTTCCTTTATTCTTGCATAACTTGGATTGCAATCATGTAAGTTCTTCATTCATTGCTAAGTGTTACATATAGGTATAAATTGTGTGGCAACTGTGCATTGCTCTCTGATGCCTTAAATAGAAATCTCACTCATGAAATATGCTAAGAATATGCCATTATTTATAAGGAGCAATATTTGAATTATAGCTACCAATGAGCTTCACTTCCAGAAGAAATGGGCTTTGGTCCTAAGCTGAAGCTCTCACTATTTTGGAAGCGAGGCTGAGTGTCACAGTCATATTCCTGATCATAAATGGTTGTAAAGTCATTGTGATTTTGCTTTGCAATTAGTGCCCCATTATGTTCCATTACAGCAGGAACATCGCCAATTTCAGTATCAGTAAGTGAAACGACTAATGAGTGTACATCCTACAAGCCTGTATGTTTCCTGCCTCATGATCTAAGCTAGGGTTCAAGACGGAGGTGAAGATAAATACAAATGTGCTATGTACAAATGAACAGTTTGGGGGTGTATGTGCAAATGAGTCTAGTTGTCCAAGCTATGCCACAGCTTAAACAGGAGTTGACAGACTGCTGTCCTCAGAGACAGAAAATTTAAGTTCAATCCTAGTTCTTCCATTTCCTAGCTGTGTCGCTTTGGGCAACTTAACAATTTGGAACCCTGAATGTCAATGGAGAGTACTAACTTCCTTAGGAATTTATTAGGAGAAAGATATTAACTCCTGGTAAGACTGAGCTTTGCCAACTAAGGGCTGAACAAGATGTGGCAGATATTGCGGATAGCTCACCGTGATCCACTCCAGCCTCTCTCTCATTTGCTTTATTGCATGCTACAAATCAGAATGTTCAAGCAACCTTCCCAGACTTACAGTTCTGGTTCTGCAGGTGACCCAGTTTCTGCCCTGGACAGAAGCACCTGAACAAGATTAGGGAAGCAGAAAACAGGTAGAAAACAGAGGCTGACCTGCTCGCTGTTCCTTCACGACTTTTCTCCATCAGCTGTAACAGAACTGTCAGCATCCAGACCCTAGTTTGATGGAGGCAAAGGGCAGTGAGTGAAGCCATTTTGCTGGCACAGATCACAGAAGGTATCATCCCGGAGCCAGCACTTATGGCAGATTCTCTGGCTTCCTGAGTGTAGCAGAGCATTAGTCCTTTCCGGGCCACTCCTGTGATGGGGTAGGCGCTCCTGGGACCTCAGCTGACAGTCTGTCCCTCTGACCTTCACAATGATTGTGTGGCCACTTAAGCTTGGAATTAGTTAAATCTCATCATGCTCAAACTAGCTGGCATTGTTTCTCTTTTCTACAGATAAGCTATGATTAATATAAGACAGTAAGGTTTTTAAGAAAATGTTTTTAGCTTTATTGAATAATTGACAAAATTGTATATATTTAGTGTACAACCAGGTGGTATATACATTGTGAAATGATGACCACAACCCATAACACATTCATCACCTCACATAGTTGTGTGTGAGGGAGAGAGAGAGAGAGAGAAGAAAGCTTTAGCTGTACTGTCAGCAAATTTCAAGTATATAATACTTATTAACTATTGTCTCCATGCTGTCTATTAGATCCTCAGAAGTTATTCATCTTATAACTGAAAATGTCTACTCTTTGTCCTACATCTTCTCACTTCCCCTACCCCCCAGTTCCTGGAAACCACCATTCTACTCTATTTCTATGAAATTGGCCCTTTTTTAAAAATTAAAAAAAAAAAGTTTCTCTATATAAGTGACATCATACATTATTTGTCTCTCTCTGCAATGTCTAGCCTATTTCATTTGGTATAATGTCCTCCAGGTTCATCTATGTTGTAGCAAATGACAGGATTTCCGTTTTTTGTTTTTTTTATGGCTGAATTATATTTCATTGTATATATGTGCAATATTTTTTAATCCATTTATGAAACGGCAACCTACAAAATGGGAGAAAATATTTGCAAACCATATTATCTGATAAGGGAGTTAATATCCAAATTATATGAGGAACTCTTAAAATTCAATAGCAAAAAAGAAATAATAGTATTCAAAAATGGGCAGAAGTTCTGAAAAGACATTTTTCCAAAGACATACAAACAGCCAATAGGTACATGAAAGATGTTCTATGTCACTAATCAGGGAAATGCATATCAAAACCATAATGAGATATTAACTCACACCTAGTAGAATGACATATCGAAAGACAGGAGCTAACAAATGTTGATGAGATGTAGAGAAAGGAAACCCTTTATATTCCCACTATTGGTGGGAATGTAAATTAGCACAGCCTTTATGGCAAAGAGTTTGGTAGTTCCTCAAAAAATTAAAAATAAAACTACCATATAATCCAACAATCCACGTCTGGGTATATATCTGAAGGAAACTAAATCAGTATCTCAGAGAGCTATCTGCACCTCCATGTTCATTGCAACGTTATTCATAATAACCAAGATATGGAAACAATCTAAGTGTCCATTGATGGATAAAAATAGCTTTTAATAACAAGTACCAGAACTGTCTTTTGCTGTAGGATATATCATATTTGTTATCCATAAGTTACATTTTTGGCTATTTTTCCTTTTCAATATCTTTGGGTTACCTTCTCTGCATTTTGATACATTCCCACATGAATCTGTCTTTCCAAGGAAAATTTAAAAACAAACATTTCCCCAGGACCTCTTGTAATTGAGGGTTGTGAGTATGCAACCTAAGTTGCTGTCATTAGATTTACCTGCAGGAGGCTTGGATGCAGAGGAGAGAACATAAGGAGGTAGCTGAGGCATTAAAGAGCTATCATTTGGCAAGTGTGGAAGCGTCTGTTCTTCTGGGGCTTCTAGCGCCCAGCACCAAGCGCAATCAGCATCTAGAAGCCAGGAGCAGTAGGAGGGGTGTTTCTACTATAACCATCCTGCAGTCTATATAGTTGGATGGTTTTTATATGTGGTTCATTGTCAAGTAGCAGCTACACCTGCTTTTCAGGCTCTTCTAGAGATTCATTTAAATTCTGTTTAGCTTTTGCTAACCAGTGTGAATTCTGTTGCTTGCAACTGAAAATCCCGATTGCTACTAATCACAATTTCAATTGTGATTCTTACCCAGCTTATCTCTGTACTATATTCTATAGTATTTTTTCCATGGCTCATAGAATTATAAAAATTTGAGCTAGAAGAAATCTTAGAAAAACCACCCAGTAACCATCCCATTGCCCACTCTTTTGCAGATGTGAATCTAAAGTAAAGAAAGATGTGCTGGCTTGAAGAATAGCCTGTCTCAATTCAGAGCACAGACCTAGGTCTGGTGTTCATTCCAGTGTTCTACTGCACAACACTCTCTCCCAGAGAGAATATGCCAAGATGCAAAGGAAAGGATGCATACTAGAGAGCTTGGTGAGAGCGTTAAGGACTCTTTATTTAAGAATGCTTTAAATAAGGCATCCTCATAAAAGACTATAAATTGCAATATCTTGGTCCAGTGTGATCCCAACTTCAATATTTTAATAAGCACTTTAAAAATACATTTTACCCCAGAATTCTCAAAATGTTTAATCAGAAATCTGCCTCTTTAACAATGGCAAGTGACAGCTTGTAAAGTGTAGCAACCTGCAATCATCTCTGAAATTACTCATGGTTTTTCCAAATGAAACTCTGCAGTGCTTTCATATTCTGTTTAAAGGATATATTGTGATTGATTGATAAATTTAAGGTGACAAATCTTAATTGCAGGTTCATTCCGAGTTAACAGCTAAACTATTTAAGTCCTTAGTAATTTGCATTGTACATGCCTCAGTATTCTCCAGTTCGACTTAATATACTCAGGGCTCTAATAGTATTTTTTTAAATGTAATCTCTACGAGGGAAGAAATTTTCCCCCTGCCTTCTTTTTTTCCACTATGGAATCTTCAGAGTCTGGAATGGTGCTTAGCACGTAGTAGGATTTCAAGAAATGTTTAGTGTTGAATGAATATAAAACAAGGCCAGTTAAAGCCATCCTGATAAAATAACCTCAGAATGCAGAAACAAAGTAATTATTCTTGGAATGCGAAAAACAGCTATTGTTTAAGAAAATTTTCTTGCTAAACGTAACAGTTTGAACTTTATAAAATTGCTAATATTCAATTATTTTTAACCTACAAAACTTACAATTTTATACGGTTCTCTTTTTTATATATTTATTATAATATATATAATATTTATATATATGTATGGTATATGAACCATGTTTTAAAATATACTTATTTCATGACACCACATATCATGCATATTACCCCATATTAATACATATATCAGTCACCTATGCTTTTGAAGGCAGCATTATATTGGTTGTATAAAGATGCCAGAATTGTGCTGACCAGTGTGGCTCAGTTGTTTGGGTGTCGTCCTGTGCACCAAGAAGCTGCTGGTTTGATTCCCAGTCAGGGCACATGCCCAGGTTGTGGGCTGGATCCCCAGTGGGGGGTGTGCAGCCGATCAATGTTTCTCTTCCACATGGATGTTTGTCTTTCTCTCCCCCTCTCCCTTCCTCTCTCTAAAAAAACCAATAATAATATAAATAAGTCAGAATTTATTCAGTGTTTCTATTGAGGGCCAGTTAAGTGATTTACAATTTTTTACTACTAAAAATATTGGCGTAATGAAAATATTTGTATAGGTATGTGAGAGAGAACACACATCACTTACATGAGCTTATTGGCTTAAGAATAAATTTCTAGAGGTAAAGTTATGAGGCCAAAGTGACTCTACATTTAAAATTTTGACTGACACTGCAAAATTACCTCCAAAGAATGTATAACAAAATACAATCTCAACAGCAATATAGGAAAGTGTGTGTTATCAATCTTATTAAACGTCAAAAATTGTACCACTATAAAAAAAATCCTGTTTGATTCCACATTTCTTGATTATTTGGAGGTTCAGCATGTGTCAAAATAGTCAGTACTTTGTGTTCAGCTATACTCAGCTTCTATGCATCCTATAGGTGGGTCTTCAGAGTGAACCATTAACCACCTCCTCTGTCACAGTGATGGTCTGAGAGGGGCAGAGCAGTTCAGGTTAATGCTTTGACCCTGGTTGAGAAAAGAGTTTTCTTGGCTCACACAACATACCAGCCAGCCTCCCTCTAGCCTCTCTATGTCCGCATAGACCTTGAAATAATGTCAACAATCTGGAAATCTGGATGACTTTGTACTCACATTAGGGTCCAAATGCTCAGAAAAATCTCTAGACATTCCAGATGCTGCTGGGAGTTATGATCAAGGCAGGTGGACCCAACAGGAAGCAACAGAGTCAGGTGCAGAGGTTTCATGTCCAGAAAGTGCATTTTGAAGATGGCAATTTTAAGGCTAGAATGTTGAGGACATACTTAAGAATCTCCCTCCAGGTGGGAGAACCAATAGAAGGCAGCCAGGTGTGTAAAACCTGATAGTCTTTTATGTGCTGTCCTGCTGAATCCAGGTGACAATGGCCATCATATCTCACAGTGAAGCATACATAGTGGAGGGACAATCTGTCCCTCTTGGGCTCCAGGGACAGATTGTCTGGGTTTAAGATCTGGGTTTGTTATTTACTAGCTGTTCATGACCTGCGAAAGTTACCGCCACTCTATTTCATCGACTTTAAAATGAAGACACTAATAGTACCCAAAGCATAGGATTAAAGATACCGGAAATATTTGGATATACAATAAACCTCTTCAAAAGCCTTCAATAGACAATACTGACAAAAGTTGGTAATTGTTGAATGATGGATATATAGGGAGTTCACTGTACTATTCTCTGTAATTTTGTGTATGTTTGAAATTTTTCATAATCTTTTTAGAGAATAAAAACCATTTTCATGGCCTTGAGTAATATGCCAACATCACCTTGATTGGAAAACAATGCAATGTGTTGATTTTTTTTTTTAATTGTGTATTATGGCACTCTTCTTTCCTGAGGTACTACATGATTACAGTAAAAGGTTTCAGAAGAAAATAAAATGGACAAGTAAAACTAGCAATTAATCAATCTCATTGCAGAGGTAACCATAGATCACACCTTGATATATTATTTTCTAAATTTTTAATGTGTGTGTACACATATATACTTTAAAAATTATTTTAAAACCCCTTATGATGAGGAATGGAAGGACTAATTTTACGGGCAACTCAGTATGTGTTAAATTTTTTTGACCTAAGTTTTCCCTTAAAATATCCTGAATGTCTTACTGTCATTTAAAATTATAATTTTAATTGTTGTACCATAGTCCATTGAGTATATAAACCATAATTTATGTAATCCCCAATTAAAAAGTTTTCAGTGTCACCATTATATCACATCAAAGAATGCCCTTGTTTAGTTTTCCTTTAAAATGTGTAAAGTTTAGATTCATCAATTGCATTTTTAAGAATTTAACTTAGCCCGGCCGGGCGTAGCTCAGCGGTTGAGCGTTGACCTAGGATCCAGGCGATCCAGGTTCGATTCCCGGTCAGGACACATGCCCAGGTTGCGGGCTCAATCAATGACTCTCTCATCATTGATGTTTCTATCTGTCTCTCACTCTCCCTTCCTCTCTCTGAAATCAATAAAGATATATTTAAAATAAAAAATAAAAAAAGAATTTAACTTAAGGACATAATCAAGGCTATAAAGTAATCAAGTCTTTTTCTTTTATGTGTCAGGGATTGGTACAGAAAAAAGCTGCTCCCCACTCCCCCACCAGCATTGAAGCATTAACAGGTGGGTTCAGACCTGGTCCCTTCTCTTGAACTGGGAGCTGAAACCTAACCTATTTCCAAAGCATTATTGGCAGCAGAGTCCCAAATAACTATCTTGGTTAGTTTGTGAGCCTTGAAAGCCTTTGTGAATGTGTACATGAACCAGATAAATACTACACGGCTGTTAAAAATAGAATTCGAGGGCATCCATTACATGCCATTTTAAAGCATACTTAGCTTTTAAATGTTTAACGGTTTGAAAGGTTGGCAGGTTTGAAACCTGAGCTTTTCATCCCATGGCAGGCAAAGTAAAAGGTTTTTGAGTAATTTCTTTTTTGTCAAGTCCTCACCTAGTCAGTGCCTTAAATTATACTCCATTACAGGTGAGATGAAAGTGCTAATTTTAAGGACATAACAATGTAACTAAAATTATGAGTGACTCCAGCTTCTGCTAATATTAAGAGCTCTTTGAAGGATGTGGCACAATAGATGGGAATGATGGATGTAAAAGAGTCATCCTTTTATCCAGTGATTTTTGTGGGCTTAAAATTGGTTGAGTCTTAATAATTGCTGAGAATAGCCAAGAGACCAGATGTGCACCTTGGCAGTGTTGGGGCCAACAATGTGGACTGGTGTTTTAAGTGGGAGACTATACAAAAACCAAGGCACATATTGAGAGAGACAGGACCTCAATTTTTGGAAGGATTTATCTGGACATCCATGCAGTCAAGATGTGGAGTTAGGAAACTGGTAAGCAATTAGTCCTTCGTATTGCATGGAGGACTCACTGTTTATGGAACATTAGAGCACTGTACTAGGGCTCAGGCGTTATGTTACAGATGCCTTCAAATTAATCTGCAGGTAGAGACATGAATTGTGAAAGGATGCAAACCTTTGATTTGAAATAGACACACACATGGTCTTTGAGTCCTTATAAATTTTGGGCAGATTTTCCTTAGGGCTGTGTTAGCTCTCTAGATTTCAAGTGCTGGAAACCCAACCTGCAATAGCCTAGGAAGAAAACAGTTGGCAAGTTCTGGAACATAGAAAGGGCAGGGGTAAAGCCGACTTGAGGACAACTGAACCAGGACTGGACTCTGTTAGAATCTTAATCTCTCTCTCTTTCATCATTTTTTTGGGTGTGGTAAAATAGACATAACAAAAGTAACCATTTTAAGCTTACCATTCAGTGGCATCAAATACACACATGTTGTTCAATCGTAGCATCTAACCACTTCCAGCCCTTTTCCATCTCAAACAGAAACCTGTACCATTAACAGTAACTCCCCATTTTCCCTCTCCCTCAATAACTATTATATTTTCTGTCTCTATAAATTTGCCTATTCTAGGTAACTTATACAAGCAGAATTATAAATTACTTGTCCTTTTGTATCTGGCTTAATGTTTTCAAGGTTCATCCATGTAGTAGCATGTATCAGACCCCCATTCCTTTTTATGGCTGAATAATATTCCATTGTATGTGTAGACAACATTTGGTTTATCCATTTACCTGTTGATGGACGTCTGGGTTGTTTTCATCTTTTGGCTGTTGTGAATAGTGCTGCTGTGAACATTGGTGTGCAAGTATCTGTTTGAATCCCAGCTTCCAATTATTTGGGTATATATCCAAAAGCGGAATTGCTGGATCATATGGTGATTCTGTTTCACTTCCTGAGGGATGCTTTCTCTCTCATGTTTGCTTCATTCTCTCAGAATAACACCTCTACAAGAAGATAAACTGTGGCTTCCAGCAGCTCCAGGTTTATATACAGTGTTGGGACCAGAGAGGAGAGTATTATTTTCCCCTAACTCAAGGTTCAAAAACCTGGGAGGAAATTTAATTGGCTAAGTTGACTTCTACACCCTTATCTGAAACAGTTACTGTTGAGGTTGTGTGGGTGGGGGGGAAATGCAGAGGTGGGTTAGACATTCTGGTTACGGTACTAGGTAGAGGCTGGTTCCCACCCCTTGGCTGGGGAAATGGGGTTGTGTAAGAAAATGACAATTTCCATTTGGTTCAAGCATCTAAATCTGGGAGGAGGGGAGTACAGTCCCTGCCCCCTGCCCCTCTGCAAAAAAAAAAAGGGGGGGGGGAGGCAATCTGGACATGGGTCCTGGGGAAGACCTTGTGAGCTAAGCAATCCCAAATCTGAACAGCAAAGTAGTTCTGTTGTGATGCTTTGTAGTTAATAATCAGTCAAGGTAGGTGTATACACACACACACACACACACAGAAAGGAAACTGTCTGAAGGAGACAACTTAAGACAATTCATGTAACAGTCCATAGCAAATCTCTGTGAACATTTGTTTAACAGGTACAGTGTCATTTTTCAGGAAAAAAGCCTACTAAATCACTTCATATAGATAGTTGAAGTTTGCATTTACAAAATCTATGTTTCCAATATGAGCTCATTTTTCAGCTTTAGTGCCATCACTCACATTTCCAAACTGTATCAGAGCAGCAGAGAGTAAAAGCTGCTCACCTTGACTTTTGTGATGTTTGATTTCTACTCTTAGTTGTACCTTGGATTTAAATTATGTCAACTAGATGAAAAGTGCCCAAAAATATTCATTGAGAATTGTGTTACTAGCAATTTAGTACTCTTATTGGGTTTAGAACACAAAGCTAGGAGTTAGTGTGACTTACTAATTGTTATATCAAATCAAATTTAGTAAACTGTTGACCTGATTTCAGGATTTATGAGGTTTATTAGCTCTTAATACTCCTATTTTATATTTATACATCCAGTAAAACTGCTACCTTTTCTATATAATTCAAGTCCAAAACTATATCTATTTCTTATTTATTCTCTACCATCTCAGCCCAAATAATCATTATTTCCCCTCATAATTATATTATTAACTATTTCCTACTGTTCAGTTTTTTATTCATTTTGCATCTTGCATTTTCCATTTTAAGCAATGTTTCAATTTTAGTCATTCATTCCATCATCATCCATTTCACATCCTTTATTCCTCTCAGAGGTCACACCCTCTGCATCTTAATTATCTCCTTATGATTAAGAAGCACAATATTCAAAAGAATGTCTTGACCACATGTATTTATTGCATGCTTGATTGCTGCTTTTTTAATTTAAAAAATAAAGTTCAGAGAAGGAAAGCAGAGACCCAGTACTTACCTAGTTATAAACAGATTTATAGAATTAAATCAACATTTTCTATATTATGGTGTCTTTCTCTTCCTCCATCTCTAACTCTCTCCCTCCCTCCCTGTCTTTCTCCCCATCTCTCTCCCAAATACAAACCTGTAAGTTTTCTAGACAAAGAAAATTAATCTTTTAAAAATGATTATCTAAGCCTCTTCAGTTAAAAGAAGCAGATATTAAAGGAAGGGGTGATTGAGTCTGTCTTTTCCCCTTGGAGTTTTATCTAGAAAGGAGGTGAGCTTTTGTTCCCAGGATTTGGCTAGAAAATCACAAATTGCTGCTTCCACCAGACTCCCTGATAGACTTCAGAGGCCGTTTTAGAGAAACGTACACAGGGAAACGAAAGACAGTTGCAAAGCAAGAGGCATACAAAGGAGAAAGGAAGACTGTCAGGATTTCCAAGTGCTTATGCTGACGTTCTGTCTCAGTATCGAGAGATTTCAGTGTGTGGGTTTTCAAGGAATCAACTGAATGTTCATAACGAATCTCCACTGCTTCTCTTTCCCTCTCCCTTCTCACATCAGTCACTTTTTTCCTCCCTTGGTTAACCTCGCTGATCCTTTTAACTTCCTTCAACCCAACTAATGATAATAATAATTTTGACATGTACATTCTAAGTTGGCATCATTACCCTTTTTCAATCCAGAAGCTCACACTGGGCTTCCTTTCTGCTGACTTTGCCTCTCCCGTGTTGAAGACGCATGCTTCTTGCCACACAGTGCCCTGAAAGCCCCCACACCCGTACACCCGTCCTAGTCTAGAAGGAGCTCCTGTGCAGAGCTAGAAAAATAGTTGCCCAAATGCCAGTTCTTCAGACACTCGGTGGAAGCCATGAACTTCAGACTTTTCTTGATAATTTAACATAAGGCCGTTAATATTTTTAGTGGATCCCATTTCCTACTCATTTCATTATTTCTGTTTCTTTCCTTTAAGGCTCCTCCTTTTTCAAGATAAAGAACTAAAGGCAAACACATCACACTAATAAGATCCTAGCCAATGTGGATATAATGAGAAAATTCCCACAACACTTAAGTGCTAATCTTTTACTGTATTCTGTCACGAATGCTTTTACAGGAAATACAGCTTTGTGATTTCCAGTACTGCCACTCATATGATTCCTTCTGGACTTCCCAGATATCCACTTCCAGAGAAACTGATCATCTTTGTATGGTCTCGATGTCTTTTTTTTTTTTTTCTCTGAATCTCTTCAGAAAAGTGTTTCCTGTAGTGAGACCTAGAGAGAGAGCTAGGTTGTTTTCCCCACCCTCCCCAGACAGTTGGAAGGAAGGAAACTCAAATTGCAAGGTAGCCACAGGCTTAGAAGGATGGTAAAGAGGGCTGGCTACAGAATATTCAGGACCCAGGGCAAAATGAAAAGGGGTGGACTTGTTCCAAATAATTGTGAGAATTTCAAGATGGTGATAGCATAGAATTAAAATAAGCTTGGAGCCCTTCTAAACACAGGTGACTGACTATACAGGTCATGTGCTCATAAAGCCAGCCCTCGGGTGAGGAACCCGAGGGGTAGAATGGGGGTGTCATACTATATGTCTCTTCCTGGTTCTCTGGACTCAACTCATTTGTGCAGGATGAGTGAGTGACCAAAATTTCCTAGTCATTAGGATATTAAAATATATTCTCCTAATATGTGAGGCATGTCTAGTATTTTCTTGCTAATTCATTTCAATGTGTGGTTTCCTCTGTCCTTACCATAGCCAGTAAGGAAAATTTCCTTTTGTCCCAGTCTACTGACATGAATTTACTTTTACTGAATTTCTTTTTTCTTATAAAATATTGTTCTTTCCTAGAAACACATATAATTGCACAAAGGGAATGCATGGAACACATGTGAATTGTCTATTACAAGGCTTATGGTGCGAATATGTATAAAGTACAGCCCTTGACCTCAGGAACTTCTTTACTTAAAAATCCTCCTAGAAGGCAACTCCATGGCATTTAGATGTAGTGATGTTGCATTGACTTTGTCCATTTGTTTTAATTCTAAGTTATGATTCTCTGGGACAGGGTCAGGCCAGCCCCTTCCCAAGCACTACTTGGTGTGTCTTAGTCCTTTGTTCTCTAGTTAGGTAGTAAATAAGTTAGGGATCAGCCCTCTCATTCAGTAACTTCACCTGTCCTATCCTAGTGCAGAGCGAGGTGGTGTGGAGCAAAAAGACCACTAGATCAGGAATCTAAAGATCTCGTTTAGTCCATCTCACCAGTTGATGGGGCTTACGATACACTTCTTTCTAGCCTCTTCAAACCTTAGTTTCCCATTCTACTAAAGTAAGTTTAGTAGCACTTTCCCAGCTGAGTTAGCAAAATTTATCGAGTACCAAATAGAATTAATTCAGTACACATGTTTAGGGGTTTTCCTTTTCTAAGTGATACAATCTGAGATGCAGCCATTCCCAGACAGTCTCTACTCCCCAGGACCTTATAATCTGTAAAAGAACTGAGAAAAATACACACCAAAAAAACCCCCCAAAAAACTATAAAAGAAGTAGGCAATAATAAATCCCACAAGAGAGTTCAGCTTGATTAACAAATTCAGAGTAGGCAAAGCAGCATAAAAGAGAAGCAATGGAGCTGAACCTTGCGTAGGTTTTGTCAGGGAGGAGAGTCAAGAAAACATATTCTAAGGAGTGGAAAGACTATTACCATGGGTATGGTAGAGTCTACAACATTTGAGGAACTCAAAAGATAATTTTGACCAGAACCTAAGGATTGTGAAGGGAAGGGAAAGAGTTAGGTCATAGAGGCCCTTGGCCACCTCACTGCAAAGTTAGAAGTTTTTCAGCGTACAACGTAGAGCCTTTGGAAGATTTTACAGAGAGAGAAATATTATCAGATCAAGTGAGATGTTGTATGTGAAAGCAGTGTAAAACAAGTGAGGTTATGTATCGGAGGCATTTGATAAGCTGGGTGGATTATGTGTCCGCTCATGAAATCAATGTATCAGTTGGCAGCACCAGCCTGATATTCCCTGAGGTAGTACCTACTCCTGCCAAATGGTGTGTAGCATTTAATTCTGCCTTCCAAGGGATTTGAAAAGAAAATCAATCTCACTTGTTATTTCAATTACTAGAACAATGGAAAATAACCGATGTGTACAAAAGTCTTATAAATGCCAGAACTTTGAGAACTTTGAAATAACTTTGTTTCAACTACCTTTGTTAATATCATTATAAAATTACCAGTGAGAGCAGAGTGACTAATACTAAAAATACAATAACAAGAACAACCACTGCCTTCTCTGGTGTACTTGCCATTTGCCAGGAACTGTATAATTGCCTCAATTACATTATCAGATTTAGTCCTTACAAAACTCCTCTTATATAGAATTTGTATTCTCTTCACAAGTAAAGAAAGTGATATTTAGAGATATTAAGTAACTTGACCAGGACCACACGGTTCTAAGGCACTGGTGCTGGTTTTTCTGCCCAAAGTGTTTTATAATCCAGAGTCTGACCTTGTTGTTTGTTTTAATAATTTTTATTCTGTTTCCTAACCTTTTTACAATGAACATATATTATTCATGGATTTAAATAATGCACTCATTCCATTTTTTAAAAATCACTTAAAAAAAACACACAAGGTTTGCCACCAGTCTGATTCTGCTTACACGTTTTAGAGTAAAGTTTTCTGAAGATGGAAGCATCTTTTCATCTTCGTAATGATGCCTGCCAAGACCACATTTTAAATCTACCCTAATGAAGCACTTCTAAGCTATTTTACTTCTGTGTGGCTCTGACTTTAAGTCTAAAGTGAAATATTAAAAAGCCTTTGATCTTAGCTTTTGTGGAAATGTAAGATAAAGTCTGATTCCAGTGGGGATGTAGGTCTGGTGCTGATGGTGACAGAGGCACCGACCTGCAGGGTCAGACACCACGCTGTCCATTACCTGAGTGTATTGAATGGGTGAGAGCCATCCCCCTGTCTTTCCCTCTCAACATGGGTCTTCCTGCCCCTTTCATGGCCTTGGGACCTGTGGCAAAGGAGGGGGAAGAACAGCCAACACAGGGGAGCTTTCTGCACTGGGCATCATGAATGATGACTACAGATGCAACTTCAAGAACGGTCTCATCTAGTTATTGCTATTACAGCTAAGGAAGTAAAGCCACTTGATCGAAGTCTCCCAGGGAGTTAATGAAAGTTTCCACAAGATGTTATTTTTAAATTGCAAGATATTCAGGAGTAAATACAACAAACTTAGACATGTGCACATACATGATGAGGGACAGAAAAGTGACAGAATCAAGGGTCAAGAAAAGTGTCTTAATAATGTGTAAAATGAACTCAGAACTGTTCAGTTTGTGTTTGTTTTGTAGAATTCTATTTATTAAAATAGTTAAAAACTTCAATTCCCAGGCCTATGCAAAGGCTAGTGCTGGTGTGTTCAACTAGGATGCAAGACATTTTTAACCTACAAACTTTAAGTTTAAAAAAAAAATCCTTTAAAACACCGGAATTTGCTTGTTTGCGTCTGCTCAGAGTCTATGTCTTTCTTTGCATGTTGGTCTCATTTGGTGGGCAAGTTGTCTTCAGAGTCTTCCTCCTCACCAACTGGCTCAGTGATTGTCATTTAAGTCTGTTAGTCATACGTCCTTGGGTGAATGGTGGGTGGCAATTAGCAGCCTCTCTTGAAGGTAGCTCGTGGTGTGCGTGGCCCCCTTGTCACTGTATTAGGAAAATGGCTAGATAACAATCATCATCTCCCTGTGATCTGCCTTTTCTGAGGGTAGGATTGGCATCTCATTTCTAATTATGTTCATTAAAAGTTGTGTTGTCAGCTTACCTGGGAGAAGCAGCAGGCTCATTAGACATGTGATTTGTCTCTGTCACATTCATTGCAATCTCATTTCAGTTGGAGAAAGTAGCAATTTCTCTAATGGGCTTACCAGGGAAACAGATGTGGAATCTATAGGTAGCAGCTGTTGGAAAAAAGAAAGTAAATTTTGGCAGCATCCAAGCAGAATGCTTGAAGCCTGAAAATATGTTGGAGTTCAAACTGGTTCCTAACTTACTGTTGACATTATTTGATCCTAGAGAACGATTGGCAACTAGACATTAGCAAACAATTTTCAAATTCATATGGAAAACACTTTTCCGAAATGAAAGCTTTAGGTGTCAATAATTCTTTGATTTTGACAAGGGAGAATTAAAATAAAATTAGTTATTCTCACCGTTATCAGGAACAACATAGACTGTCTAGAACTATATGATCAGAACTACTCACTACTTACACTAGAGTATCTTTTACCCCATCCATCATACTCAAGGGTCACAATGATCCCCTAAATTCTGGTCCTGGGGAAATGCATGAGGAGAGAGGGTTGATCTGCCCTAGTCTCTCTCTCTCTTTTTTAAGTCCTCACCAGAGGACATGCTTAGAGAGAGGAAGGGAGAGACAGAGAGAAAGAGGGGGGGGGGGGGAAACATCGATATGATAGAGAAACATCAATCAGCTGCCCAAACCGGGGATCAAACCCACAATGCAGGTATGTACCCTGACTGGGGAATTGAACTGGCAGCTTTCAGGGCACAGGACGATGCCCAGCCAACTGGGTCACTCTGTCCAGGCACTCATCCCTCTTTTTCACTTGCTTCCTCCTCAGGATTTAAGGCAGAGCCTCAAAAAGTCGAGATCATCCCCACCAGTCCCTAGCTAACTAACTCCTAGTCTATAGTACCATGGTTGGACGATCACTTGATAATTTGGTATTTAAAGAAATACAGAGACCTGGCTGTTGACTGGACCTTGAAAAGTGATTTGAGAGTAGCCTTGTGGTTTTGGGGTCATGTACAAAACTGACTAATTCTTTATACCTTTCTCCTACTTAATTCCAGGACTTTGTTCATTGTATTTTTTATTTTGTTTGTTAGTGGTTGATGAGCATACAGGTTGATTCCATTCTATGTGTGCCACAAGAATTTTTAAAACATGCAATACCAGACTGTTTAGTCAGGGGCACTCACGTCTTTTCCCATAGGTTGTCAAATAAAAATTCACAACAGCCTTTCTTTGGGCTTTCGGCTTTCAGCTTGGAGGAGGCTCAGGTGCAACTTTCTTCAGTGGTCCCGAATCTGGGTTCATCCGACACCAGCCACTTCCACCATGCTACCGAAGCTCGACCCCAACGAGATCAGTCATATACCTAAGGTGCACCAACGGGGAAGTGGGTGCCACGTCTGCCCTGGCCCCCAAGATCAGCCCCCTGGGTCTGTCTCCAAAAAGGTTGGTGATGATATCACCAAAGCAACCGATGATTGGAAGGGTCTGAGGATTACAGTCAAACTGACCATTCAGAACAGACAGACCCAGATTGAGGTAGTGCCTTCTGCCTCTGCCCTGATCATCAAAGCCCTCAAAGAACCACCAAGAGACAGAAAGAAGCAAAAGAACATTAAGCACAGTGGAAATATCACATTTGATGAGATTGTCAACATTACCCAACAGATGCGGCACCGATCTTTAGCTAGAGAACTCCCTGGAACCATTAAAGAGATCCTAGGATCTGCCCAGTCTGTGGGTTATTGATGGCCACCACCCTCATGATATCATAGATGACGTCAACAGTAGTGCAGTGGAATGCCCTGCAGGTTAAGAACTACAAAGGAGAATGTTTCTATTAAAGATCATTTGACAACCAAAAAAAAAAAAAAAAATTGACAACAGCCAACACAATAGCCATTCAGTGTGAATGAATCAACATTATACCTATTTTTTGGTCAGATCAGCAAAAAATGTATTTTTTGATGTGCCGCAGAATTTTAGTAATTAGTTTGTGTGTCATGAGATGGAAAAGGTTGAAAATCTGTATTAGATAGCATCATAAAAATTGTGTATTAAATCATATTTCAAATTTATAGCATTAAAATTCTGAGCTCACTTCCACAGAGGAAAATGATAACCCAAATGACTTAAAATCCCAAAGTTAAAGAAACATTCTGCTTTTGTGTAATCTATGTGTATGTAACTCAAAATGGGTAATAAATAGGTGTCAATCTTTATTATAACTGCATATTTATTTAAAGCTGAAGACATGGCAATATGCAGGCCATAGCTCATATATGCTGCCCGCTTGGAGATTGAGTCTATCCCTGAATTTGTGAAATAGGGGCTTTGTGTAGAAATACAGGATTTTCAAGGAAAGAAAATACCATAAATTAATGCATGAAGTCAGGAGGGAATGTGTATTTCAAAGCCCATTTGGGCACAGTGGTTCTCATTCCATTTTTATGGCTAAGAAAGCAACGTATTTCAAACAGGAACAGAATATTTCACTTTCTTTCATCACCTGTATGTCTCTGGGTTATTTCTGATTCATCAGTGCACCAGAGAACATAGACCACAGCAAAGCCTGACAGCTTCTAGGACCAAACCTACCTTGTTACAATTACTTTTCTTCATTGAGAATATTTTTTTGATGCTTCCGTAAAATGACCTTAAGAGTTTTTTTCCTCCATATTCCACTTCACTTAGCATATATTTATTTTCATGATGACAGAGATAACTTGTACATCTCTAACCTTAGAGAGAGACCAGTTCCCTAAGTTGAAAATATCAAGACAGTGTTAATTACCATTTATACATTCACCTATGGCCCTCAAATGATATTGTTATTAAATTTTAAATCAAAACAAGAACTTTGGACACTCTGGTTATGATATTTATATCATTCATAATTGTGCCCCTCTCCCTGGATAGATTTCTTGATGGGAGGGACTGTGTTACAGACATTTCTGTACCTTTAGTTTCCTAAGTGGAGTCTAGAAAATATTTCCATAGTAGTAGGAAAAAAGAACTTATATTAGACGATTATACAAACTCATAATATTGAGACATAACGGCTTAATTACATACTTTACTAGAACATTTTCCCCCATATTTCAGCTATGTTACTATCTTACTACTGTGCTTATAATATCACTGAGTCTTCTTTGCAGAGGAAGCTTTGTATTAAATCTTTAAGAAAATGGAAAGTGACAGGTAGAAAAAAGTCTGACTGCTTTGATTGTTACAGTTGACCCTTGAAAACAAGGGTTGACCCTTGAAACTGTTGTTCGTATGAAAAATAATACAGTAATTAGTAATAATACAAGAATAAACTCTGTTTCATGTACTCACAACTGTAAACCTATTTTTGCCCTACCCCATGTGGATTTTTTCCAATACTGTAAATGTATTTTCTCTTCCTTATGATTTTCTTAACATTTTCTTTTCTCTAGCTTACTTCATTGTAATAATACAGTTTAGGAGATTAAAGGTGGTGGTAGACTGAATGGAAGCTACCCTGACACTCTCCCAGGACCAAACTAGAATTACAACTAAAATATAGAAAAACCATCCTGAATAATAAACTGCAACTGAAGATGAGCTGGAGAGCACCCTTATAACCAAGGAGGAAAAGTGGAGACCACATAGAGACTGGTAGGAAGTGAGGATGCGAGAGGGTTGCCGGGGCTCCCACAGACAGCAGCTGAATGTGTGGAGGGAGATCTCAGCTGTAGGGGGCTCCCACTGAGGACTCTGGGGCCTCAACCACAGGCTGGGCTTCCCAGCCAAGAGCATCAGAACTGAGAAAGGTGCCCACATAACATCTGGCTGTGAAAAGCAGCTGGATTTCTGTCTGCCAGGGAGAGATGGCTGGAACTGCAGGCACCCTCTTAAAGAGCCAACACACAAAGTTTCATGTGCAGGCCACTCACCTTGGGATCCAGTGGAGGGAGGGCAGAGTGGACTGGAGCTGTGTGAGGAGAATCTAGTGTTGTGGGCTCTGGAGATTGAGATCAGAAGGCACCCGTCTGGATTTCTGTGCTGAGTCATTCCCCTATACTGCAGAGGACATCTTTTTCAGGCAATTTGCTGCTTTTGCCTAGAGGGGAAGCAATTGCTCCACCGTGCTGGAAAATCTCTCACCCTACCCAGAGGAGTTTCTGCAGTCTGAGGTTCATTAAGAGAATCAGATTAATCAGCCTACAGCCAGAGGCAGACCTCAGAGTGCTTTGAGTCTTTGCCTAATCTGCTTCTGGACCCAGGCCTTGGAAAAGCAGACTTTGGTGTGCATCTTGGTCCTGTTCAAATACACCCAGCCCCAGCAGAGGAGACCTCAAGCTGAGGGTTGTTGATAGCTTCAAATGGGGTACTCAGGGCTGGTCACAAACTGTGTCTGACATTCGCCTGCACCAGAGACCCTCCAGAAAGAGACTCCTAGCAGGCCTACCTAATACATAGAAACAAACCCAAATAGGCAGCCAAAATGGGGAGACAAATAAGCTCCAGATGAATGAACAAGAGAAGTCTCCAGAAAAAGAGCTAAATGAAATGGAGATAAGCAATCAGATACAGAGTTCAGAATACTGATTGTAAGGATTCTCAATAGCATGAAAAAAGATACGGAAACTATGAAGAAAATTAAGAATGACAGAGCAGAAATAAAGAATACAATGGAAGGGATAAACAGCAGATTAGAGGAAGCTGAGAAATGGGTCAGTAAATTAGAAGACAGGGTAGAAAAAAAATCAGAGACCCAAAAAGAAAAAACAATTAAAAAACAGGACAATCTAAGGGAGCTGAGGGACAACATGAAATGTAACAATATTCGCATCATAGGAGTGCCAGAATAGGTCAAAAGCAAGAGTTGGAGAACCTGTTCAAAGAAATAATGGCAGAAAACTTCCCTAACCACATGATCTCACCCATATGTGGAATGTAATAAACAAAAGAAACTGATGAACAAAATAGATCCAGAGACATAGAAGCATGGAACAGACTGAGGGATCTCAGAGGGAAGGTGGGGATGGGGAGTGGGTGGGAAGAGATTAATCAAAGAACTTACATGTTTATAAGCATAACCCATGGACACAGGCATTGGTCTGGGGAAGACCTGGGCGTGGAGTGGGTTCAGGGTGGAGGGGATCAATGGGGGAAACGGCGGGACATCTGTAATACTTTCAACAATAAAGATACATTTTTAAAAAATACAGTATATAGCCCAGCCAGGCGTGGCTCAGCGGTTGAGTGTCGACCTAGGATCCAGGCGATCAGGGTCCGATTCCCAGTCAGGGCACATGCCCGGGCTGTGGGCTCGATCAATGACTCTCTCATCATTGATGTTTCTCCCTCCCTCCCTCTCCTTTCCTCTCTCTGAAATCAATAAAGGTACATTTTTTTAAAAAAATACAGTATATAATACATGTAACATACAAAATATGTGTTGATCAACTGTGTATGTTATCATAAGGCATCAACAGTAGGCTATTAGAAGTTAAGTGTAGAAGGAGTAAATAGTTATATGTGGATTTTGACTGTGTGGGGTGGTTTGGTGCTCCTAATCCTCACATCATTCAAGACTCCACTGTATATAAAAGCCTTATGGGACTTACGCACAGGGAGTTGTCGCTGTGCTACTGGCAAGCCTCCCACTGAGGAGCATTTTCTCTTAGCTGGTCTGTATGTAGGGGGATAGTGTTGGGGTTGGGGGCGTGGGTAGCTGACAGCTGTGAGGCTTGATTTAGCAGATTTCAGCCTGGGATGAAGTGGCCTAGAATATGACTATTACCCCAATTCAGGATTCATCTGGCTGTATTTTTGCAAGACTGTAGTTGCCTTTGCTGTCTGTCCAGGATCTTTACAAAGCACTTTTTAGACACAAGCGCTTTCTGTCATTGCTACATCCTTGTGCATTTATACAGTCATCTTATGTAGGATTTAAGAATCATTGGACGGTTCACCAACAGAATTTAAAGAAGCAACTTTTTTTTTTTTTCTTGACCAACTTTTCCTCATTTTGTTTTCTCTGAGACTTAACTGCTATTGGTATTCCTCACAACGAGCATAGTTTAACTCAGAGCTTGTATGCACTGAATAATACATGAACCTGTGGCAAGGTGAATTCGAAATATACTGAAAAGAACAGCAATAGTCACAAAGAATTTTAAATCTTAGTTTGGGTAAGACAAAGACTTGGTTTAGTAAATTATTTGTATCATATTTTCTATATATTCTTAGCTATGATTTTGTATAGGCTTCTGTTATGGGATTTTTATTTTTCTTGTATGCAGGTTTGGAATTAATGAAGACACCTCTTCATCCCGTATAGACCAATTATCTGAACTCTGACAATAATCTCTATTTCTTGTTAAGACAGATAAAATCCATTTCAGACATGCTTGTCCAGTACTTTCACTTAGGCCCAGTGTGTGTAGAAAAGGCTCCTGCTCACCTGCCCTGCAGACATCTCATGTTGTGGTGACTTGTCCCTACTTCTGCACATAAACTGCCTGTTGGAGCTGTCATAGAAGTTTTGTTAGATCTCTTTTTTCTCTTTACCATTCATATGTTTCACAGAAACTAAGCAAAAGGAGTAATCATTTTCCATCATGAGGACTAAATTATCAGGTGGCCTTATTTCTAACAAAACTACCCAGAGGCAACTACTCTTGGGATTCAAGGTAGTTGGAAACTTAGAAAATGGTTTCATTTCCCTCCCTCCATTTTCATACATGTTATTTTCCTTTTTGGAAGATGCACCATCTTAGGGGGAAGTGCAGTGATCTTCTAAATCCATTCTATCCTTGCAGAAATAGTAAAATGATGTAAAAGTTCAGGAAAGAACAGTGCCTCCCCTTCCAACTCCCCATTTCCTTTTACCTCATTGCAGGACCTTACAGACTTCCAAAAAGTAGAAAAAAACAAATCTAGGACATCCTTGTCATGACAGATTAAGAAAGGATTCCTCTAAAGAAATAGACCACGCCCCAGACTACAAGAGCCCTAAGTTAAACAGCGCGTAATGAAGGCGTTCTTGTTTCTCCTAGAACTTGGAGGAGTGGCTGTACTATGTAGGCCTGATGCTCTTGCTTGCATGGTATCATTTCATTTTGAGGTGAAAAGGAAAAAGACAGTTACTTAGCAAGTGTATGTCACCTGAGAGCCAGGGCTACTCCTGTCAAATGATCAACCAAACACTGGAAGCCCCAGTGATCTATTGTGTTCAACAGCAGAGGCAGATGGTGGGGTGGGAAAGAGCGTGGGGGTGGGAATCAGAGGTGCCTCGGTTCCCATCCCAGCTCTCACTTAGCTGTGTAACCTTGGACAAGTCACTCGACTTTGGCAAGCTTCACTTTCTATTTCTTTCAAATCAGGAGCACGTCAACTTCAGACACAGGCAGGATGATCTTTGTGAGTTCCCAGCAGCCCTACCATTGAAAGACTTTACCAAGCACCCCATTTGTGTGGGGATATTTATATAAGTAATCTGACACTTCAGTATTTTGAAGACTGTGGAAAATGATTAGGAATTCACAGTTGGGATTTTTAGAAACCGTGAAAGAATAGCTTATCTGACTGATTTTTTGATGTTGGCACTACAGTGAGCTCTCAAATATTTTGGTGTCCGTACCTGGAACAACGCATATAGGAACCTCAACGCAGACTCCCTGAGACTCTCCCTAAATCCCCCTAGAAAGGACAGTCCAAAAGAGAACAAGAAACTGCATAAATGCCAGGTGGAATATGGGGGAGAAAAGGAATCTTTAAGCAGCCCCCTCTTGTGGTCAAGAATTTCTGAGGGATGTTTATATTCCAGGTAGCACTCTAGGCAGATGTCCATATTTTTAGTACTAACTAGGACCTTTGGTCCCCAAACCCATTGGTATCAAAGATATCTTCTGAGCAATATCTACTTTGGGGGAAAACCTGGAGACATAGTGAGTATTTGGCAGCTGCCTAAAATCCTTAGGAATAAGGCATGACTAGAGCAGGAAGTGAGGAGGGGAGGAAAGACAGCGAGAGAGAGGCAAAGGCGATCTGGCCTAAACAAGAAAAAGCTAAAAGGAGATTTTATTTGCCCTTATTCCTATGAAGAAATAGTGTGGGACTGACCATTAGTGGGGTAAGGGAGTAGGCTGGAAATTAGAGATGAGATTTATGATCACAGCTGTGGTTTCTTACCAACTGTGTGACTATAAGTATGTGAGTCAAAACTGTTAGATTCACTTGTGTTGTTTTAAAAATTTTGAGTTTGTGGTAGATGACCCCTGAATTCCCTCATAGCTCAGACATCCTATATTCAGTCCCTTCCCTTATGATGTTAGTAACATCCAAAGAGACCACACATGTAAAAGAGTTTAGTGCAAATCCAGGCTGAGCAAAAAAGAATATGAAACAATGGCACAGCACGTAGCTTTCCAGCTTAGAAATGGTAGGAACCAGCTGTAAGGAAATAGAAGTACAAAAACATGTGATGCATTGCTCTGAGCATATTTAAGGTATTGGTCTGCGTGATTCAATCAACATTCATTGAGTGCCCACTATGCTCCAAGCCCTATACCGGGTCTGGGGATAAAGAGAGAAATAGCACGGGCTCCTCCCCAAAGTGCTCCCAGCCTACGGGAATCGTCCTCAAAGGCAGGTGGGTTTCAGGCAGCTACTCAGGTTCCTTGAGAAGATTTCAACCCCAAAAATTCATTCCCCTTCTCCTGGTACCAACCTTCCCTTTCAACAAAATTTTTAGACAAGAGATCATCATCTCAAGCACTTTGTGACAATTAAGGTTTTGGTTGCCAAAAATAAAAACCAACTCAGGCCAACTTAACAGAAACAAAGCATGGTTTAGCATATTGGGTAGTTCATAGAATCAATGGAGAGAGATGAGAAGTCCTGAAAAACAGTAGGAACCAAGGGAATCAAGGCATAGCCAAGATCACCAACAAGACTAGTCTACTTTGAATACTGACTATAGTACCAACCCCACAGGACACCTATGGCCATGCCCTGGACTTTCCTGCCCCTGGACACTTGAACTTACTGCTAGATTCTCACTTCAGCCACGTCAGTATGAATAATCTCCATCCTTGTACCTTTGTTGAGTTCCTGTGTCTGCACCATGGTGTCCATAGAAACATCTGCCCTGAAGGGACTTGCCTTGTTTTTATCTGTTTACAGATAATGGACAGCCAGGAAAATACACACACGCACAAAGTCTTATCTCCTTCCTGGCTTACAGAAATGTTTTGAACATTTGTAATAAAAAGCATTAAATACACCGAAGCAAAGTGTTATATAAGTATCAAGTATTATTAACATAAGTGATTAACTTTAGCCAGTAAAAATTATAAATCATCTCATTTATGTTCTTTGTAACAAGGAACAGTTGTCAGTTTTTCTGAAATGATCTAAATTAGCTACATTTTGAAGCGAAGCTGGATGTCATTCCAGTATTACACGCTAAACCTCTCCTTCAAAAGGAACATTTGCATATTTAAATTTAAGTGAAGTATGAATAGACCTATTATATCAGTGTCCAAAATGATAACAGCATTATTATATGTCCCCTACTGTTTCTAGATATTATACTAAGTATTTCGAATAACATTTTAAAGATTATCTCAGTTCCTTATAAACTATCTGGAAATATCCATAAGCATAAAAAATACTGTATTCATTAATCTGTAGCATTTATATAAACATGGTGTTCTACTAACTTGGTGCTTTTGATGTCAAGTTATTATGACAACAGAGATCCATTCGTATTAACGTTAGGGCAGCTGTTATAACCAACCAAGAAAATCCCAGTGGCTGAAAATGTTAAGGGAAAATTTCTTGCTCACATCGCAGTCCAACATGGGCCAAACAGGGGTATGTTCTCCATGCAGACATCCAGAGACGCATGGCCCTACTGTCTAGCAGGTTGGCTTTGCTCTGAGGCCTCAGAGTCCTCCACTGGCCACTCTGCATCCAGCCAGAAGACAGGGAAGAGGGGGAATGGAAAGGAATTCAGGGGCAGTTTTTAAGAACTGTTTTGATTTATTTAATCCTGAAAGCAGAGTTTCTGGATCCGAGATCATACGGATTGTTTACAGCAATAACAGAGCTGGCTCTTCATGCTCATTTCCCCCGGGGAGTTATACAGTGAGGAAAGACAGACTGCAAATGAAAAGGTCTTTTTTTTTTTTTTTTTTTTTTTTGCCACAAGAGAGAATTGTGAAACTGGGAACTTTATATAGGAGCTAGAAATCTATTCATCCCCCATTCTCCACCCCACCAAGTGAGGGGGAGATGTTTATCTTTTTAATATAAACAAATTTCTTTCTCCATAAAGGATTTGTTTACATTCGAAAGAACACTTCTTTCTCTGGGAGGGAAGTTTCACTCTCTCATTCTCTAGGTCAGAACTCAGCCGCATGCTGTCCCTAACTCCAAGAAAGCCTGGAAAATGTAATCTTCCTGTGTTCCCAAGAAGAAAATTGTATCAGGTTCAGTAAATACATAGAAATGTTCCTGTGTTTGTGGGGAGCTCAAATTAGGAAGTATGGTGCTTGTCACAATTCAGAAAGACCACTAAGCTCCAAACTGGCTTTGAAAGTGGAAGAATTATGGCTCCATAATCAGGGGACTGTGGGCAGCCTCTGGAAGCTGGAAAAGGTGAGGAAATAGATTCACCTCTAGGGCCTCCAGAGTGATACACAGCCCTTGCCAACACCTTGATTTTAACCCAATGAGATCCATGTCAGACTTCTGACCTAAAGAATTGTAAGATAATAAATTTGTGTTGTTTTATGCAGCTAAATTTGCAGTAATTTGTTACAGCAGATACTCTACTAGGTCATTGCTCATATAAAACACATTAGAATGGGAAGCCCATTTAAATGCTGGTCACTGGAAGAGCTGGCCAGGAAGAGGTAACTGACCCCGTAAGACTTATTCATACAGAAGAAAGTTACCCAGGAGGTGCTAGCACTGTCTAAAATGTTTTAGGCTTGCTGAGCTATTACTACATCATTATCCTATGCCCAAGATGTCATTTTCATTCCCCCTCTAAACACAGGGCTTCAGCAGGAGCATGAGAAAGCCCTCCAGGGTCCAACTGATAGCATGTTAGGCGACATCAGAACACACCGCAGCTCACCCTGGGTCCCTTTGACCTGTTTATGTCAAAAATGAGTTGAGAAAAGCCATCAAGGTATGAAATAAAAATCCATTGTCAACTAAATCTCTTACCTCATATAAAACACAAATTCCAAGAGAATAGATGTATCTATGCCTCCAACTCTAAAATCTTCCATTTCACTGCCCCCAGAAGAACAACATGGACAAGCGCTCCTCTCTTGTTTTAGTCTCATTTCTTCTTCTCACTGTGGGCAGTTCTAGTCCTTACTTCAAAGAGTCCCATTGTTTCTACCTGGGAGAAAGCTGGTAGCAGGTTTAACAGATCCAGTGTTCCACAATAATACTCCTCAGAGCTTTAGCAAAGGGTTTAAAATTGGTGTTGAAATTTCATAAGAAAGGTACTAGATAAAGACAGAGAACATATAACTATATTCTAGTCTACTGGCCCAAACAATGATAAACTTTGAAATATTTCAATAAAGTGAAAGCTAAAGAACTTTATTTAAAATTCTGGTATGCTCTTTCTGGAAAGTTAATAAAAAGAAGCCTCAGAACTGAATTACAAGAGTCTTTTGTGTTGCCACTCATCTCTCAGACAGAATATCCTAGTTTTTCATAAAGTGCCTTGATATGGCTAGAGTTTGACTTGATTCCATCATGAAATAATAAATTGCAGTGAAGAGAAAAACATTACAGGCAAGATTGAGCCTAGTTTTTGAGTAATAATTTCACATCCAAGGAGCACACAAGAAAATATGATTTTCTTTCATCATTATAAAATATTTAGGCCCCAGGAAAGTTGGTCTTGAGGCAGTGCCAACACATTGGTGAAAAGATCCAGACAAATTAATTTCTTTCTGGCATAAAATGAGTGAGAGTTGGTATTTTACAGTCTTGTTTATGGATGTATGTATTTATTTATTATATGTCTTTATTGATTTCAGAGAGAGGGAGAGAGAGAGATAGAAACATGAATGATGAGAGTCATTGATTGGCTGCCTCCTGCAGGTCCCCAGCAAGCCCGCAACCCGGCAGGGAATCAAACAACGATCTCCCAGATCATAGGTCGATGCTCAACCGCTGAGCCACGCGCCCAGCTGGGCAAGTGTGGTCCATTTAAATTGAGAACTGTTCATTCCAAAGGTTAGGGTGATAATTAGTTTTAAAGTGAAATATTAAGGAATGCATAAGAAAACAAAGTTCACATAAAGGAACAGTGATAAGCAAAAAAAATTTTGGAAATAATCAGTTAACTCTTGTATTTTTATGACACTTTTTGTATAAGAATTTTAAGGTTCGCCCGGCCGGGCGTGGCTCAGCGGTTGAGCATCAGTCTAGGATCCATGAGATCGAGGTTCGATTCCCGGTCAGGGCACATGCCCGGGTTGCGGGCTCCATCCCCAATGACTCTCTCATCATTGGTGTTTCTATCTCTCTCTCCCTCTGCTGCCCTCTCTCTGAAATCAATAGAGATTATAAATAAATAAATAATTTTAAAAAAAAAAGAATTTTAAGGTTCTTTAGAACATTGAAAAAGGCTATCATCTACTCTTGCTAGATTTGCAAACAGTAAGCCTGTTTCAGGGTAAATACACACAATGAAGGTCCGTTTACACTGTTTTTGAAGCTTTGAATAGAAAATTGGAGGCTGCTTTCTTTATGTGCTTTGGAAATCTGTCTCATTGTTTTATAACCACATTTCTTACTTATATGTGAACCCCCCTCCCAATTTCCTCAGGTCACGTCTGCCTGAGAAGTAAGAAAAATTAATCATGGGACAACTATGGTCATTTCATGCCTGGTAGGCCTCATTTGGAACATCCTCAAGCCCCAGTCACCCCAATCCTTCATTTTCTGTTCAAAAACCACAGGTCCTCTTCTGAACCATTCCAAGCCATTCCAGCCTTCCTCTGCCACCCTGGAGTAGATGGCAGACCCTGTGGTTAGTTCACATAGTACATCCTCTTTGGATGCCTCAGTTATAGACAGTGGAGAAGCTAAAAACTAGGGCTCCTGGTCTGCCTTTGAGTGGGCATGGCAGTGCACCACAGTCCTGATCAGTGATACACAAGGGGAAGTCTCCTGGGGCAATATTTCCCCCTTTACCTTCTTCCTGCCTGGGATAGACAGGATGTCTTGAGGTGTAATAGCCATTTTGTGTCCGTGCCATGTATGGCAAACAGGTGTGCGTTTTTAACTTTCTTTTTTTTCCATTACAGTTTTCATTTGATATTCTCTATTGGTTTCAGATGTACAGCATAGTGGCTAGACATTCATGTACTTTACAGAGTGGCCTCCCTGATATTTCAAGTACCTACCTGGCCCCATATACATTTATTATATTATTGACTATATTCCCTATGCTGAAATTTACATCTCTGACTATTCTCTAACTACTAACTTGTACTTCTTAATCCATTCACCTTTTTCACCCAGCTCCCCTCCTCCTTCCCTCTGTCAACCATTGGGACAGATACATTTTAAGGGGGCTGCCATGATCCCCACTTCCTACATTTATCTACTTGTGCAATGTCCTCCCCGTGAGTGTGGGAGGGATCTGTGACTAGCTTTTAACCAATAGAATAGCAAAAATGATGGAAGGTCACTCCTGTGATTATGTCACATAAGATCATAACATCTTTCTAAGAGATTCTCTCTTTCTAGCTTTGATGAAACAAGTGGCCATGTTGGAGAAATGGATATGGCAAAGAACTAGACAGAGCCTGTGGTCAACAGCCAGCTAAAAACTGTAGTAGCTCTAGTTAGCAGCTAGCAGAAAAGCGTGGAGTGAATCTATCACTCCGCAAGGAACTGAGCTGACAACAACTCTGTAAGCTTGGAAGTAGTACTTTCCCCAGTTGAACTTTCAGATGTGAACCCAGCCCTAGCCAATGTCTTGATTGCAGTCTTGTAGAGAACCCAGCTAAATTATTCCCAGACTTCTGACCTGTAAGGTAATAAAGGTGGTTGTTGTAAGTCTTTAAGTTTGTGGTAACACTGTTAGACAGCAATAGATAATACACCAGAGATGAAGGAATAGATGGTGGATCTTAGTTCCTTGAAGGCACTTAAAGCTGGTACTCTGGACAGCTTATTCTGGATTTTTATTGATTGAGATAAATAAACTCCTATGTACTTAAGCTATTTCCTTTATCAAGGTTTCTGTGGCTTGGACTTAAAAAGCAATTCTTACTTGTATAAGTTGGCTTGTAGCCCAAGTTGCTTCCTCAACTCTGAGCACAAACTTCCTTCTCTTTATGGCAGCTCTCTGGTTTGAAAGGTTGTAGCTGCTATTCTCATAACTGTCTCAAGACATGCCCTGAAATGGCATGGGTCTAACTTTTCTTGGCTCCAGTAATTAAGGTGAGTTGGAATAAGGACTCTCCTTCATCCAATATTAAAAGAGAAAGAGGACGAAAGGGAAAGGGAGAAATGGAAAGAGGAAGGAAAGGTTAATTTTTTTTGAGTTACCCAAACTATGGCTCTACATCTTCTGAGTTTATTATGAACATATAAATGTAATTATAACACATGATATGTTATACCTGTCATCAGATATTTTTAGTTATGAGAGTTTCATTTCCATCTCAGTCTCCAAACTTGACACAAGCCCCTATAGAATATATATATTTTTAATCTATCTACTTCCTATTGTAAGTCCTCTCACTCCTAATATGACATCTTTTCTAACCTTTGGGAGATGAGGATTTCACTTTTTCCTAGTGATCTGAGTGTTTCGTTCTGAAAATTTCCCACCAGCCCTCCATTCCTGTGAGTTTTATCCCACTGTCATGCAAACTAAAGTTGATTGGTCCCAGAGGGGGCCTCACTTCATGCTCTAAACTCTTGCTACATAGGTGCACCTTTTTCATGAATTATCTTATATCCAGCAAGTGCTTACAGAGTTAGCTCCATTATAGAGATAAGGAAATGGGTGCAAAATCATAAAATTTTAGCTTTAGAAGAGACTTGTAAGGGGCTCCAATGCTCTTCTTACTGTATAAAAGAGGTGTTTGAGAATAAAATGAATTATGAATACAATGACTTCTTGTAATGCCTTCAACACTTACAGCCCTGTGACCTTATTAAATCTTTTACCCTCACTAAGAGTTTCTATCAAATGAGTGAAAGTTCTTGCCTACTCCATAATGCTGTGGTAAAGACTAAAAAAATTCATGAGTATGGCCCTGGCCAGGTGGGGTTGGGTTGTTGTCCTGTGCACCAAAAGGTTGCAGATTCGATTCTGGTCAGGGCACATACCTAGGTTGAAGTTTCAATCCCCATTTGGGGCACATATGGGAGGCAACTGACTGATGTTTCTCTTTTTCTTTCTCTATTCCCCTCTCTCTCTCTATTCCTCTCTCTCTCTCAAAATCAAGAAAAGCGTATCCTCAGGCAAAGATTAAATTTAAAAGTTCACGAATATGAGCAATTTTTGGAAGCTCTAAGCACTACAAGAATTACATAAACTGCAGGACCATTGAGACCCACACACTACTGAATACACATTGTAAATTAAAGCTGTACACTCCCCTATGTTTAATGAGACTGCATAAGAACACAAAATGCCAAAGTGTGTAATAACTTTGAATGGGGGTTATGCTGTTTGCAAATACAGTTTCACTAACAAATATTTTTTTAATTGTCTTGATTTTATAAGTTTGTTTGGTCTTCCAGAGACATTCTGCCTGTATATTGTAGTTTTTACTCCACAGTGATTGGATCTCTGCTTCATAAAAAAGGTGACTGATCCCAGTTGGTTCACAGCTGAGTTCAGCTACCACTTATTATTATTATTTTTTAAATATATCTTTATTGATTTCAGAGAGAGGAAAGGAGAGGGAGAGAGAGAGATAGAAACATCAATGATGAGAGAGTCATTGACCGAGCCCGCAACCCGGGCATGTGCCCTGACCAGGAATCGAACCCTGATCGCCTGGATCCTAGGTCGATGCTTGACCGCTGAGCCATACCCGGCCGGGAAGCTACCACTTATTTAATTCCCAGGAATACTGGGCATAAATGGTATTTACAAGCTCTCTTATTCAAAATATCTTTCATGAATATATGACATTTCGTAGTGGGGTGATTGCTCACATATTGAATATTTTAAAATAGACAATCATTAAAAGAAGACAGCTTGAGCCTAGAATATATGGGTAACAGACAAACCAAGGACTTCTAGTGTAGATTTGCCCTTCCCTTGGGCTTTAGTCTAATCAAGGAATGTCATTTGGTAACTGATGTCTGAGGATATTCAACATGGTTCTAACTAATGATTTACTTCTCTTGGTGAATTTTCAGCAACATAGGCAAATGTGAGGAAAGGTAGTTTAAAATTTTTTTTTGTTATTCCATGATTCTATTGTTAAAACACACACATACACATTTAAAACTAATGTAAGGTTTAGGTTTATATCTGTCATCATGGGCTATACCAAAATATGAGTTTAGCTTGTTGGTTTTTTTTAAGCGGGAGAGAAATATAGGGATTTTTATGTTTTTCGCCCCTCAGGAGTTTAGCCTCAGACAGCAAAATAAACGTGAAGGCTCCTTAATTAACTCTATCTCTGTTTTAGTGATTGTGAATGTTCCAATTTGGATTTTTTTTTTAATTGCTTTGAATTGAGAACCGTTTGTGTGCAGAGCAGTGGGAGAGGGCATACAAAACCATCCATGAAAATCTGTAATTTATGTCTCCCGGCTTCCTGTCTTCCCTGAGAATCCATAATTGGCATCCCTATACCTCCACAGTGTTAACCAATTCATCATGAGGTGTCATCGTGAACGATGCATACAACCCAGAAAAATGTTTGCCCTATTTCTGCAATGCCGTTAGCCTTTGCTGTGACAACCTAGCCATTAGAGGCACGAGGGGCCCATCCTGGAGACTGCCTTCCCCCAGGTGACAAGGCGCTGGGAGGTGAAGCGCTAGACTAGGGCAGCTGCATCCCGTCTGCCCCTTCCCACGTTTCCATCTGCCAGGAGACGCTGCCTGATGGAGCACTGGATCAAAAGTGTTGAAAATTAGAATAACAAAGGCCTCAGATACACAAGATAAAGCACTTAAGGCAATGAGCACAGTGCCTTACACATTAAGCACTCAGTGAATAGTAGCTGTTTTGTTATTTTCAATGAGAGAAGCATTATCCATTAACTATTCTTGCTGTTTTACCTCCAGCTATAAGTTGTTTGGCAGGCAGGCCATGAAGCATTCATCCAAAATCCAAAAATGTGGACATTTCTCCTGCTTGTTCAGTCCAGAGCCCAGGAAAGTTCCTACCACATTTTTACATGGGAGATACTAAAAGTGAAATCAATAACTATTTGAATGTCTACATTCAAAGAAATGCAAACTTAAAAGGAAAATTTAAATGCCACCCCTGAATAGCAATTTTCTCTGGCATCTAATTCATGGGAATGTGACATATAATCTGAGATGGTAGCAGAGGATTTCTATTACTGTCATAAAATACTGGGAATTTACACACACAAAAAATAGTGCAAAGAAAATGTGATTCTGCCCATAAAATTAGTGCATTCTTTAGTAATTGTATGCAAAACAACTAGCTTTTCTATATACTTGTGAATTATTTTATCGTGTAACCAAAGATGCCAATAATATTGGCAATGAAAAATATAGAGCTGTTTTGAGAGCTGCCTTAAGTCAATGGTTACGGTGAACTCTGTACTTGTTCATTTTTTATACCATTCAGACAACAGGAAGGGAAGCAGAATGTTGATCGCTGGCAGCTGAATTTGTTAGGAATGCCTATTTGTTTTAGACTTTGCTTGGCCACCACCTTGCAACGTGGTTGCTATTGGTTTTCATTTATTTCTTGAATTTATGTCTCATGTGATTTTAAATCTTGAGAATTACTTGTTTTGCTGAAACTGATTCATAATCTCCCCTTCACCCTCTTTCTCTCTCTCCTCCCCTCACCCAGGCCCTCTTAAATGTAATTCAATTGTCAATACTTGACTCTTTGAAACAGATGATTGATAAGTAGTATGTTCTTGTTGGGTTCCTTGCAGAAAAAAAATAAGAGCTTACTAGGAAATGAAAAATGAGTTAAAATAGTTGAAGGTGGAATTTTACAAAATTGTTGGCTTTGTACAGATGAGGCTGTTATTATTCATGTATTTATTCATGACAGAAAAAAAAAGTTGCTAGAGAAAGCAGTGTCCCTGTTGTAGGGCAGAAAATGGCCCTGAAGAAAGTGAAGCCATTAGCCTCAGCTTTCTTCGCCATACTTTTCCCTCAGGTTCCAGGTGGGTCCATAGAGTCCCTAGAAGTCTCTATTTTATATCCATGTTAAAGGTCCTTTTCTAAGTGTCATTAAAAATATAAGGTATATAGGATAACGAATAAGCTCTTTCTGAAGGAACATGGATAGCAAAAACTGTGCCTATAAAATTAAAAGAAGAAAGGTAGGCACTTAAGGCAGGAGACAACTACAAAGGATGAATAGTGGATGGTCTGTTTCCCCAGGAGCTCACAATCCAGAGCAGAAGTCAGCATATTTTTTCTATAAAGGGCCACTAGGAAGTATTTTCAGCATTATGAGTCCTAGGACCTCCATAGTCTTTGTAGCATGAATGTTCAACTTTGCAGTAATACTCAATACTGCCTTTGTATTTCGCAGAACAGAAGCCACTGTGGCAATAGATAAACAAATCAGTGTGGCTGGATTCTGATGACATTTTATTTTGGACACTGAAATTTGAATGCCGTATTTCCACCTGTCACAAAATATTATTATTCTTTTGATTTTTTTTCAACCATTTAAAAATGTAAACACTTTTGTTTGTTCACACATTGTCCAAAAATAGATGATGGGTTCGTTTGCCACTCTCCTGGTCTAGAAAAATGGGAGGGGGCCTTTCTTTCATACTCAGGTGTTAGGGCTAAAATTAGTGTTCAAAGGGTAATGCTTTTCTTCTTTAAGTGTGGGGAGTAATATTTTTCCCCTCGTGATATTTGAAAATTTGTCACAAAAGCTTTTGGTGCTGTCATTTGCTGACATTGTATACGCTAGAAGTTTTGTTATTCAGGTGCACGAGGTGATCCAATGTGGGAGAGTCATAGGAAATGGCAGACGATTCTAGCTGAGGAATGAGCTAGAAGGGCTTTGCCTTTGATTAGCTCCATAGAAGAAGAGCTTCCTAGTGTTTGAGATGGAGAAGATTTGGCAGTGACCAGAATATTAAGGCCAAACTGTTAGCAGGATTTTTTTTTTAATTCCAAGCCTAAGATTTCAGAACTTAGTTAGGATAAGTCCTGAAAGGGCCTGGCATCAAGGTAAATATTTCAAGTGTGTTAGAAAATGATATGCTCGTCAAATCTTGCAGTTAACTAGAGCTAACTTAAATAGTCATTAATAATAGTCAAAACTTTGGGGGAAAGGGAACAATTTTTTACCCTAAGCCTTGATAAAAGCTTGCTGTTAATGTGTTTGCATTCAATTATAATTGCACGGAACACACAATGATCCAGCAGCAAGATTTGCTGCTCTCCTAGCCCTGTTCTCCAAAATGAAACAAGACCAGGAATCGGGGATTGGGCTCCTTGCCCAAAGACCTTAGAGAAATAACAGGACCTCTCTAAACCTCTATTTCCTCATTTGTGTGAAAATCAAGGTATTGAATTATATGACCTCTAAGGTTCATTCCATCCCAAAGTTTCATGTTCCCAGGATTCTGATTACAGTGCTAAGTCAGTCACCCATGCAAAGTGCTGAATATTTAAATAATTGCTCACAAGTTGAATATTTTATCACTGTCAAGGGCCCAGAATCCCATAGAGGGGTAGCACTTTCATTTCTAGTTATATGCTGAATGTAATTATACTTTAAATTGCTTAATAAAGGATGTGGATGTCCTCCGTTGCCAGGGCTCATCCTTGCACTGTGCGTGCTCTGTAAGGGCTGCTTACCTGTCCCACCCAAATAGGTCCAGACCCTGCTTGTCCCTTACCCTGGGCTAGTCATCTGGACTACCTGGTTTGAACAACCCCGTTTGCCCTCCTGACCAGGGGTAGCAATGTCTCACATTACTTCTTTATACTCCCTGGGGAGTATTTATCCCAAGAATATAAAGAAGCAACCATAAAGGTTATTTGTGAAGAACTGTGATCTATTACCTCCTCATCACATATGCATACACTCACCCAAATACATATATACATTTAACTTCTTTTTTTTATTTTAAAGAGGCCATGAGGGTTGCAGGCTTTGGTGTCAGACACACTTCAATTCAAATTGTGGTTTCAGCATTTCCTAATTGTGTGACTTGGGACAAATCCTTTAACCTTGCAATGCCTCAGTTACTTTATCTGCACAATGGGGATGATGATAGTTGATACCCACAGAGAAGTTAAGCTGTTGTAGGTACACCAGGAGAGCATGTGGGAGACTCAGTGCTCACACCCAGTGAACACTAAAGTGCTAGCTCTTACTGTGTCTGGATAAACTATGAAACTTTGTACCTCTCTCCTCTTCGTAAGCAGCCTCTGGTCATGTTTTTTTCTCTTATTTTTTATTTTTTATTGAATTTATTAGGGTGATATTGGTTAATAAAACTATATAGGCTTCAGGTCTACAATTCTTTAATACATCATCTGTATATTGCATTGTGTGTTCACCACCCCAAGTCACATCTCCTTCTAACACCCCCTTGACCCTCTCCTACATGCCCCCCATCTCCTTTTCCCTCTGGTAATCACCTTACTATTGTCTGTCTATGGGTGGTTGCTTTTTTTTGCTTAATCCCTTCACCTTTTTCACCCAGTCCTGCAACCCCATCCCCTCTGACAACTGTCAGCCTGTTATCTGTATCTATGAGTCTATTTCTGTTTTGTTTAATTTATTTTGTTCATTAGGTTCCACATATAAATGAAACCATATGGTATTTGTCTTTCTCTGATCAGATTATTTCAGTTAGCATAATGCTCTCCAGGTTCATCCACACTATAGCAAAAGGTAAGATGTCCTTTTTTATGGCCGAGTAGTATTCCACTGTGTAAATGTACCACAATTTTTTCATCTACTCATCAACTGATGGGCACCTGGGCTGCTTCCAAATCTTGGTTATTGTAAATAAGGCTGCAGTGAACATAGGGGTGCATAAGTTCTTTCGAATTCATGTGTCGGGCTTATTTGGATATATTCCCAGAAGTGGAATTACTAGGTCATAAGGCAGTTCTATTTTTAATTTTTTGAGGTAACTCCATACTGTTCTCCACAGTGGCTGCACCAATCTTCATTTCTACCAACAGCATGAAGGGTTTCCCTCTCTCCACATCCCCAGCAGCACTTGTTGTCTGTTGATTTGTTGATGGCAGCCATTCTGACAGGCGTGAGGTGATAGCTCATTGTGGTTTTAATTTGCATTTCTCTGATGACTAGCGATGTTGAGCATCTTTTCATATGTCTACTGGCCATCTGTATGTCCTCTTTGGAGAAGTGTCTATTCAGGTCATTTGCCCATTTTTAAATTGGATTTTTTTTGTGTGTGTTAAGTTATATAAATTCTTTATAAATTTTGGATAATAACCCCTTATCAGATGTATCATTTGCCAATATGTTCCCCCACTCAGTGGGTTGTCTTTTCATTTTGTTGATGGTTTCCTTTGCTGTGCAAAAACTTTTTAGTTTGATGTAGTCCCATTTGTTTATTTTTTCTTTTGTTCTCCAAGGAGATATATCACAAAAATATTGCTATGAGAAACGTCTGAGATTTTACTGCCTGTTTTCTTTCAGGATTTTTATGGTTTTGAGTCTAACATTTAACTCTTTAATCTATCTTGAGTTTATTCTTGTGTATGGTGTAAGAAGGTGATCTAGTTTAATTTTTTTTGCATGTATCTGTCCAATTTTCCCAGCACTATTTATTGAAGAGACTATAGACTACCTTTACCCCATTAAATTTTTTAAATTAATTTATTTTATAATTAAAGATGACATACAATATTATATTGATCTGGGCTCATAGTAATCTGGGCTTATAGCCCAAGGCCCCACCTAGACTCACAAGCTTGGGAAAAGAAATCAACCGAAACTCTGTGATTAAGCTCTGACCTTTACACAAGGGAATGTTTTTGAAATTGCCCCCAGTTCTGGGAATGGAAACTTAAGATGGTGCCTAACTAAGGTAAATTGACTAATGCTTGTTTCAGCTTCTGTACCCAAAAGCTTTCTCAAGACCATTAAAACAGCTCACCCCCCTCCAGCCAAGGAGGAGATGTGGGTTTTTTTGCTTTAAATCCTGCTAGTGTAGGGGACGGGGGATGGCAGGTTTGGGTGCGGTGCCCCTGTCTTCCGCTAGTGCAATAAACTTTGCTCCTACATCTGACTCTGAGTGTGGCGATCTTTGTGGTCCTTGCTGTTAAGCTATAACAATATTAGCTTCAGGTGTACAGCATACTGATTAGACACTTATATACCTTAGGAAGTGATCACCCTGATGAGTCTAGTACTCAAATGACACCATATATAGTTATTACAATATTGCCTATATTCCCTGTGCTATACTTCACATGAAAAATACAAATTTGTAAAGTGGAATCCATGAGTATTTATCCAACATTGATTATATTGTTTAATGTTCAAGAAAGTTACAGAGTGGTAAAGATATAGGAGTTTTCAGAAAACAAAGACCTGTCTTCAGTGGGTTAGAGCTAAGATGCATGTAGGTCTCTGTGTAGTGAGGGTGAAGGCGGGGAAAAGGCCGAGGGTGGCAAATACGTTCTGGAAATGTGGTTGGTTTTGAGAGCATCGCTGGGGGAGAGAATGCTTCGTAGGAAAGGTGCAATCAGGACTGGAACCATATCAGCAAGAGCAAAATCTAGCTAATAGATAACCAACCTGGAGGTAATGGGCAGTTGAGGCAAAACAAACAGAAAGCCTGGGTGTCCCCAACAGGCAGCATGTGATTCTGAGGTGAAGCATGTGCCCTCTCCAGTGGCTCACTCTCTAGAGCAGGAGCTGGTCCTAGGATTCGGACCCACCCCCTTCTGCAGCGGAAAAGGGCAGATGGGTGAGTGACTGCAGAATTCCAGGAGCTGGGGGATTCTGACACTCTGTGAACTTTATCCTGAGGCTCAGCAAGACTCAGTGGCCGACCACTAAGAGATGCCATCAAAGTAACAGACCTGACACATCTACTGGGCAAACTTGATTATCTAAAAATAAAACACAAGTTCAAGGACTGGGCCAAGTTTCAGAGCAAGTTAAAATAAGACAAAATGTTGGTGGCCCTCTCCCACCATCTATTTAATACATTTTCCTTTCTGATAAGTGTGCCACTTAAGGTAGCATTCCTTTGTTTAAGTGTCATAATTATCCATTTATTTTAGTGATAGTAGATAGCAGCAAAGACTGATAGTTCTCCACGGATTTTCTTCTTTACCACCTCTCCATTGAGCTCTTTTCCAATTCCTTGCAGTGTTTTAGAAAATGAGTGGGTGAAGAAATATTAGTTCTAATAACCCCTGGTTCCCAATGAAATGAAATGGAAAGATACAATTAAGTGAAATCTATTGGCAAGATTGTCAATGTGTCCAGGGTGAGCAGGGAGGGTGGTCACCTCCTGCCCTTAGAAGCTACATGATTGTCAGCATTTAAGTAGAAGCTGGGCCCTTTACCTTTGTTAGGATGCATTTTGCACATCTATTGATTACTTCAAGATAATTGTACAAATGAATTCCTCCATTTTCCCAATAAGGTGAGGCAGGTTAGAGGACAATTTCTCATTGTTGTTAAGTTACTGCTTTACAGTAGAATTTGCAGCAAAAGACTCCTGTTCGATATTTAGTCTTGCTTTCTCTGAGACTAAAAAGTTAAATAAATCTTCATCCTTTGAAACCTGCTGGCAGAGTTCTGACACTCATTTGAGTTATGGAATCTCAGAAGCATTTGGTTATTTTAAAACCAACAAGGGACTTAAGCCAGTCATCTGGAAATTAATAAATACCTCTGGTTGACTTCCTTCTCAGGGAGGAGTTGGGTCCTTTGAAAATAGTCAGATAGGAACAAAGTTCTAGGAACTGAGTGGAAAAGACCAAAGGGTTTTTCTACTGCCCCTTTATTCTCTATTCGAAATGACACTAAACAACTTCTAGGTATCCACACCTGATTTTAGCTCTCTCTGTAAGGTTTTCTTCCAGATTTCTGAATAGCTCTGGACTTGGAAGAAGGGACACCACAATACGTCCTGGGGGTGCAAACATGAGGCCGTGGGAACCGACCACCGTAATATCTCGTTCACTGGGAAGGTTTCTCCCTATGCACAGACAGGCAACATAATTCTCAAACAGAAGTAAGTCCCCCAGGAATTTTGCCAACATTACATGCCCATTTGCATCAAGCAAACATTTTCTTCTGGGAAAGATGCCAAATATTTTTGTGCGTGACTTTCTAAATAGACAAGGACCGCAATTGCTTAACCCATTTGCGTTTCACAAGAGGAAAGGGGCTCATAAATGTTTAGTGAGTGTCAGTAAGTATGGTTAGGCCCTTTTTAGGGCCATAGAGGGATTTTCTGAACCAATGCCCTGTGTAGCTTCTTTGTTCAGACTGGATCGCACTCCGGCCCTGCTCGTATGCCACCAATCAGCAGCTGGATGTTTAATACTTAGGATAGCCACACAGACAAAAAACACCATGGGCAGCATCCGAGGAAAATACTTAATCTCTAGTAACATCTTTTAAAATGTATATACAGCCCCAGTTGAAGGGTTTCTCCTAAAGACTCCTAATGTGGGCAATGTTTGAAAAGAATCTGAATGTAAATACTTGGAGCATGCAGAATGCAAGACATGGGTCGTTTTACGTGTCTCTCATATGAATCTAGGGATTCATAGTGAACAAAAAACATGAGATACAAAGATTTAACAGTGTGGAACAATAAACAAAACCATTTTTATTTTTTAAAACTGAATAGTAAAGCTATACATACATGTGCAGTTTAAATAACTGTAAATAGCCCGGCCGGGCGTGGCTCAGGGGTTGAGCATCGACCTAGGATCCAGGTGATCAGGGTTTGATTCCTGGTCAGGGCACATGCCCGGGTTGTGGGCTCGATCAATGACTCTCTCATCATTGAAGTGTCTGTCTCTCTCTCCCTTTCTTTTCCTCTCTCTGAAATCAATAAAGGTATATTTAAAAAATAAAATAAATAAATAACTGTAAATATATGTATTTAAATTTTTGCATGTGCTAAGTCTCTGGCAAAATAACCCAGAAAATCAGAGTTTAAAGCAATTGGAATTTCTGTTAATTAACACAAGTTGTTACTAAGCCACAGTGATTTCGGTGAAGTATGTGGAAATGTGTGCATTTTAGAAATATGATGGTATTTGTTTGTTTGCTTTAGGAAACAGGGCTTTTAATGTAGTAAAAACGTTCACTAGTTTCTTATAATATAATCATGGTGGAAAGGTTTTCTTGCCTAGAGATATGGTGAGTTGACATAAATCTGCTCTGCTTCCCCACAGACAACTGTGTCCCTCCCTTTCTAGTTATGCTGTATGTATCTTTGAAGCTGTATTTTCCTGTAGATATAAAGTAAGATTTCCTTCCTTGACCTCATACATCCTACTTACAAAATACACAGAAAACTCCTTCATAATTAATTAGCTGCATGGGTCAAGGATGAGCTAGGCATCCAAAGGATGGAAGAGTTATTTCTCCTACTTCCTATTACCCACACAAAACGTGTTCGTGGGTTTTGATATCAGTGCTGAAGCTGCAAGCAAGCCTGTGATGGGGTGTGTGTGTGTGTGTGTGTGTGTGTGTGTGTGTGTGTGTGTGTCTGTCTGTCCAGGTACGTATCCCATTTTGAATTTTTATAATCAGCTAAGTATACTGAAATGATCATTGTATGAATACTGTTGCCTTGCATTGATTTCATGTTACCTTCACCAGAAAGTATTATGTTTGTCTAGACTCTAGAGTATTAGAAAGGTCAGGATTTGTGTATCTTGTCAGTTACCGAGGCTTCAATTACTTCCACGGAGTGTGAGCCATTGGGTAAGAAATGTTGCCATTTTATCCTAGATTTGGAAAGTGAAGGATATCATGATTATAAGGGAATATACATGATAAGGTAAGTCCCTAGAAGGTTGTGAAGAAAGCTTGTTAAATTTCTTGTTGAGGTTTTGTCTGTGTTGGAGAGAAATAAACAAACATTCAGACTTTCGTTTTTTTCTCTAAGTCACAACCCTAGTCACTTACTTTCCATAAGCGTACTGGTCAAATTAATTTTATTTGGAAGACTACAGATGTACAAAAAGCTGCTACATTTTAAAAAGTTATATAAATAACTTTTTCTGACAAGGTAAAAAATGTAAGACATATGGCAGAAGAATTTCTTCAATCGTATAGTTTGTTTCCATGGTGTTGCAGCTGGATGGTTTCCCTGTTGTCATTTCACACATCAGTTCTCTTGACACTTGCCACCAAATCTTTTTCTTAAGCACCGGGGTTTGGCTTTGGAGGTTTTCCTAAATAAGCCTTTAGCTACCACTGATATTACATTATTACAGGAGGTAAAAGAATTCAGCTAATAAAACATTCTTTAAATATATCCATCCCATGAATTAAGTTTATAGAATTCATTCAGTAGAAAAAAATTGCAAAAAAATAATAAGGCTAAATGAGAGTAAAACAAAAATGGCAAATTATCTTAATGTCCTTTATTTGGACATGTAAGAACTAAAGCAGGTTTTTATTCACTGCTAGTTATTCATTCTCTTTCTCTTTCCCCTTTTCTCCCCCTCTCTCAATTTTATTTACAGATTTGACTTTCCTTTCATGCCATTATTTGAATATATTCAAGCCTAAAATGTTACCTCTTACTAGACATTTATATTTCTCAAACACAAACAAAACACTGGTCAGGTCTTTTAACATTTTAAATGTTTTGTGTCACAAATTCATGCAGAAATCATGTGCTAATACTTGGTGTGCGTGTGTGTGCATGTGTTAATTGAAAAAAACAATGAAAGCAGGCTTTTCAAGATTACCATTTCCACTTAAATGACCAAGACTTGGATAGGAAAATAGCGTTTCCACGTCATGTGGACCGTTGGTGGGGCAGCATCAGTGTGTGGAGCAGCCAAGCCTGTCCCTGAATGCCCATCTTCCCATCGGCTAGTCCCTGCCGCTGCTTCTCTGAGACCTAGTTCTAGGCAAACAAGTGTCAGGTACAAGAGTGGAACACACCAACAGGACACCTGGCAGAGACTCAGAACTCAGTTAACGAGCTGTATGGCCTTGGGCTGGCCATTCAATGTCTCTGCACTTGTTTCCTATGTTATCCTACCTATTAACCGTAGAGATTTACTGTGAGTAAAAAATGAGGTGAGATTTTGATGTAGAAATTTAGAGCAACTCCTCCTGAAGCCACCCCTCCAAAGCTGGTTAAAATATTATTTTAATCTTTCTATTAATGTGTCGGCAAAATCTGTGATTGTTTTGGAGGCTTGAAACTATAAAAAACTGTACTACACCTGCCAGTGCAAGGGGTAAGGAGCACAGCTTGGGTCCTAAGCTGGGTGGGAGAGTTCAAAGACCCCTCTCCCCACCCACATACATGCCCCCAAATCTGAGATCTCTGAAAGAAACCCTCTCTTAGTGAATTAGAGGGATGAACACACACACACATACACACACACACCACACCACACCACCCCCAAATAAGGGCGAGCTAAGAAATGTGCATTAGCGCTAAGTGAAATGTACAAAAGAACAGGTTCCCCTAAGAATTCCTAACCACAACCCTGCTCTCCTTGAAGATTTGGAACCTGAAACCATACAATCTGCAAGAATTGAATAACTCGGAGATAAAATATAGTTTAAAGTCTCAGGCCCTTGACAGAAGTAAACACAAATCTTCTCTGAAGAAATACACTTGAAGCCCAGGCCTCCAAGTCCCACATGAACCATGAGCTCAGGATTACAAATCACTAAATACACATGAGAAATGAAGCTGCCATGGGCAAGAATCAACAAGCTGCTGAGTCTGACTCCAAAATACTGAAAATATTCAAATAGTGAGATACAGAACATATTTATTATGAATTAAAGGAGAAGGAAAGAAGAGGGAACAAAATGCAAGTCAGATGGTAGTGCAATAATATATCCCAAGTAGGGAAAGTGAGAAGGTGTCGGCATGGAAATCTATACCGCTATAAAAGCTCCTGGGGGAAAAGATAATAAAAGTGTTTTAGAGGAAGAGACTCTTGGTAAAGGAACAGCTGAAGAATGTTCTGTGGAAAGAAGGAAAGTAACATCAGCATATATGTTGAGAATGGGATAATTAAAGTGGAATTTTCTAGAGTCTTTGAAATGTTCAGAAAAATGGCAACTACACAGATGAACTTTTAAGCATAATTGTTATAAATGCACAATTAAATTTCTAGAGGAAATCCCAAAAAAGAATCAAAGTCGAGTGAAATTTCCAAACTAGAGAAAGAAATTGGTAAGGAAAAACACCTCCAATCTGAAAGAAGGTAAGAGAAAAAGAGAAACACACAAAAGTGGAACAAATACTATAAAATAGGACGATACAAATGAATGTAAATGTGTGTTATCACAATTAATGTAAACAGACTAGGGTTCCAGTTAAAGGCAAAGATTTTTTAGATTATTTTAAAATTAGCTATATACTGTCTACCAGCAAACATTAAAAATAAAAATAAGGACACTGAAAGGGAGTGAGTGAAAAGATGGGGAAATATATACCAGGCAAGGACTAACCAAATAAAAGTTGGTAGAGCTAAAGTAATATCAAACAAAATCGACTTTAAGACAGATGTAATATCTAAGATATCTTTATCATATATCACAGGTATATACAATTTTCAATTCACCAAAAAGAAGTAATTCTGGAGTTATATTTACCTAAAACATAGCTTTAAAATATAGAGAGTAAAATTTGGAAAAATTACAACGATAAGATCATTCCACCAACACAGTGAGATTACATTGCACCGATTTCAGCAATTGCTTTAAAAGGTAGAAGGAAAAAAATCACTAAGGATGAGGAAGATTTGAACAACAGAATTAAAAAGCTTGATCTAATGTGCATATGTAGAATGCTGAGCTCATTACAGAGAGTACACGCTATTTTCCAGCACACACGGATTATTTTTTAAATTATGAACTGAACATAAAGCAACTCTGTCTAATTTCAAAAATTTGTATCATATATATTCTAATCTCTGACCTCAAGAAAATTAAATTAGACAATAATTACCCAAAAGGGCATTTTAAAAATTCATGCATTGGAAATTTAAACACATGCTTAGTTACCCATGGGCAAAAGAAACCTCATAGAAATTTAAAATACTTAAAACCAAATGTAAATGAAAAACTATATATAAAAACTTCCAAGATGCAACTAAAGCATCTTCATATTAGGAGAATATTTTATAGCTTTAGAAATAAAGTCTGAAAGTCCAAAAGGTGCTGTAACTACCTGGGCTGCAGAAGTCAAGCAGAAGTTATTGTGAACAGCTATAGTGAAATACTACGCTGTAGCAGAAAGGAACTCCAGCTATGTGCACCGACATAAGTGAATTTCAGAAAAAAAAGAATACTTTGAAGCTCAAAAAGCAAATTGCAGAAGAATGAGGAAGTGTAGTTCCATTTATATGAAGTTCAAAAACAGGCAAATCTAAACAACGTATTATTCAGGGACACGTGCATGTGATTAAAATATGAAAAAAAGGAATGAAGAGATTATCCCAAAATTCAGGATAGTGATTGCCCCTTGGGAGAAAAAAGAGTTATGCTATCATGAAGGGACATGCAGTATCCTCAAAAATACTGGTTATGTTTTATTTCTTAAGCTGGCTGATGAGTACAAGGTAGTTTCTTTTATTTTTGTATTTTATACAGTTATATACTTTTACTCTGAATGATATGCTAACAATAAAATATTTTATAAAATCAAATTTAACAATTTTTTATATTAGGTACTTGGCTTAGCTTTTATAAAAACACTAATGGATTAGTTTAATACTTTTTCTTGTCATAGTCTAATAATTTCCACTGCCTCCTCAGGCTGCAAAACTATAAATTTTGAACCCCTTCTCCAAAGGAAAAAACCCCTTTCCTCTTCCCCCTCCCCCTTTTCCCCTCTCCCTCTCTCCCCTCTCCCTCTCTCCCTTCTCCCCTCTCTCTCCCCCCTCCCTTCTCCCTCCTTTTCCCTCCCCTCCCCCTTTCCTCCCTCCCCTCCCCTTTCTCTCCTCCCTCCTCTCTCTCCTCCCTCTCTCCCTCCCTTCTCTCTAAAAATGAATGGAAAAAATATCCTCAGGTGAGGATTAACAAGAAAAAAAATCCTGCTCCTCAGCCTTTTATTTTATAATTTTTTTTATCCTAGAACAATGCCTTGTGCATTGTAGTTCCTTGTTAAATATTTGTTAAATGAATGAATGACATGTTTAAAGTTTAAGAAGCAGAGAGGAAAAACTAAAAGCTGTGGGTCAGAACAGAATAAATATTTATATATTTCATGTAGACTGAGAATAACTCAGCAGATGACAAGACCGCCATTAAGTGTAGGAGCCGAACAGAGCTACTGTCAGGCGCGTGGGCTTTGGTATCTACAAGATGTGAGTTCAAAACTTTTCTCTGCTGGTTACTGGATTTGTAATTGCCACCAAATTACAAAGCTTCTTTTTTATTTTTCTGTCTATTGTTAAGACCTTTGTCTTTAACCTTCAGCAGTTTTACTGATATATGTATGCTTCTTTCCTGCTAGAGACTCATTTTCTGAGGGTGAAGATTCTTGTCTTTCATCAATTTGGAAATTCTCAGCCATTATTTCTTTAAATATTGACTATTTTCATCTAAAGTTGATTTTGGACACACATTGAACCCTCCCTTCCCCTCATGTCTCTTAAACTCTCTTTTTATATTTTTCCTGCCTTTATCCTGCCTCAGCTCCATCTTTGATTTCAATAATTTTTCAGGTCAGTTGTGTCTTTAACTTTCCCTTTGAGCCTTTAATTTCAACAATCATATTTCAAATTTAGGAGTTGTTTGTTGTCTCGAGTCTTTTTTTATAGTGTCTTGCTATTATGTTTTTATTCATTTCATGGTAAGCGGGCTTCATCTTTGGGAACCTTTTCTGGTCTGAACTGAAGAGGTTTCTCTCTAAGTAGTTCTGTGTTTGCTTTCGATGGATGAATGGGCATATTTCGAGCCCAAACCCCTTGCACACTCTTTTCTTAACTGGAATTTCCCTTCCTATGTGGGTAGCATAGATTTGAATCTACAATAATAGGGGGAAAATACTCCCAGGGCAGTGAACTCTCAGGAAAGCTCTTTTTTTGTTTTCTTCACCTGGGGCTAAGGCCAAGAAACACAAGTTTCTTTGTCACCTATCTATGCTAAAGGACAGATTTCCCACCCCCTCAATTTTCCTTGTACTAAGGATGTGGTTATTCAAAGGTATATAAGAGCTATTATGAGGTTACTAAAAGGTTTTCACAAGCGTTTCAATTCCATTGCCTATGAGCCCTCCATTTCCTCTGTGAGCCCCAAAGCTTTATCTCCTGGTCTTCGTGGATTTTATATCTCTAACCCTCAGGGTTTTCTGGCTGATTTCGTTTCCCAATTTGTGTTCACCTTCTGGGAACTTCCTTTTCTTTCTTGCAAACTCAACCATGCAGCTCAGTTGTAGAGGGAAGGTTGTGAGGATATCTACCCGACCTTGCTCCAGAAAATAGAAATCTCCCAATTTCCTAAAACCAGACCCAACATGACTTGCTGATATTTGACCATTTTGACCTGTAAAATTTTATATGTTTCATGTCATATCTCTTAAATATTTAATTTAAATACTGTCTAACCTTCAGAGTTCCTATGAGAATTAAGTGAGATCATATAGGTAAAGGTCTTATCAGTTTGGACATGTAGTAAATGATAAATGGTAACTTAACATTATAAATACTTATCTATAAATAAATGAAACGTTGTGAGGGAAATAGAGGTCACAAATACACACACTATTATAGGATTCGCCTCGAGGGAGGGGAATTAATTGCTGGAAACAAGGAAGGGAAGGGACTTAATTGTTCTTTTAAACTCTTTGGTAACTTGAATTTTGAATAATTTGCATTACTCAAAGATTATTTTTAAAACAAAAAAATTATAAACCCATCAAACTGCATAATATACTATACACATAAGGCAGAGCGTGAGATTTGGGCATGGTTTTGACTTCTATGCTATTTCTGTGTTGTTTGAATTTTTGCTAATAAACATGTTCGTACACCGTGTTTATAATTTAAAAATTAAAGCTAGCCCTGCCTGGTTTGGCTCAGTGGTTAGGGCATTGGCCCGCGGATTGAAGGGTCCCAGGTTCGATTCTGGCCAAGGGCAAGTACCTTAGGTGCTGGCTTAATCCCCAGTTGGGGCGTATGCTGAAGGCAACTAGTCTGATGTGTCTCTCTCACATCAATGTTTCTCTCTCTCTCTCTCTCCCCCTTCCATTCTCTGTGGAAAGCAATGGAAAAAATATCCTCGGGTGAGGATTTAAAAAAAAATTTAAAGCTAAAAAAAATCACTTGGACATATGTCCAAAAGGGTGTGATGTTTTATTTTTACCTATTTGCATGAGAGAACCAAGGTTACCATTAGCTTAAAGAGCATGAGCGGGCAAATCAGTCTGATTTGGTGTGAAGGGCAATATAAAAAGTATTCAAAACAAGGTCACTTCAAAAGCTGGACTTTAGAGCTTGCAGAGCTATTTTATCGTTATAAATGGCATTCTGTGCTTTGAAATGTTTTAGAGGAGGAAATTACTGTCAAGACATGGTAGAAAAATGAGTCATTGTTTTGTTGCGGTGGCGGTTTCTCTTAAAACAAAGCAGCAACTGCTTTTGAAAACAGGCTCGCACCGTGATTCCTCTGTCTGGTGTGGCACCGAAGACATTTGCAATAAAGATGCTAATGGGTTTTTTAAAATTGCACCCTCAGTTGGGATGTTTCCCTAAGAAATATGAGGCCATTAAAAGGCGTTTTGATAGCAGCCTAAGTGCCCAACATCCTTCTCAGGAGTCCCCCAGTACGGCAGGGAGGAGAGCTCACTCCCTCTCTCTCAACTGTCGGAATTTGCCTGAACTTTTTTGTTCCTGAAGCATTTGAGGTGACGTGGCATTCTGTTGTCTTTTCCTCCCCTCCATTCGGTTTACATCAACGTTTCTTAACCTCCTCACTGTTGACATGTCAGGCCTGCCCATCTTTGCTGTGGGGACCGTCTTGTGTGTTGCAGGATGTGTAGCAGCATCCTTAGCTCTCTCCCTAGGTACAGGGGTGGGGGACCTTTTTTCTGCCAAGGGTTATTTGGATATTTATAACATCATTCACAGGCCATACAAAATTATCAACTTAAAAATTAGCTATGAACAAAGCTCCTAGATTTATTGAATTTTGAGTCCCACCTGCAGTTGCCTTGGCAGGAGCAGACCAAATACAGGCCCACAGGGCGGACGCTCCCTACACCTGCCTAGTGTTTCCTGCTCCTCAGTTTTTCACCAGCCATTGCTAAATGCCCCCTGCAGGGACAGAACTGCTCCTGATTGAGAAAGGTCTGATCAATCTGCATCTTGCTAAATTCTTTGGCCTGAGCCTGGATTGGTGAGGAAAGCAGCAAGACTGAGAAGAAATACCCTCAGGGTCTTTTTGTGGCTTAGTGAAGAAGAGAAAACTGCTCTCAGAGTTTAGCCTGGATTTCTCCCTACCATTCAAGCTGCCTAAAGCCTTCTTTGTGATCAAACATCTGGGTGACCCTGGGCAAGTGTCTTGACCTCTCTGAGTCTGTTCTATTCCTAAAATGTCGTAGAAATCCAATGATAGAATGCAAGTTACACATCCTAATTGGATCATGGGAAACGCTGAACAGGTGGCAGAGAGGTGGAGAGAATCCTAGCTGTTGATGACTCCCCCTACTCCAGTCCCTTCCCTGTCATCTTCGACAGCTCACCTTATAGGAAAAACAAAGGGGGAGGGTGGAAATATAAACAGATGCTGAACTGGTAAAAACCATGTCTGATCCACATGTGGGTGAGGCTATGGCTCTGCTCATTGAGTGCAGTTTGAGGCGCCGTGCTTTTGACTGCCTTCCATTTCCCCCCACTATGAGTATGATTATAGGCTGCTTAGCAAAACTCACATGTGACTTAGGTCCTTTGGGAAACTGCCCCCGATGATGTGTTTCCAAAAGTAATCCGGCTCCCTACCAGTATAGAGGCTACATCGAGGGGAAACAATTAGAAGGCGACAGCTCCTGACGCTGACGTTGCCTCTTCCTGCTGCTTCCCCGTTAGCTCCTGGTGAGGAACTGGCTCGCTCGTGGCAGTAACACTCCCCTCTGCCACTTGGGCCACTCCACCAGGACAGCCCCGAGCAGGACCGCGGCGCCCGCCCTCTGCGGTGAGCCATTCTTGGGACCGAGCTTGGACACTCCTGCCTGCCTCCCTGGCCCTTGATGAAACCGTCACTTTCCTCATTTATTGCCATGTCTGAGTTTTCATTTCTTTTTCTCCCTGGTTTCCAGTTTATAGCTAGCTGTCTCTTCTCCATCAATCTGGAAATGTTAACTTCGGCAAAACTAACTGGAAATTTTTCATGTTTATATATTAACTCCAACTAAGGAAATTTATGGTCCATTTCTTCAAGAAATTTCAGTCTTTTACCTTCAGAGAGGGTCACCTTTATAGCAATTTTCCGTCCTTCTGTCACGTCAATAAAATGTGGACATTGATTGATTATAGTATTGAGTGTTAAGCTACCGGGAAATTTTCATTTTCTAAGAAAGGGTGGGCACAAGTGAGGGAATAACAAGTTTAGAGATCAAAATGGAATTTCTGGGATCAAGCAACTGTTAAAGAATGCTTATGTTCCAGGTATGATTTTTAAATAAAGTTTGAGTTCCAAGACCAACTCATCAGATTTGCTTTAGCATAAGTCAGGTTTCATGCATTTGCTTTGAGTTTCAGTTCGCCATTAGTTCTGCCATCAAATGAAACTTGATTTTATTAGGAAAAAAACTTCTCTTATGACACCCAGAGAAGTCTGTTAAACTAAATCTCTAAAGCTCAAGCAGGTTTTCTTTCTAGTCACCTTGGAGCAGAGGCGATGGGGAGGGGAGAGGGGAGAGGGGAGAGGGGAGAAAGCCCCATCCTATCCGTTTCTCTATGACATGTAACTCATCGAAGTGGAGGAAAGAAAGTAGTTAAAATACCAGTTTCTGGTGCTATTTAATGGATTCAACTGTAAAGAACTATATTCAGGGGGCAGAAAACATTTTGGTTCTCAGGATAAATTAAAATACATTTTCACTTATTTTCAGAGTAGAGAAAGACAACTTGAAGACATGTAGTAAATGGATGAAAAAGGACATACAGCGTGGGACAAAAGTAGGTAACAATTGTGAGTGCGTGAAATACGGAGTTAATAAAGCTGTTGTAATCATCAAAACCTGCGTGTCTTTTCCCATGTGAACAATGTAAACCTACTTTCACCCACTCTGTGTTGTGCTCAGAATAAGGTGTCCAGAGTTGGCCAGACCAGTGCCAGTTTGACAGGTGTGCAGGAATCCTGTAGCCAGATCTACCCCCAGTAGACAAATAGTAAATCTAAATAAACAGCTCCCAGACTTTGGCCAGAAATCTTCTAGAGGCTGCCTGCCAGCTCATTGTGTGAAAAGGAACATGTGTTAGCCACAGCATCCAGGGCAAGTTTCTTAAGGGAGGAAAAGAAACTTGGAACCCAGGCCTTTTGTAGGCGGATAAGTGATATCCCAGCAAACCCCTGAGCACTGCTCCCCAATCCCGGGAAGCTAAAGGCTGGGTAGGGAAAGGGGGGCAGGGGCGTGGCCTCAGCTTCCTGGTCTCTCCCACCCTGCGAGACCGTGGACTCCATTCCAAACTGGTCAGGAATGAGGCTGGTAATCGCATGGCAGTTTTGCTTCAAAAATCTCAAAACAATTTACCAAAGTTTTCAGGTGGTGATAATTTTATCATTGATATTGTTAAAAAGCGCGATCGCCAGTCATCATTGCATTTTTCAGAGGCCAGCTGTCGAAACTTTTGCCTTCCTTAGGGAAACTTTGGCCTGGGTAAAATGATCGAGAAGGTTCATATTCTCTAAGGGAAACAAAACTTCTAAGTTTAGCACAGTAAACGCAGAGGTATTTTTCTCACATCCCCGTGTCCCTGTTCTTTGTCAGGATGCCCAAAACACATTCCTTTGCCAAGAACTGAAACAGGTTACCTGGAAGGTCAAGATCAATAAGGTTCCAATACGCACCTAGGACAGGTACATAGAAAGAGCCAATAGGAGACCTCTCCCTCTGATGCGATTTCCAATATGGGTCCTCCCTCCTTCCTCCCATGTCTCTCATCATATTAACATGATGGCTGTACGCCTATTTATAGTTAGAGATTTTAAAGTAAATTAAAAAATGGACTATTATATGTTTAATATGGTTCCTTTTCACATAGGGGATTTTGCATTTGCTTTGAAATACATAGAAAGTTTTCAACCTAGGGAGGAAAAATGGCCAAATGATTCCCAGTTTGATGGGAGACAAGGTCCAGAGCACGACTTCTGAGGGCACGAGGACTTGGCCTTGGGTACACCAGGACACAGCTCCTTACAGCATCTGCGCAGCAGGCTTGGGAGTTTTCCCAAGCACTGGGTTCTAGAGAAACAGTTAATTTTTTCCATTGCAGCAGTGCTTAATTAGTTATGCCCTGGGAATACTAATGCTTGTCCCCGTAGCGTCACTGTAAGGGACTGTGCGGGGACTGTGCATGGGAAGCCACGCAGCCCAGGCGCCCGAGCCAAGCCCTGAAAGCTGGAGTTCGAGGCCTGCCGCGGGCGCGCTGCGGGGCCAGGATCACGCTCTCTCCAGAAGAGCAACTGAACCCCACAGGGCGGCTTGCTACATCGGCAAGGTTATTTAATTTTAAACGTGTTAGCATTTATCTTCATCAATCTTAGTATAGGTAAATTTCTTAGGTAACTAGATGAATAATTTTTAACCTTTCTTAATAATACTATTTTTCTGAATATATACAAACCTTAAAAATGGATGAGAAAAGCATAAACATGACATTTTATCTAGTTTCTGAGAAACAAATAGTGTTGATACCACAGTGTTATTCCACAGAGGTGATTCCCCCCCCCCCCCAAAACAGGCCATAAAATTATTCACAAAATAACCCTAGGCTATCATTTATCAACCCTATCAGACATTTAAAATATTTATCTCATTTGCAGAATGTATCCATTGGGAGGAAAAATTATACAACCCACTGCAGTATGAGACTTCATTTTTTTCCCCTGCTGCCAAAAGTGAAAACAGTGTTTACTTTTCACTGAAACAAACACATTATAATCTCACTCCGTTAAAGGCCAAACTTGAAGATTATACGTCTTAGAGAATAAATGTCCTTTAATTTGTTTGAAACGTACTTTTAGTATATGGGAGTGAGCTGACAGGGTAATGCTAATGCTTCTGCTGGCTTGTGAAATATGTAAGAAAAAACATTTAAAAAAATAGTACAAGTGCCCAACTCCACACCGAGTACTCTGATGTCACTTCATCTGAAGATGTATTTCTCAACAGTTTGACTCATTAAAAAGAAAAAAAAAAAGTGTAAGTCTAAGAAACAAACACATTGAATGAGCTACCAGGAGTGGGTGCCAAAGAGAAAGGAGTAACTAAAAAGGGGAGGCGTGAGGTAGATGCTTGAAAAGAAACCGAAGAAGAAGTTGTTAGAAAGTTGGAGCGAGATGCTCTGAAGGTTTCTATTTTCTTTTCTCTTTGGAGCTGTAGCATCATTATCTGGAAGGTCAGCCAAATTTGGTTGAGCTGAAGCCTTTCCTTGACAAGGTCATGAGGAGACCTTCTTGCTGGGCATAGGTGGCCAAGTCTGCTGTAATGAGTCATGTTCTTTCTACCCATTTGCATCCTAACTCAGCTGTTCCTGTGATCTCTGATCATATTAGGAGAACATAAATGAGAAAGATACAGAAAAAGACAGGAAGATGAACCTTAGGGAAAAGTGCTAAAACGTCTGAGAGGTGGGTGTTTTGAAACTAAACATCCTACCTTTTGTTATCAGCCACTTAAGATATGTCACAAATATCCCCAGGCAGAATTACTCCCTTGTTTTTGCTCCCATAGGATTGTGTCTACCTCAAGTGCAGCACATATGACATATAGTGCTCCATGTTCGCTTCCCCACCATTCCCAGCAACACTTAGGTTTCTTACGGGACCATCTCTATGTACTCATAGTTCCCTTCAGCACCTGGGAAAGGGTCTGCAAACAGTAGTTGCATAATCAAGTACAAAAATATATTTGTACCTAAAGGTTGGACTTGTCACCTATTCCCCTTGTGTTCTCAGTATCCAGCACAACTCCTGACTAGCAAGGTCTTGGTATAAACTAGTAGGTCAGAAAGATCCAAGAGTCTGGTGGCAAATGACCTGATTTGAACCCTAGCTTTCCCACATATGATCTGTGGGAGTTGGAACAAATTACATCTCTGTGCTTCAGTTTTCTCGCCTTAAAATGGGGTCAATGATAGATTAACCAGGTAACACATGCAATAGAGGCCTTGGCACAGTACCAGGTATGAAGAAGGCCTCCCTTAAGTATCAGCAAATCTTATAGTAAAGGTATGAGATTGACATTAGTTAATTCTTCACTCTAAATTTAGCTTGAATATTTCATTTTTAAGGTCCAAAATTCCATGAGAAAAAGGCTACTGTGATAATAAAAAGCTTTGTATATCTGGGGCATTTCCCATGAAACAGAAATATGAAATGGAATTGCCCCAAAATCAAGGGGCTTAATGTTCATTAAGCTGGCTCCATTGTTCACGTGGTCACTGTATGTTGCCTTCACCCCCAACTCACCAAATCCTTTCTCTGAGGTGATAATACAGTGAACTGCTATATTACAATTTAAATCTATTTACCATTTTATATCCCAAAGGCCTTCTTGGAACCTCATACACTAGAGCTTTAGTTTCACAACATTCTTGTGCCTGACAGAAAAATTATGGTTCTCTTTTTTTCAGGATTGATATAACTACACCTTGGCTTAAGGAATCTGGCCTAAGACAGTAGATATTTTTGTAAGGAAATTGCCAACTAGCAGTTGAATGATAACCAGCAGTTGGATAATCCTAGCCCAGGGTCTGGATCTACTTTAACTAGCTGAGTGCACTTGGGTTCAGTTTTTAACTTCTCTCAGTTTCAGTGTCATTATTTATAAAGCTGTAATAATAGTCTCTGCTCCTCTTAAATCACATAACTTTTGTGAAGATCGAGTGATATTGTATGACTAAAACATTTTTGGAAAATACAAAGGAGATATTAAATATTGAATCTTACATTTAAGTACTTCATATTTTTTGCTTCTCTCTTAAAAGTCTCTCTCCACATAACTTAAAAAAAGAGGAAACAGAGGGAAAAAGTATGGAATGCCACCAAACAAAACAGCAGACAGAAACACAAAGGAAAAGAACCAATATACGTCAATAATCACCCTAAATGTAAATGGACTGAATTCACCAATAAAAAGGGACACAATAGCAGATTGGATCAAACAAAATCCAGCCAACCATGTGCTACCTTCAGGAGACACATCTAAGCTGCAAAGACAAACTCAAAGTGAAATGGTGGGAAATGATTTTCCAAGAAAATAGCATTCACAGAAAAGCAGGTGCAGCCATACTTGTATCTGACCAAATAGATTCAAGATGTAAAGCTAACAGTAGAGACAAAGATGGACATTTTATAATGATAAAGGGGCCACTACATCAAGAAGACATAACACTTCTCAATATGTATGCACCCAATCAGGGAGCACCAAAATATATAAAGCAACTAAAGGGAGAAATGGACAAAAATACAATCATAGTAGGAAACCTAAATACTCCATTGACAGCTCTAAATAGATCATCCAAACAGAAAATCAATAAAGAAATATCAGCCTTAAATGGCATATTAGACCAAATGGACATGATTGACATTTACAGAGCCTTTCATCCCAAATATCACATTATACATTATTCTCCAGGTCCACATGGAACATTCTCAAGGATAGACCGTATGCTGGGTCACAGAGCTAGCATCATCAAATTCAAGAAGGTTGAAATGACACCAAGCGTATTCTCTGACCACAATGCCTTGAAATTAGAAATCAACTGCAAAAAGGAAGTAAAGAAACCCACAAATATGTGGACAGTAAATGACATACTATTAAAAAATGATAAAGAAGAAATAAACGATGAGATCAAAAGATGTATGAAGACAAATGAGAATGACAATACAACATATCAAAACTGCTGGGATGCAGTGAAAGCAATAATCAGAGGGAAGTTTATATCATTACAGGCCTATCTCAAGAAACGAGAAGTCCCAAGTAAACAACCTAACATTACATATTAAAGAGCTAGTAAAAGAACAAAAGCCACCCAAAGTCAGTAGAAGAAAAAGGAAATCATAAAAATTAGAGCAGAATTGAATGAAATAGAGAACAAAAAGGCTATACAAAAAATTAATATAACAGAGTTGGTTCTTTGAAAAGGTTAATAAAATTGGCGAACTCTTAGATAGACTCACTAAGGAAAAAAGAGAAAAGACTCACATACACAAAATCAGAAATGAAGTCACCACAATCACAGATATACAAAGGATCATCCTAGAATATTATGAAAGACTATATGCCACCAAATTCAATAACCTAGAAGAAATGGATAAGCTCCTGGAAATATGTAACCTTCCCAGACTGAATCATGAAGAATTGGAAACAACTATCAAAAATCTCCCAAAAAAGAAAAGTCCAAGACCAGATGGCTTCACTAGTAAATTCTACCAAACATTCAAAGATATTTTGATACCTGTCCTTCTCAAACTCTTCCAAAAAACTGAAGAAGAGGCAATACTTCCTATCACATTTTATGAGGCCAAAATTGCCCTGATACCAAAACCTGTCAAGAGTAACAGAAAAAAAGAAGACTACAGACCAATATCAATGACGAATACAGATATAAAAATCCTAAACAAAATGCTAGCAAATTGAATACAACGATACATTAAAAAATAATACATCACGATCAGGTGGGGTTCATTCCAAGGGCACAAGGATGGTTTAACATATGCACATCAATCAATGTAATACAGCACACTAACAAAACAAAGGATAAAAATCATATGATCTTATCAGTAGATGCCGAAAAAGTATTTGACAACATACAACACCCATTTATGTTTAAAACACTCAATAAAATGAGTATAGAAGGAAAGTACTTCAACATAATAAAGGCCATATATAATAAATCCTCAGTTAATATTATATACTCAATGGTGAAAAACTGAAAGCTTTTCCTCTAAAATCAGGAACCAGACAAGAATGCTCATTCTCATCAGTCTTACTCAACATAGTTCTGGAAGTCCTAGCCAGAGCAATCAGGCAAGAGACAGAAATAAAAGGCATCCAAATAGGGAAGGAAGAAGTAAAAGTGTCACTTTTTGCAGATTACATGATTCTATATATAGAACACCCTAAAGACCCCACCAAAAAAATTAGGAACAATAAAATACAGTAAACTTCCAGGATACAAAAATCAATGTACAAAAATCCATTGCATTCCTATATACTAACAATGAAATTTCAGAAAGAGAAATTTTAAAAAACACAATTCCTTTTGCAGTTGCAACAAAAAGAATAAGATACCTAGGGATAAACTTAACAAAGGATGTGAAGGACCTTTGAAACTATATACTGAAACTATGTCCTGAAAACTAGAAAGCATTATTAAAAGAGATTGAAAAAGAAGCAATGAAATGGAAAGATATTTTGTGTTCATGGATTGGAAGAATCAACATAGTTAAAATGTCCATGTTACCTAAAGCAATATGCAGATTTAATGCAATCCCCATCAAAATCCCAATGTCATTTTCTGAAGAAATAGAACCAGAAAAATCATGATTTGTATGGAACCAAAAAAGACCTTGCCTAGCCAAAGCAATCCTGAGAAAAAAAAATGATGTCAGAGGTATCACACTACGTGACTTCAAGTTATACTACCAAGCAACGATAATAAATACAGCATGGTATTGGCAGAAGAAAGACACATAGGCCACTGAAATAGATTTGAGAGCCCAGAAATAAAACCACATGTATATGGGCAAATAATTTTTGACAAAGCCAAACACACAATGGAGAACAGAAAGCCTCTTCCATAAATGGTGCTGGGAAAATTGGACAGCCACATGCAAGAGAATTAAACTAGACTACAGTTTGTCCCTGTGTACAAAAATTAATTCAAAATGGATCAAAGATCTAAATATAAGATCTGAAACAGTAAATTACATAGAAGAAAACATAGGTACTAAACTCATGGACCTTGGTCTTAGAGAAGATTTTATGAATTTGTCCCCAAAGGCAAGGGAAGTAAAAGCAAAAATACATGAATGGGCCTATATCAAACTAAAAAGCTTCTGTGCAGCAAAAGAAACCACCAACAAAACAAAAAGGTAACCAACCAAATGGGAGATAATATTTGCTAACAGTAGCTCCGACAAGGGGTTAATATCCAAAATATATAAAGAACTCATACAACTCAACACTAAACGAACAATCCAATTACAGAATGGGCAGAGGACCTCAGCAGACACCTCTCCCAAGAAGACATACAAACGTCCAATAGATATTTGAAAAGATGTTCAACTTCACTAGCTATTAGGGAAACGCAAAGCAAAGCTACGATATACCACCTCATACCTGCTAGAATGGCTGTTATCAACAAGACAAGTAACAGTAAGTGTTGGAGAGGTTGTGGAGAAAAAGCAACCCTCATTCACTGCTGGTGGGAATGTAAACTGGTACAGCCACTGTGGAAAACAGTACGGCGGTTCCTCAAAAAATTAAAAATAGAGTTACCATTTGAATGAGCAATTCCTCTTCTGGGCATCTACCCAAAAAACTCGAAACATTTATTCGCAAAGATATATACACCCCTGTGTTCATTGCAGCACTATTCACTGTGGCAAAGACAGAGAGAGAACCAAAGTGTCCTGCAATAGAGCAGTGGAGAAAGAAGATATGGTTCACATACACAATAAAATATAAGAAAAGGTGAGATACTGCCATTTGCAACGTGTATGGACCTTGAGGATATTATGATAAACGAAATAAGTCAATCAAAAAAAGTTAAGAACCGTATGATTTCACTCACGTGTGGGATATAAAACTGAAACTCGTAAACAGACAACAGGGTGGTGGTTACCCGAGAGAAGGGATGTGGGGAGGTGGTGGAGGGTAAAGGGGGCCAAATATATGGTAAAGATGACTTTACTTTGGGTGTTGGGCACACAATGCAATATACAGATCATGTATCATAGAAATCTACACTTGAAACCTATATAATCTTATTAACCAATGTCACCCCATTCAATTTAATAAAAAAGAAAAAAAAGTCTCTCTTTTGAAACATTGCCAGAACATAAATATTGCCACCGTTTGCTTTGGAGGAATGTTTTCTCAGTCGGATCAAAGATTAACCAGCTCTGCAAATAATCTAGCATGATTATATTGACTTAACAAATGGGACAACTGGAGCACAGAAGTGCTCTAATCTGCCCTGATTTGACACAGCAGGCTAGTGTGGTGCCTTCCGTATCAAGAAACCAAGGCTAATTGCTTTTCTGTTTACTGCATCAACCACAGAATTAGGAGGCCTTTGTATTTTGTGTGTAAAGAAATAAACCCCGGAGTAATGGGCTGACACAAAGAGGCCACCTGTTTTCCCAGAACTGAGTCTCAAATATTCAAGTTGAATATATATGATTTCGCAAAGGAGAAAAATACAGGGTGGGGCAAAAGTAGGTTTACAGTTGTAAGTATGCAAAACAGAGTTTATTCCTGTATTATTATTAATTATTGTATTATTTTCCACACGAACAACTGAGAACCTGCTTTTGCCCCACCCTGTATAGAGAATTTACATTTATTGCAGGCAGCGTCAAGGATTTGGGACTTTGGTAACTGTTTCCTTGAAGGAAGAATCTCTCTAGAAAGCTTGTGTGGCAATGCGTATAGACAGATCTGATGGGACCTTGTTTGCACTTCCCTTTTCCTACTGCAGATGACATCTGAGCCATAATTGAGGCTGTGGCTGTAGTAGGTCCTGTCACAGCCAAATAAAAGCAGCAGCAGCTGAGGGAACAGGGAGAAAATGCCAGCAGCTACCCTGGAGCAGTGGTCATTAACCAATCTCACAACCTAGACAGAGTCTTTTGGTGTGCCGCCCCCTGGCAGGCCTGTAAGCATTTCTGGCTTAAATGGAGATTAGATTTTTCTCTTTGAATACCAGCAGGGACAGGCAATTAATTTATGAACTGATTAATGGTGTCTTTCAACTCTCCTGTCAAAGATTCTCATTCAGTCATCTTTAATGAGACAGTCTGCCTTTATTAAAGTCATTAGGATCATTAATAAATAAATACATGGTTGGATGTCAGAGAATTTGTGCCTCATAATAAAGACTAAGCTAAGTCAACATTTCCCTGAAACATTTAGAAAGAAAATGAGAAAAATGGAGTTAATTCAAGAAATAATTTTCCCCTTGAGTCAAAAATCACCAGTCTTCAAGAAGGATGTATAAGATGAACTTTGGACTTGTACAGAGAAAGGATTGGAATTCTCATGAGATTTCTTTTAATCTACAAAAGTAAGAAAGACATTACCCTGGACATACTCACTGACACTGGTGCTCTTACTCTGACCACATGCCCATGGTCATTTGTCATGAGGTATGCTGAGGTTTTCTACAATATCACAGGTGGACAGTGCCCCATGCATTCATCCAACTTTACATTCAGCAAATATTCACTGAATGTCTCCTATGTGCCAGACCCCATTTTGGGTCATTGAGACACCTAAAACATTCCTGCTCACATAGAAAATACTTTCTAATAGGGGCAATGAGCTCAGCTAAGTGGATATGGGCATTCTCTTATTTAGTTTTAATTGATTTAACTAATTCTACTTAAGCACACACAGGACATTATCCAGGATAGATGACATTGTTAGGTCTTAACAAATTTAAGAAGATGGAATGAAACTAAAAATAACAGTAAGAAAATGGGAAATTCACAAAAACATGGAAACTAAGCCACACATTCTTCAACAACCATTGGACCAAAGAGAAAATCAAAACAATTTAAAAAAATATCTTGAGACAAATGAAAATGAAAATTAAAGGATGCAACAAAAGGAGTTTTTAGTGATTTTTATTTAAAGTTTATAGTGGGGTAAAAGAAAGTGGTTACCAGTGCTGACAGAATTTTCCCCACCTAGAAAGGGTTGTCCATGACTTTTGAAGCCTACGGTTGTGTTCATTTCACGAATTTATTATATTTGTGGGACTCCTTTGTTGCCTGCCCCTTGATTTGTAAGCAGAGATGAAAGCAAAGGATTTTCTCTTAGAAGTTGCAGGTGCTTCCTGGTACCATGAAAGGAGAGGTGCACAAGGAAAGAGACCTGCTTGGTGTGATACAGAGTGCAGGGGACTTACTTGACTTGGACAGTTTGCCAAGAGGGAAGGCCCAAGACTTTTTAATGAGTTCACAGTTGAGCCTCAGGGGACGCAGCAGTTTCCTAAAATACAGGCAAAATGTTGTACATGTGCACACTTTTCTAGGAACCCAGACTATCAGAGGGGCCAGTCCTATAAAAAGAGTCAAGGGGACCTTGATCTTTGAGAAGTTTTATCTCCAGCAGTGTCCTGTAAGATTTTCCTATCTGATCCTTGGTACGTGCACCAGGAATTGATCAGCTACTTTCAGCCATTTGGATTCAGATAACTGGTCTCATAGGCCGCTTAATTTTGTGGGTTTGTTTCTGTTCTGGGTTGTTGGCTTAATGGATCTGACCATAGCATTTTATAATCATGTGTCACTTAATGAGAGGGATGCGTCTGAGAAATGCGTTGTTGGGCAGTTTTTTTGTGTGTAAACATCATAGAGTGCACTTACATAGACCTAGATAATATAGCCTCCTACACACCGAGGCTACAAACCTGTACAGCATGTGGCTGGACTGACTACTGTAGACAATTATAACACAATGGCAAATATTTGTGTGTCTAAACATATCTAAACATAGAAAAGGGACAGTAAAAATATTGTGTAAAAGATAATGATACACCTGTTTAGGGCACTCACCATGAATGGAGCTTGCAGGACTTGAAGTTGCTCTGGGTGAGTCAGTGAGCGAGCGGTGAGTGAACATGAAGACCTAGGATATTACTGTCCATTTCTATAGACTTTATAAACACTGTATGCTTAGGCTACACTAAATTTATTTAAAAATATATTTGTTGTTTCTTCAATAATAAATTAACCTTAGCTTACTGTAACTTTCTAACTTTATAAACTTTTAATATTTTTAACTCTTTTAAAACTTTTTAACTCTTTTGTAATAACACTTAAAGCACAAAAATATCATACAGTTATACAAAAATATTTTCCTTCTTTATATTGTTATTCTATAAGCCTTTTTCTATCTAAAGTTTTTTTCCTCTTTTCCTTTTTAAACTTTTGGTTAAAAACTAAGACACAAACACACACACTAGCCTAGGACTACACAGGGTCAGGATCATCAATATTACTGTCTTCTCCCTCCCTCTTGTCCCACTGGTAGGGGCAATAACAGCTGTTATCTCCTATGATAGCAATGCCTTCTTCTGGACTGCCTCCTCAAGGGCCTGCCTGAGGCTTTTCTTGGGGAAATGTCACTCTTTTCCAAAAGCACTAAGATGTTGCTACAGCTACAACATCACTAGGCAATAGGAGTTTCTCCGCTCAGTTATAATCTTATGGGACAACTGTTGTATATATGGTCCATCAAACATCGTTATGTGGTGCATGATTGTACTTTCACTGTTTTCCTTGTAGAATTTTATCTTTTAGTTTATTTTCCCCTTTTTGTCTCAGATATCTTAAGATCTTTTACTTTTAAAAGGAAGAAAAGCTAGCTCAAGGGAGATAGTCTTCAGCACAGTCCTTTTATGAATAAGGAATGAGTCTTTATTCCCCGATTTCCTTCCCAAGGCTCTCACAGTGTAGCAAACACAACTGCCAGATTTGTGGCAGGCATTTAGGGTAAAATCAGATTTTCAGGAAAGCCTCATTTTAAACTGACTTTGGGCTGTGATGTGCATACTAAGGTGAAAACAAAAGCAAGAAATTCCTGTCACGCCACCATCACAAGAATAAATTATAAATGCAAACAGTAAGCCTGCTCTTTCCCACCTCCAAAATTGGATTCGACCATAGCATAACTCTATTTCTTCTTGGAGATGGCTAATATGTATTAGCCACACTAGACTGACCCCAAGTAAATCATGAAGCAGTCAGTTTGTTGGGCATCTTGACACCTTTCTTGAATATCAAACATTTGGCATTTACTGTGCAGACGTGAATGAAGCATAATTCTTGCCATCAAGATGATCACAATTTATTATGACATGCCAGCCTGTGCTTGGAGCCCTCTGTCTGGCACATGGCTGGCACTGATTAAACAGAGAGCAAACTGTGTCTAATTGTATATGCAACTTTATGCTCTAGGTCTAGTGACTTCTTGGTTGCCACTTGGCCCTTTCTTATACTCATTATTCATGAGTAGTCTTATCAGTGATGTCTCCACTTCAAGGTCCCCACCCCAGACAAGTTCCAGAGAGTAGTCCTGATATCAATTTTTATATTTCAAAGAGACATTTCTTAGATATTTAAACTTTGAAGTCTTTTCTGTCAGAACATTTACTTGTTTTTATATTCAGAAAGATATTTCCTTGCATGCTACCAACATATATATATATATTTTTTTTTTGAGATGACAACGTATCTCTAGTATTTGTAATTATGTTGGATTGGTCTATACATGCAATATTGATTTCCAATGACAATTTTCAAGTATGAATTGTATGCCTTGTTACCTTTGAGATTCACACTGGTTGGGCTTTGTTAATATTGGCTGAAAATGGTAAGTGAAAGGATAAATGCTTGTCTTACTCCCTTGTTCTGAGTTTTTTCATCTATGTATTTAACTACAGATTATAGACTCTCTCCGAACAAAATGCTTTTTATGTTTTAATCATTTATTTGATATATATATTTAAAGGAAACACAAACCATGGAATAAAGATTTATAACAAATAAAATAGGGTTTGCTTCATTTTACATGAGAATTGATAATAGCACTCTATTAGGCAGCAGTTTCTCTTATTTATTGTATTTACAGTATGTGACTTTAAAATATATATTAAACCTTAGGCAATTAGTAACCCTTCCCGAGTTTTCTAAGGTGGAAGAATCCTTTATGTGCATCTCTTGGCCATGGAGCTTTTTGTGGTGGTGAATATGTTCAAGAGTATAGCTATAAAAGTGGGAAACTGAGAGAGGACCGGGGACATAAAGAAAAAGTCAGAGGGGAACAGTATGAGGGAGTGTCAAGGAAAAACATTTTCTGAGGGAGAGAAAGAGAGTGAGGGTGGAGGGCCAGGGAGAAAGAGGGAGGTAGAATAGTTATATCTGCACAAATGCAGAAGAAATTTTGATGGGTTGGATAAAAAAGGATTGGGAGAAACTTTTTTAATTGAAATATGGTTTTAACCCTGTCCTCTACTTTTTCAGTGCATTTTTAATAAATATTTTTTTATGTGATTATGTGTAGATTAGATCAAGAGGATGGAATGAGAATATGTGCTTAACAATCTTGTTATAATCCCTTAAAATATCATAATATCTATGTTTAGAAATAAAACATTATAATAATACTGGGAGACTCTTAATAATATTCAAGAATTTAAAATGAACAGGTATAGCCCGGCCGGTGTGGCTCAGCGGTTGAGCATAAACCTCTGATCCACGAGATCTTGGCTCGATTCCCAGTCAGGGCACATGCCCGGGTTGTGGGCTCGATCCCCAGTAGGGGGCATGCAGGAGGCAGCCGATCAATGACTCTCTCATTATTGATATTTCTCTCTCTCTTCCTTTCTCTGAAATCAATAAAGACATATTTTTTAAAAAATAAAAATAAAATAAGCAAGTATATACTTATCCCAAGCTTAGAGTTGTATACATTAAGTACATCCAGCTTTTTACATGGCAATCATACCTCAGTAAAGGGGTTTAAAACTAAAAGAATTAAAAGTGATAAATGGAGAACTGGGTGAGGAGGGAAGTCAGCTTATGATTAGGTTCTTACCTATTCATTGAAAGGGTAAAGGAAAAATTAATTTGAAACAAGAAGATTAAAACATAGCAACAACATGTGCTTTAAAATATTAATGCTAAATACTTAAGGACAGAAATAGGGTGTGTAACTTCAAAATGATTAGAGAGAAAATAGGCCACAATTAAAGCAACAGCAAACTTTAATCCAACAAAACACAAGAAAGGAAAAGAAACGAAAAGAAGACAGCGTGGTGAATGAAGATTAAATTTGGCTTCATATAACAGAAAACTGAAATGACAGTGAATTAAATATTTAAAAGGCACGGTAAAGAACAACAGAGGCAGACAGCCCAGAGCAGGTACGGATGCTCCAAAACCCTCCTGCGCACGGGCTCCTCCTCTCCCTGCACACGCTCCGGCCACGGGAGTCCCTTTAAGGCCACCTCACGGTATAAGGCAGCTTCTGGAGCTCAAATGTCATATCTACGTTGTGGGCCAAATGAAGAGAAAAGATAAACACATGAAAAAGTGTACACTTTTCAATCAGCCAAACTTCCTATAAGCAATTTCCCCAAAGGAAAGGAAATAAAGGGAAACTGCACGCTCACACACGTGCACACACGTGCACACACACATACCCCAGAGTGGTCTGAACCATTACCTGGGCCACCAGGAGGATCAACAACTCCCGCCAGTCCTTAAGACAGATATGCAGCTGCCTGTGTGTGACTTAATGCCAACCTGACCCAAGCTGGGCTGGGGGACAAGTCAGCAGTGCCCAGAAGCTCACCGGAGCAGGCAGACCTGTGGCATGTGCCAGCTCTTTTAGATGCATTGTGTCTTTTTCTCTCCTGGTGCTATTTTTTGTGTGCATGATGCAAACCCCTACCAAACTGCTCCTGAGACCACGCATCAAAATAAGCCTACCTGGAGCCTGGAGCCACCGCCCTTTTCCGGTTACTGTTCATACATTCCTATGGCTTTGTCTTATTAGAAGGCCATTGCCATAAGCGGGGGGTCCCACAGCTGGAGCAATGGAGAATGCATTATGCAGATTGATTTGTTTTTTAACCAAGAGTTTTAATTCTGTTTGGTCAAATCTCTTCCTTGCTTTTGTCTGTAACATTTGTAGTTTTAAAAAATGCAAACTATACCTCGGTTGTGTTCTCCCCTTATTTTAACTTGTCTTTTTAATGGTCTTGTTGATCTTAGGTATATTAACTAAACTTGATGCCGTACTCTCTCCAAACACAGAATACTCCTATAGTTCCCCTCTGATTTCTACCTCTGATAAACATTTTCCACCGAACATCTATCTGTGTAAATACAAAGAGAAATATCTGGAAAGATGGACATCCAACTCTTAATAGTTGTTACCTCTGAAGAAAATGGAGCACAGTGGTGAGGAACTTTCACTTTTCAGGCAGTAAGATACAGTGCTTCTGAATTGTCTTAATTTATTCCAATGAAAATATCTTTTGTGTTATATTTTTTAAAGGAAGAAAATTTTAAATTTTAAAAATTCAGCATTACCCCTCAGTGCTTTTGAATTAGGTTCTGTTGTTGTTGTTTGTTCTATTTTCCTTTTTTATTTCTTTGTTTAGGGAGCTGGACAATTACTTGCTTTCAAGTCAGAGAGAGGGAGACAGAGACAGAGAGACTAAGAAGCCCAATCTTATTTCAGTTTTGTATTTAAAGCTAATATCCTGGGTTCAGAATCTGAGGTCTATAGAGTGAGAAAAAACACATACCAAAAAACCTCCCTCTGCCTGATAATGTAGCTGATCTATGGAGCAAGAAAAATAAATTCAAGCTAACACAATCTGTGACAGTCCTTGGAACACCACCTCAAAGCTTGAAAGAAAATTGTGGAAATTACTTTCAGATGAGAATTCAACCTGTGGGACAAAGACACTTTTTGTGAGTAGGTGTTTCAGACAGACAGCTAGATATATCTAAGGTTATATGAATTCAGGTGGGGAAAGGTCAGTGAACTCCACACAGAGGTGTAGACTAGAGGTGTCCAAGCCAGCCTGCATTAGCATGCATTTCTTCACAGAGCCCTCCCTGAATGGGGACATCAGCTGGTGTTCACTGGCTCGGAATGGCTCTACGCCTCTGATCTACTTTCAGCCCAAGAAAGGTCCCCCGTTTAGTCCCATCAGCAGAGAAGGCCCTTGGACAGCGTCACCCAGTGTTTGCCCCTCTGCGTCCTCTGCCCTGGCTGCAGGCGCTCCTGCTCCAGATCTTTCCCCGCTCTCCCTACCTCTGGCGTGGTTCTCCCGTTGTGCTCCCCTGGGTTGCCAGGGGCCGGTCAGGAAGGAGGGGATCGCTGCCTGTGTAGAAAAGAAAGGGTGGGAGTCATAGCCCCTCCCAGGGGCAGCCCTCCACGGTGCTGGGAACTTATTGATTCTTTTATTGTGCCCTTAATGGGTAATTGAGGATCTTTTATTGAATAAGTTAATTACTAAATTAATATTTTAGATCCTTAGTAATTAGATTTTAATGCTGGGCTGTAGTATGGTAAAGAGTAGACATACACATACATACACATCTTTATTTTGATGATTCTTTTATTGTGTCCTTAATGGGTAATTGAGGATCTTTTATGTGGGGAGACTAGAAGGGAGAAAGTGAGATAACAATTAATATTCTCATGGCATAGGTCACTTTGATGGCTTTAGAGGCAACTGGAAGCCAAACAGGGGACAGGAGATGTGTTTTCTGTTTGTTTTGAGTTTTGGTTCTATGAGGTTACCTTCATCTATAAAGAAAAAACTGTCAACTGGTTTAAATAACAAAAGCATTTCTTTATCTTAACCAGAAATCCAGAGATAAGATGGCTCTTCCGTAGTTGGCTAGTTCAATGGTCCCATGCCCTCATCAGGAATATGTTTGTCCTCAGAAAGAGCTCCCTTCGTGGTCACCATGTGCTACCATAGTTCCAAGCTTTACATCTGGACACAACGTCTAGTATATGAAAGGCCATTTTATCCCATGTGTCTCTTTTATTTATTTTACTATATATTTTTAAATTTTATTTTCCCCATCGCCATTTATCGCCTCTATGCCCTCTCCCACCTCCGCCACCACCACCACCCCGCCATCACCCCGCCACCACCCCGCCACCACCCCGCCACCACCCCGCCATCACCCCGCCACCACCCCGCCATAGTGTTGTAAAAAGCAAATAGAGATTTCCCAGAGTGTCCCTCCTACCTTGGCAGACTTCTCTCCTGTCTCGTGGGCCAGACGGTGTCTCCTTGTCTTGTGTAACACGCTCCCAGGCGGGGGATGGGATTGCTAGAATTGTCTTAGATCTCAGGAGTCAGCCTGAGCTGGGGAGAGGGTCACCCTCCCTGAGATATAAACACCTCAATAAAACGGGAGCCCATGTAAAAAGAGAAAGAAAATAGTGGATATTGGAGAGGCAGACATGAATTCCTGCTTACAGTGGCTGAGAAGGTAGAAATAATAACATCAGTAATTATAGTGTTTATTAAACACGTGCTGTGCTCTTGGCAGAGAGCTACCTAAGCACTTTCCATGAATCATCTTAGGGACAAACTTTTGGGAGAGGTGTTAATATTGGCTTCAATTTATAGATGAGGAGGTAAACTTAGATAATGTAAATAACTTGTCCAAAACAGTAGGAAGAGGCGAAATGGGCAGAATCTGTGATCTTTACTTCACATTCTACACCCCTTCAGGCGCTCTGAAAGTCGCTTGTACTTTTTAATCCTTCGTTTATTTGCTTTAAGAGGGCTTGCCCTTTTGAATTTATTGTGATAAAGCCTGGAGAAGTTGCATGTTGTTTTCTATGGCAAACACAACTGATGCAAGAGCCTGGATATGTTACGTTTTCATGTAGGGGACATGGTAATGAAGACCCCTTTTTATTTTATTTCGTTTCAAGTCCCCAATGCTATTTCCTCTACAACTTTTCCATTTTACTCTTATTTGCCTCACTTCTTATAATCCCAGTGAAAAGAGCTGGAAATGGCAGCCTCTACGTTTTCATTATGATTCCCCTCTACTCTCCCCTTTCATCACCAGCTCCATTCTATGGGCTGATTTGTCACTTAAGTGTCACAACAAAGCGCACCCTCTCACAACACAGCAGCGGTCTGGCAAAACCTGGGGTCTCAATGGGGGACCCTGCCATGGACTTAGCTGGCATCCTTGCACTGGCAGAAGCTCCTCCTAGGCCCCTGCACAGGATGGAGCTGTGGAGGCAGGAAGGTGCTTCTCTAGGACAGTGAGACTGAGGATGCATATATTTTATGAGGTTTGACGTTTTGTTTTCTGAGGCTGCAGGCTACTGACACTTAGCGATGGACTGTAAAAATAGGATTTCACAAGCACAAATGGATTTCTTATTTGAAACTGGAAGATTTTTAAGTTGGTATTTGCTGCTCGCTCTTTGGAGGTGTTTAAGCCTCTGAGAGGGGAGGGTTAAACCTTGCAGGTGAGTCATCTGGGCTCAAATCTGATAAATGGGGTTAAGTGTTGTATTGCGTTTCAATACATCTGAGTGAGCTTCAGAGCCAGTGATGAGTCAGCTGAATGTGAAGTGTTTAATTAGGATTTCTTTGGAATTTAAAACATGATGTGGGGGGCAGGGGAGTGTTTATCATGGAGGGTGAGAACAAACACTGAGGAATTTTTTTTGACGTATACCATTTGATGGGGAGATTGGAAACTGTCATTTTAAAGTTACATAAAGTCTTCTGCCTCATGAGGAGCAAAAGCTTACATTATTTCTAAGGAAGTCTCTTGTTGGATATTGGGAAAAGTTGGTCTAGTCCAAAATGCTTTGCCAGTAAGAAAGCAATTAAAGAGGCGTCCCCAAGGTCACACTGGTAATTAGTATCAGACCAAAGCAGGACCCTAGGGTTCTACTTCTCAGACTCAGGCATTTTCCCTCCACCTACATTACCTCCCATTACTTCCTGCTCGAGGGCCCTATACTTGGGGTTTAACGCTCTGCAGTCACCGTATTGAAATTCCTAATATTTTTTATTCCTCAATTTCTAACTGAAGTCCAATGGGAGAATGCCTAAACAAGTTCAGGTTGGTTTTCTGACCTTTGCCACTAAAAGACTTGACATATTTTATAGACCTTTATAGGCCTATAAAATATTCACATAGAATGAATAAGGCTGCTTGCTTGGCAGGCTAGTTATCAAGTATTCCTATCACCAGTCCCAGTTTGACCTGAAGACAGTGGTATCTGTGAGACTTAAATAAACCATCAAACTTCAGTCTGGGGATGGCTTTCCTTTCTTCTCTAGCACATTGGCACGTAAGCTACTTCATCTTTAGATACATGAGGATTTGTAGATTGCAACCTTTTAGAGACAGAAAGCACCAGAAGCCAAAACTTCATAACTTATAAGAACAAAAACAATTGAAGTATTTGTCTAAGGGAGATGGATATTTGTCTTAAAGACTGACATTAGAAATAATGCAATTGAAAGGAAAGTCACTGCCATCTGGGACAGACGGTGACACATACTGTCCTGTTAACCCAAAGGAGATAAATAGTACATCGTGATGAAGAAAACAAAGTCTAAAAAGTAAAAATGTTGAGTGTTGTTCTGCAAAGAAAGAACACACATTTTTGGAAAGTCAAGATGAGGCAAATAATGAAGTTTTCTTCAGTGAAAGGGAGATTTTCTTCAGAGAAAAGGGAGCAATGAGTCAGGGTTTCAAATCCATGCTGTTATCTGTGCTGGCATTTTGCTCAGGGCCCCTCAGGCCCTGCCTGGCTGGTGAGCCTTCCCTTTGCTGTAAATCTTGTTAAGCAGCGTTTGGGGAGATCCCACCCTGGGACTCCACAAAGCCTCTGGTCCTCATCTCACCCAAGTTCCTACTAAGAAAGCTTAATACAGCCGCAGTTAGCTTTCCTCTCCAAAGCACAGGCCTGCCGCCCTCCACAGCTCAGCACAAGATTGTGCCTCCTGCACCTGCATTAACTTTCAGTTCTTTTCTCTTAAGTGTGGGTGGTTCCCCCCACCCCATTACCTCCAAATGGAAAAGATTTTCTTACCATTTGAAAAAGAAAAAAAAGATCACTTTTATCTCATCTACCGTAGTTCAGTGTCATTCTACAAGCACTTATAAATTTTTCTCCCAAACAAATGGAACTGTTAGCCCTTTAAATGTTATGAAGCGATGAGGAGTCTAGGCTTCCTTCCTGGAATTTCCAAAAGGCTCTGTTGCACATCCCTGTAAGTCAGCACATCCTTTTAGTTCAGTCCATCAAGCCCAGGTTGGTTAGCATCAGGAGGACTCCAGTCAGTGTTACTTGTTTAAAGAGCAAACTAAAGTCCTGGCCAGTGTGGCTCAGTTGGTTGAGCTTCATCCCATGCACCAAAAGGTCGCTGGTTCAATTCCTGGTCAGGGCACATACCAGGGGTTACAGGCTTGGTCCCAAGTAGGGGGCATGCAGGAGGCAGCCAACCCATGTTTCTCTCTCACATCAATGTTTCTCTCTCCCCCTCTCCTTTCCTCTCTCTAAAATCAATAAAAACATTTAAAAAATAAATAAATAAAAAGCAACCTAAAGCTCTCTCTATATCCAATCTCACATAACTATTTAGTCATAACACTAAGATTGTTTGCCAAGCCCCTCTTGTTGACCAACTAAAGCAAATTCTGTCTTTCCTGAATATAGTAGAGCTCTTATAATGCTCCTGCCCAAGAGCAAGTGTGTTCCATCTAAGTCATTTATAGTATAGATAGAGCGTGTGTGTAAACGGTGCAGGGTGGGAGATCATTTCATGTTTGGTAAGTTGGACATTAGCCAACGTTTTATGCTCAGAAAAAGGTAAAAAACACAACACTTTTTTCTGTGTTCCTTACTACTCACAATTTACATTAATTGTCAAAGAAAGAACCGCAAGCCCTGGCTGGTGTTGCTTAGTTGATTGGGCGTCACCCCATGAACAGAAAGGTTCCCTGTTTGATTCCTGGTCAAGGCACATGCTCAAGTTGTGGGCTTGATCCTTGGTAGGGGACTTGCAGGAGGCATCCGATTGATGTTTTGCTCTCATATCCATGTTTCTCTCTCCCTCTCCTTTCCTCTCTCTCTAAAAATCAATAAACTATCTTATGAAAAAGAAAGACTTGTACCATTCAAGATTCATTATACTATACCTGCAAGGTTCAGAGATAAGATGTGTTCTGGGGTTAAAAACAACCTTCCGTATTATACAAGCCTGGCTCCAGGAGGAAAGCCAGCCCTAGACCTTGAGAGGAAGTCTGTAGACGTATTGACGTGATAAGTAATGATTCTAGCCTGACTTGCTTAGCATTCAGGTTAGACTAAAGTGACCTTGTTAATCAGTTAACAAATATCTATTACGCATTTACAGGAAAATGCATCACCCACGACACTGTGCGCTGGAAGTCTGATACACATCACAGAAGGCTCTTCTCTCTCATCAAAATATTGACAGGGTGGAGAATCAACTCATAAAAACAACACATTTCCAGACCTCCCCGGAAAGCATGCATGTGTCCAGGATACACACAAATAACCCTGGGATTCATCTTAAAGAACCCTTGGCCAACTACATATCCAGCATGCTTTACAAATTACACAAGAGGCTTTCTCTAAACTTCTCAGTTCTAACTCCAGTCTGGGAGGCCAGGGGCCACATGGTACATAACTTCAACCCCTCTGAAGGTTCTGGGGGCCAGAATCAGGACACAGCAGAGCCAACCATGGGCACAAGAGTGAAGTAAGCAAAAATGATCTAACCCTAACCCTAACCTCTTTAGGGAATGAACTAAATGTCTCCATGAAGAGCTATTTATGTTAGTATGTTCGTTTTAATTGTGACCATCCACAGAGAAGCTTGGTAGGATTTCTCGTATAATTTCTGGAAGTATAAAATCACAAAAAATAGACAGGTTTGGAGTCAGAGAAACCTGGTTCAGATTCAACTCCTACACTTTATATTTGAGTGATCATAGGCAAGACACCTAAATGGTCTTGAGTCTTCCTTTTCCTATAAAATGGGACATAATAAAAATAATCTATCTCATTTAAGACAATTTATGCAGGAGATTTTTTAAAATTTTATTTTAAGATAATTACAGATTTACATGCAAGCCTACATGTAAATCTACAAGCATGTATGTACTCTTTACCCAGTTTCCCCCCAATGGTAGTATCTTGAATAACCATAGGGCAATATCACAACCAGGAAAGTAACATTTACACAATCCGTCAACTTTATTCAGATTTCATCATTTTTCATGCATTCTTGTGTGTCTCTTTAATTCCACGAAATTAATCCCATGTGTAGATCTGTGTGACTGTTACCACAGTCAACATACAGAACCAGTTCCATTACAAGGGTCCTTCATGCTACCTTTTATAGCCACAGCTGCCTACCTCGTTTCCACATCCTCTCTGGCAACCATTAATCTCTTCTACATTTGTACAAGTCTGCTCTTTCAAGAATGATATATAAATGAAATCTTACAGTATATAAGTTTTTGAGATTGATTTTTTTATTCAACATAATTACATTCAAATCTATCCAACTCGTTGCATGTAATAGTATTTTCTTTTAGAGTTGTTTCCATGGTAAGAAGATACTAGAGCTTGTCTAACCATTCACTCATTGAAGGACATTTGGATTGTTTCTAATGCTTGACTATTCTGAATAAAGCTGCTATAAACATCCATGTGTAGGTTTTTGCAGGAACATTAGTTTTCCCTGGTATAAATGCCCAAAAGTGTAATTGCTGGGTCGTATGTTAAGCCCATGTTTAGTTTTTGAAGAAACTATCATACTCTTTTCCAAAGCAACTGTACCATTTTGCATTCCCACTAGCCATGTGTGAGTGCTCATTTTTCTGTATCTTCACCAGCACTTGGTGTTATGATTTTTTTTATTTTAGCCATTCTGATAAGCATGCAGTAATTCATTGTGGTTTTAACTTGTATCTTCCTAGTGGTAAATGCTGTCGAACAACTTTTCATGTTCTTATTTGCCATCTGTATATCCTCACTGGTTAAATATCTTTTCATGTCTTTTGTCCATTTTCTAATTGGATTGTTTGGGTTTTCTACTGTTGATTGAGGGTCCTTTGTATTTTCTGTATATCAGTCCTTTATCAAATATGTGGTTTGAAAATACTTTTACCCAGTCTGTAGTTTGTCTTTCATCATCTTCACAGGGTCTTTTACAGAGCAAAAGTTTTTAAATTTGACAATGTCCAATTTATAAATTTTTCTTTTATGAATTTATGGATTTTGCTTTGGGTGTCAAGTCTAAGAACTTTTTCCTAGCTTTAGGTCCTGAGTATTTTCTCCCATGTATTTCTCCTGAGTACTTTTATAAACAAAAAAAAGAACTGTTAGGTTTCATTCATCACCCATCCCAACAGCTTCTTTTTGTCAATACTGTTCTATGCTTCTCAGAGGCTCCCTGAGGTCAAAGATAGTTTTTCAAGAAAACTCTAAAGCAGTTCCATTTTGGTCTTGGGTCTTGGGAAAGCCAGAAAAACCAGCTTGTGCTCTAAAGCCACTGTAAAGATAAACTGTAAAGATAATGTGCTGTTATTTTGCATAACTCTAATGTTTATTGAGTTTCTACTGTGAGTTAACCAATTTCTAGACTCAGGGAAACAAAAATAAATGAGACCAGCTCTCTGGTCGTAAGGAGCTCAAAACCAAGCCAGGAAGATGGTGCCAGGGCAGCCATATGGCTTAACTATAACATGGCAGTTTCCTCAAATTCAACAAGCATTTGTTGAACAACAGTTGTGTACTAGATGTTAGAGCTGGGAATACAGAGTGAAACCACACTTAGGCCTTCCCCTGAGAAGCTTATTGTCAGTGAAAGACAGAGATGTAAGAAATCTCCACAACATGGGAACATGACTATGCAGTGGGGAAAGCACAGAATTTGAAGTTAGAAGAATTCCAGCTCTGACACTTGAACTCAGGCAAGTTGCTTAATATTTATGAGCCTAAGAATCATCTCTTGCAAAATGGAGATGCTAATGCATAATTTTCAATTTTGTTATGCATATTACGTGAAAACATGTAGAGAATCGTTCATAGAGAGTCAATATAAATACAAATCAGAGAACACATGTCTTGCTAAAAAAAATGCGTGAAGTTCACAAATGATAAACTAGAGTGAACCACTGGAAAATACTGACTGAAGAGAGGGTTTCACAAAAAGCTCCAAAGAGGAGTGAGTCTGAGGTAGCCCAAGGGAGAAGAGCAGATGTGTGTTTCAAGCAGAAGCAGCAGCCTCGGCCCTATGACAAACTGTACCTAGTTCAGTTTTTCTCCAAAAAAGAGTGAGAGGGAATGGAGAGAGCTGGGGAGACAAAGCAAGAGATGCAATCAACCCCAGTAGAACCAGGGGTGGTCCTTCCCACCGCACAGGGGATGGACATTTTGGAAGGTTATGGTTGCTGGCTCATAGCAGTCAGGGGACCAAGGACACTAGATATTCAGCTGTGCAGGGCACAGTTTCATTCAATGAACACTTATCCTATCCAACAGGTCAGTGCTACCCTTATTGAGAAACTGGGTGAGAAGATGAGGGGTGGTGTGTGTAATAATTTTGATAATGATGATGATAGTGACTGTAACAATAATAGCAATCACAGCAACAATAGTCCTTACTGCCTGCCAGATACTCTGCAAAGCCCAAGAGATACAGCATCATCTTTAATCCTCCAAAACCCAGGTGAGATACATATTATTATTCTCATTTCACAGACAATGAAACCTACAGGTCAAACAACTTGCCTGAAATCACAACACTAGTAAGTGGCAAAGCAAAGGGTAGGATCCAATTTGGTCTTATTCTAAACCTTATTCACTGGAGCTTTCTATATATTCTTAATCCTGGATACACAGAATAAATAACATTACTGATGCCTCGTTGTCCCCCAGACCAATGAAATCAATCAGTCTTGGGGTTGGATCCCAGGCATCAGCATTGTTTGAAAGCTTCCTAGTTGGTGCAAACAGCAGCCAACTTTGAGAACCACTGCCCTTATCCAAGTCCAGTCAGAGATCAGAGTCAAAGGGTTTCAAGCAGTGAAGATAAATGATCATATCTGTGTTTTAGAAAGAGTGAACCCTAGCTCTGGCTGGAATGGGGAGAATGAATTTGAGGGGAGCACTTACTAAAGGCAGGCAGACCTGTGAGAGGGTACTTGCAAAAGTTCTACCAAGAGGTGCTATGGGTTTGGGTGAAGATCACAACAAAAACAAACAGAGGGTAATTATTAGGAGGGAAAGTCAACAGATTCAATGACCAATGGAAGTGTATGAGGCAGGAAGAAAGAAGTGCAGGATGGTTCCCAGGTTTCTCATCCTTGCACACTGTTCATGGATTTAAGCTAAGTTTTCTTAGTGCTAATGGAGCTCCCAACAGTCAACAAACATGCAGAGTAGAGAAATAGCTTGGGTTGCTTGGGGGTGGAGAGGAGTGACACATTTGGTCAGGGGGAAGTTCTCATGAAGGCATGGAAGGAGATGGAGACTTTGGTGCCTGTGCAGCCTCCAGGGGGAGGTGTCTGGCGGATAGCTGAAAAAACAATCTGAGCTTAAGATAAAAGTCTAATCTGAAAACAGTCAAATAAATAGTCATTGGCAAGTAGTCACCCATCTTCGTTACATAAATTATGGCATTCCACAAAGCCCTCTGTTTGTAAGAGCAGGCGCCTGGACATTCGAGACTTTTCCAGTCCTGGCAACCTGATCACTCAGGCTTCAGCCTGAACTTGTTAAAATTTTTCTCTTTAATTCAACCACAGTTTCTCTTTATCCTCTTACAAGTTCCTTTAGAAGTATGAAAGACACATATAAATACATATACTGAAATCCATTAAAAATTTCTCCTTATGGATCATGCGTTTCTGGATTTGATTCAATAAACTACAACCTGTAGACTCTCATTTATATGGCACCCTTCAGTTTGCAAAACCCTTTCCTATACATCAAGTCATCTGAGTCTTATGAAAGCTCTTCCAAATGAAGGAAACTCACACTCAAATTGCTGAGATGACTTGGCCAAATTTACCCAGTTAGTAAGTGGGAGATCTGGGGCTCAAGTTCACTTCCTAAGTCAGCACTGTTCACCAAGTGGTCACTGGGTTTCAGCACATCCAATCCCATCACCTCCACACCAGACTCACAGGCTTTGTGGGCTCTGATTATTTCAATATTCTGAAAGGCTGATAGAAACTCTACCTAGGAGAAATGGAAATTCCCAAGAATGTAGCTGATTGTTCAGTATTTGAGTGGGCTAACCTACTGGCTCAAGGCCCAAAGAAGAGAGCATGGCTCTAAGAAATTCTTCCATTTCTTCATGATTTAATTTGTGCATTTTGGTCAATACTTTGTCTCATGTATGAGACAAACAATGCCTAAGGCAGTTCTATTAACTGTCAAGGATATTCATTTTCATTCATCTGTTCTCTCTCTTTGCTAAAGGTCAGAGTTAACCAAAGAAGGTGGTGTACATGATATCTGAAATTATTAAAGACCTTAAAGATATGCTGCTATGATCTCTGAACTGAAAAGCCCCCACTTGCTCACCAGGAACAAAGATGAGATGAGTGCATTGATACTGTATAGAGCTTCAGCTGTTTTTGTGGAGAACACTTTATTATTTATTATTATCTTTTGTCTTAGGTAGCTGTCATCTGCCTGGGGATTTGATGAATAAGAGTGTGTGAAAGTGTGGGCATCAGTGAATTAGCCAGTGATCCACACCTATTGGAAGGTCACATGTCATTTTTCAGGCCTAGTTGAAAATCTGAAGTGTTAACAGTGTAGGAAACCGAAAACAGCAGCCTTTAACACATTATATTTTGATCAGAAATTTAATACTAAATTTATTCAACAATGAAAGAAATATATTCACCACTCAAAACCTAGTTGTTTCTTAAGATTTTAAGTTCCTTACAGACTTTATTATATTATAAATATGGCAACATTTAGAAATAATTTTAAGAGGTCTTTGATTAATGATTGGTTCCAATTATAAATAATCTAACTAGATCTTTAAGATATTTTAACCAGGAACAAAGAAATTTATAAATTTAACACTTTTAAAATTATTATTACATTATACACAGCACTTTCTTTCATATTCTACAGGTCACGCCCAATGCAAGGAAACCTGGGAAATGCAGTCTGTATATAAGTGTGTTATATGTCCAATTAAAACATGAGTAGGTACTATTTTTAAAAGGGAAAAAAGACTGGGCACTAAGGGTACATTAGCAGGCTCTGCCACATCTCTGTTGTCTCTGATGAGTTAGACCAATAGCTGATCCTCCGAACCTTACTTTTTCCTAGCAGCCACTTGAGGTCCAAGACATTTTTTTGTAATTACTGTGGGAGCCTCAAGCACATACATACTCAGGATATGGCCCTGGCCTCAGCACAAGTTTCCTAGGTGACCACAAACTTTTGGATGGGTTGTTATGTAGTGATTGGAGCTCCATGGAAGTACTGCTAAGGGATGGAATGGCATCGAGTATATCAACTCTCCGTAATGAACTATGTTCATAGCGATTTCCTTCAGAGAGATCTCTGTATAGGGTTTTGAACGTTATGGATCATCAGACTCGTCCCTTTGTGATCCTCTATATTCAGAACCATGGTTTGGGGGAGCTAAGGAGAGAAAAATTAGAAAATCAATGCAAAGTCAAATTCTTCACTTAAAAAATAAAACAAAACTCTGCATCAAAACGTTTTTGATGAAGGCAACTTCTACCTACTTGGCTTGGGCTGTGAAAAGGAAGTTTCCATAGACTATGGTTGGATTAGGTTTGTAGCTGTATGCACTTAACAACAAATCATAGTTGAACCAAACGATCAGCTTATTTTCTTAAAAGTCCTCAATATTCTTTAAAAGATCACATTTCCAAACTACTATTTAGCTTGAGGGATACTTTCCCCATAAATATTGCTTGGCATTTGAGAAAGTTATTTCTCTTTGATAGCTTAATAAATCTGTAGTCTTTTCTATATCAATGACCTGAGCTCAAACGTAGGAAGGAAAAGAAAGGCCAGAGGGATAACTTGAGGGTAAAGGAAAATAGAACAACCAACTTGCCTCTCCTTTATCACAAATAAGTCCTTATTTTTAAAATAAAAATTATTTTGCACTGTTTTCCATTACCTCTCTAAATTTCTGAATCTGTCTACTGTGTGAAAGTTATTGTATTGCAAACAAATGCCTTTTGTCAACATCGGAATAGGTATATTATTCTCAGAGGTTTTGCTAGTGTTTTAAAATTTTAAATGTTGTAATAATTAACATTTTCAACTTTTCTCTGTAAAAGTTGAAGAAAAAAAATGAATCATTTATTCTACATCAAACTAGAGAGAGGAAGCCATTAGTTTTTATGTCTTATTTGGTTTCCTTTCCGAGTGGTTGAGCATGAGCATCCAGATTTGGGTTTCCTGCGCCCCTTTACTTGAATTCAGGAGCTCTCTCTCTCTCTCATTTGTGTGGTCAGCACAGAGGACAGCTGGTCAGTGCCAGGAAGGAGGTGAATTTAGCTTCAACTCTGGGTGGGTGTCAGGGGGTCTGGAGCTGGCTCACAGTATTGTCTGTATGAACCTATTTCAGTTTTCTGAGAAGCAGCTCCGAAAATGTTCATTAGATTCTCAAAGGTATCTGTCACCCAAATAGGTTTAAACTGTGGTCTCCCTTCCTTCTCTGAATTCTTGAGGGTGTGGCTGCACCCCCGAGGAAGGGGTGCCTTTGTTTCACCTCGCGTTCCCCCGCCTGCGAGAGGTGTGGTGGAGGCTGGGAGAGAGGCCACCACAGGAGTGTGGGCTGTAAATAGAAAGGGGTGGAGTGGTTGGGGTCGTCAGAGCTGTCCCACCTCAGGGGACCTGCCATTCTGACCCAGTCTGGGCCCCTCCGTGACATTTCTCCACTTAGCACTTCAAGTTCTCCCTTTGTAAAGTATATGTTTTGCGCAGGAAAACACTACCTAGCCCTGATTTCATTTTACTGAATTGAATTAAGCATAAGAACTAGATATGTTTTGTACTGTGTATTTATCAGATCACTTGGGATTTACATAAAATCCTGTTTCTCTGACTTATTAAGCAAGTGAAATTTCCTTTGGCTTCAAGTGCTATACAAAGTAACAAATTCAATTAAATCTAGCAGCAAAATTCCCCATAGACCAAAAAAGCACATTCATACCCACCAGGGAAATCTTTTCATCTAACATCAAAATTAACCCTGAACATGCTAGATCTCCCTCCCTCTGATTCTTCTATTTACCCGGAGGTGTGGCCATGTCCAGAAAAATGAATGACCGACAAACAATGGCCAGCCTTTGATCGGCTGAGATTTAAATCAAGGGATATTTATATTATTTTGTTATCGGTCGTAGTTAACGTTTAACATAATACATCCATCTAATGTTACATATTTAATTAGCTTTTGCTCTTGTAGCTTTTCTCCTAAGAGTTCATAGACTTCAAATAAATAAACTTTAAATTAAATATCCTAATACTGAGTTATTGATAAGGAGAACAGAACCGACAAACAGAAGGATATTAAAAGGGAAGGAAGTGTATATAGTCCAAGTGCTTTATCTCATCTCCTGGGCTTTTATTTATTCTGTGTGATGTTACCACAAATATTTGCTGAGCACCTATGAGCAGTCTCTGTGCCACACATAAGAAGGCCAAGGATCATGCCCTCAACTACTGGGGGACACCAGTAACTAAAAACATCGAACTCACAGGTGCAGAGAGTAGAGGGGGGGTTGCCAGGACCCGAGGAGTGGGGGAAATGGGGAGATGTTGGCCAAAGGGTACAAACGTCCAGGTATAAGACAAATGAGTTCTGATGGTCTAATGCGACTGTAGATCACAATAGTATTATGCACTTGAAAGTTGCTACGAGAGTAGAGCTTTAACAGCATCACCATAACGACACCACAATGGTAATTTTGTGAGGTTAAGGGTGTGTTAACTAACCTTATTGTGGTTAAAAACATTTTGCAATATATACACATATGAAATTGTCACATTGTACACCTTAAACTTATATGTGCTATATGTCAATTATATCTGGAGAAAAACAGGATTTATCCAACTCACCTTCAACCTCAGCATGTTAATTCTGTTCTGAATAACTCATACACCATCAACGAACCCCATCCCAGCTGCCAAACATACATACATCTTGGAATCCACATGCTCATAACGGTACCTTCTAAATATTCCAAGCATTCAGACTTAGTGCCATGACTAACTGCTAAGGAGAACCCCCTCACTCCTCATCCCACCCCACCCCATCCCCCCATTGTCACCATCTTCCCTCCTGAAAAGCATCAGGAAGCCCTCTTCAATTAGCAAGACAGCCAAGAAAGGGTTCTATCCTTTGGCAGCAGCCAAGAGACATTTTGATTGTTTAATGGGCTAAGGTCATAGGAAGAAGAAATTAAAACTTTGTTTGAAAATGCATTTGCAGTTTTTAATTCCTATTTAAAATTAAAACAAATATTCACATTGTAATGAAAAGAAAAAATTTCCAACAATAGGGGAATAGTTCAATAAATATTGATACCTGTATATATTAAAATGCTATGTACTTTAAAATGTTTAGAAAGACATTTAATGTGGGAAAACTTACTATGCAGTGCATAGTAAGTTAAGTAAGAAGCAAATCACAAAACAGGACATGCAGTAATTGCATGACTTTTTAAAGTATGTATATGACCAGAAGGATTGAAAATAGAATGTCAAAATATTATGTAATGAGATTACAAGTGATTCTTACTTCCTTTGTGCTTTTCTGTATTTTCCAAATTTCCAGGCATAAATATGTGTTCCTTTTAAAGTAACTGTAAAAGTCAAAATTGTTTTTAAAACAGGGGAAAACTTTTTTCTGAAGCTTACTCAAATACCAGTAATCTTAAAAAATCATTGCTTTTGAATTTCACATTTGACTTAGGAAAAAAATGGAATGGCTGTTGATTGAGGTAGAGGGAGTCAAATTACAAAGTAATTTTCCCTCTTTCTTTGGGCAAAATCCATCAACCTGCAGAGAATTCCCTACTTATCCCCCAGTGTGTCCCCTTTCCCTGTCCCTCCCTCATGTAGAAGTGGGAGAGGGTTAGCAACTCTCCACCCCCAATAATTTACTAACATTGTTGGCCCATCCATCCCCCAAGGGCCCAATTTCCACCTGTGGCTCCTTAGTCTCAGACCCCATAGGGAACAGCCTCTTTTAGTTCAGAGACAGAGATGTGTATCTTCAGGGGGAAAAAATAAAATTTAAAAAATACATGCAGAAGCCTTTGGGGGTTAAATGTGCCTCTTAGAGGTAAACAGCTATTATGAAAGGTGAAAGCCTCCCAGGTACCGTGGACTGGTTTAATTCCACTTTCCTACTTTACTGAGAGCTGCTTTGTGCTCTTTAACTTTCAAAGCCTTTCTGTAAACTGAAACATCTGCCTAAAGACTCATCATGGATGACAGAATATACATGTGCCTTTGTTTTCCATTGCTCCTAACCTAGAGATTAAAATTTAATCTCCCAAAGCAAAATGTGATCAAAGGGTACAATGTCATTTGTTTATCAAAAAATAATTCCAGCTGAGGCCGGTGTGGCTCAGTGGTTGAGCGTAGGCCTATGAACCAGGAGGTCATGGTTTGAGTCCCAGTCGGGGCACGTGGCCCAGTTGCCAGCTCAATCCCTGGTAGTAGGGAGCGTGCAGGAGGCAGCAGATCAATGATTCTCATCATGGGTGTTTCTTTCTCTCTCTCCCTCTCCCTTCCTCTCTGAAATCAATAAAAACATTAAAAAATAATAATTCCAGCAAAAAAGGCCTGCCTTCCCAGCAGGTCATCCTGGATGATATGTTTTGCCTATGACCTAACATCAGGGACAGAAATATTTATTTGGGGGTTAAGGTTTTTTTATCATATTATTTCAGGATGAATTTCTTCCTGATTTTTTTTACCTTCACTTTCTTTCCTCCTCTTAGGCACTTAGCCAATGATCGATATCTACATTTCTCCTAAAAGCTAGCTGTTGAGGATGGACATTTTCCACAAAGTGTGAGTTTATGTATTATCTGCTCTGGGCCTGTAAGGCCAGTATGTCTGAAGCTGCCACATTTCAGTCTGTTTTCAGGTTCCTCTCCTGTTGCCTCAGGAATCCTTGCTTGAGGTACTCTGGATGAGTCTGACTCCTTGCAGCTAAAAATGCCTCCATAGGGGCTGAGAAAAGGACAGGGTACTAACTGAGACCCCTCTCATGTTCACGATGGTAAGAGGTCTTAAGGAAAAAATGCCTTATCTTTAAAACTTGCCTCACTAGCCAGTGAACTGTATGTGTTAGGAATGAATTTCCTAGGAGAGGGATGGGCTTGCTTTCAGGCACTGTGTGAATAAGAATCGATGCCTATCTCAATGTCTGGCTAGAAAACAAGTCTATGGCCACCACGAAACAGAAAAAAAAAATTCTTTGTCTTCAAAAGCACTGTAAGCAATTTAACTATACTTGATATATTGTCTTTTTCATGAACCATGTGGCCTTCTGAGTAAAACTGTTTACCGATGGCCCCTCCATAAACATGATAAATAATAAGGTTGTTAGCTCCTGTTTACCAGCACTTAGTATGTGTCAGGCTCTGGACTAAGAGCTTTATATTCATTATTGTAATTCTCACAACAAACCTGGAAGCAGCTCTCATTCACTTTTACAGAGGAGAGATCCTCAGCTTAGAGAAGTTGGGGGCGATGCTAGAATCACACAGCTGGTGAGTAACAGCCAGGATTTGAACTCAGATGTCTATGGGCCACTTGCCACTTCCCCACCAACATCAGAAATCTAGAGGAACATTGACGGTGGTTGTGTGGGAAGGCAGAGTCAAGGTTAGAGGAATGTAAAAGAGCAATTGTCTGGGGTGGTGACATTCTCTGGGTACAGAGCTAGGGAGGGGCTGAGACACTTCTACTTGCTGCCAGCCAATATTTAATCCCAAGATGCCTGAATGCATCCTGATGACCAGGCAGACAAGCAGGAAGTTAGGGACAAAAAGCACCAACCTCGTTAGGGCCAGGAGGGCTCTTCAGGTCATACCATTCAGATTTCCCAGTGCTTTATTAATGATTCATCCCTGTGACTGTCCTTTAACCTAAGGGATTTGTTTCTCCTCTGACTGCAAAATCTTTCAGAACGCAGGTTATAACAGCCCCCACACAGACATTCCTTCTCTAAACTTTCCACTGCGTAGTCAATTCTAAGTCTAAATACCTCTTGCATTTCAGTTGTTTACATGTGAAAGCCTGCAAGGAATATCATAAAATACGACTGAAGGTGTTTATTCCCCAGGGAAATGGTCTTACATGATGATGCTTTTATGAAATTAGCAAAAAAAATGACACAAAAAGCTTCTTGGCTCTGGGTGGCTAATTAGTAGCCCAGAGCATTAGTTCTCAGGTAACATTCCAAGGTGCTAAATAATTCATGGACAACTTCCCTGGATTCAAAGGCTGAGTGCAATCCCCAGATGACTCCAGGAGAGCCCACAACTCGTTCACTGTGCATTTGGCTTAATTAACTGAGAAAATTGATTCTGCATTTGTTCAGAAAAGCTGTTTTGAGAGGCAGAAGTTCAGTAAGTAATATTCACAGCCCCCACTAACTGTTCTGTCATCTGCCTCCCTCCCACAACTACCCTCTCAAAGGCAGAGGGCAGGAGCAAACTGGATAATACTGAGAGAAGAAAAGGAAGAATGAATAACCCACAGTTTCTGCATTTTCACAAATGAAAACCAAGCACCTGGGATGCAGGGAATAAAAGCCCAGTGTTTGTGTTAAAAGACAGAACCTCACAACAGGGGAAAGTCCATCAAAGCAGCAGAGCTAGGCCCGTCCCCACAGGGGTTTCCTCCGACCCCAGCTCCTTCCTGGTGAGCATCAGAGTTAGCAAAAGAGACCCAGGGCTTCATCCCATGCACCAAGAGGTTGCTGGTTTGATTCTCGATCAGGGCACATGCCCAGGTTGCAGGCTTGATCCCTAGTAGGGGGCATGCAGGAGGCAGCCAATCAATGTCTCTCTCTCATCAATGTTTCTCCTTTTCTCTCTCTAAAATCAATTTTTTTTAAAAAAACACATTAAAAAAAAAAAAAAAGAGCCAGGACTTTTCACAGAGAAAATTGTCAAGTCCTTTGGGTTTAAATAGACTTCCTGAATATTTCCTCATCACAACAGCCATTTCTATGACCTCTATTCCATTTCCACCCCAAATGGATTTGCTACAATTCAGTTCTGATGCTACCCTGAATTAATATCCATGTGTTTAAGGTCAAAGTCCTCTACAAGAGTCCTCTACAAGACCACTCTTACTTCAGATGCCAGTCACAAGTTCTAGGAGTCCCCAGGCCACCTGTACTTCTGATCGACTTGGCTACAAATTTGAGGGTTCTCATGACCTCCCCCTACTTGGCTTTGACAATTTGCTAGAACACTTCTTAGAACTCAGGGAAGCAATATGCATGCAACTGGTTTGTTTATAATAGATATACACAGGGCCAGTTCTGGAAGGATGCAGAGCTTCCATGCTTTCTCCCTATGGAATCAAGACCCACCACCCTCCCAGCACATCAATGTGTTCCCCAACCAGGAAGCTCCAGTTTTTTTTATTGGGACTTTCATTAGTTTCCATTATATAGGCATGATTGATTAAATCATTGGCTATATGATTGAAATGCAATCTCTAGCCCTCTTTCCTTTCCTGGAGGTTGTGCTGGCCCAAAGTTCAAACTCTCTAATCATGTGGTTGGTCTTTTGGTGACTGTTCTCCATCCTGAAGCTTCCTTGAGGCTCACCATGAATCACCTTGTTAGCCTAACACTAACACTATCCCTTAGGAAATCCCAAGGCCTCCAGGGCCTTGGCCCATGTTTTTTTCCCTGTGACAGCACTCTTCTCACTCCTGGCCTGGTTAATAACTTCTCTCCAACAGTGATAAAAGAAATGAAATTACAAAGCATTTGCCAGTGAAAGCTCGAAACCTGCCCTTGTTCGAGGGAGAACACACTCACCCATACACAATTCACACACATACTTTTGAGGGAGGGACTCTCTCTTACCGAGTCAATCCGGGGCCCTCACTTTCTTGTGAAAACTGGGTTAATGTGTCAGTTCACAAAGCCAGACACTAAATTGCTTGACTTAAAAAGGCCTACACTAGAGAAGGCAGGAAAGAGGAGTCAGGAAAAGCAGGGGCCTAAATTTGAGGAATACTTTTTTGGGTGCTTTATATATAGAAGGTAGAAGCAGAAAAGAAAATAGAGAGTTTTAAGAACTGTTTCCAAGTGATAATATAATGTAGCTGTTAAGAACAGAATATTTGGGTTTATATCTAATTTCCATTACTTCTTAGTGTGACCTTGGGCGGTCATTTAATCTCCGTGTAGCTCAGTGCCCTTATCTATAAAGCAGGGGCATTAATAGTCTCTACTCCTTGAAGGGTGCTATACTTTACACATCCTATGTGCTTAGTAAATATTATTCATGTTCTGAAGGAAATCCCTCTTTGGCATTTTGTTAAGAAATTGTACTAAAATTTTAATTTTAAATGATTTTTGAAAGCCAGACTGATATTTCTGCAAATGTGATACCATGATAAGACAGAGTCATGATGTGAGCCTTCAAATTGCATGTCAAAGATGACCTGGGCAGGCCCCCCATTACAGAATCTCACCCCCTCCCCCAGGGTCTTGGCAACACTCATCTCACAGGAAATTTCTGTTTGCTGGGCCATCCCCAGTACAACATAAGCTCCACAAAGGCAAGAACCATGTATCAGTTATTCATCATTGCATTCCCAGTGGATAGTAGAGTTCCTAGAACCTAGTAGGTGCCCAACACACATTTCTGAAAGAGTGAGCAAATGAATTTATGAAGTAAAGAATGAATGAAGTTTCAATCCATAGCCAAAGGCAGGACAGGACATATGAAGCACTGGTCGGTGCTGTTCCCTAAGATCAAAAGTGAGTCTTGTGGCTAAAGTGATAGAATACGGTGAGCACTGGGTCTGAAGTGAGAAAATAGTGGTTTGTATCCCAATTTTGCCAGTTTTGTGGGCAAGCCATTCACTTAAATTCCCTGAGCCTGTTTCCTCACTTGATAACTCATTAAAATGGAGATGATCATACTGACTTTATAGGACAGTTATAAAAGCCCCTAACTGCACGGTTAATACATGTCTGTCCACTTAAGAGGGGGACCTGACACATCATGTCACTTCTAGGTATCATATTGAAGAGAGTCCAGGAACTAGGTTCAGGGGACATAATAAACCTATCAGTGACGCCATACTCCTAGTTTGTGACTTTTCCCTTGACCCTTCAAGAATTGGCCAATCTGCCCCAGCTGGATGGCTCTGTTGGTTGGAATGTCGTCCCATACGCCAAAAGATTGCAGATTCAATTCCTAGTCTGGGCGCATACCTAGGTTGTGGGTTTAATTCAAGTATGTGGGTCTAGGCACTTATGGGGGCAACCAATTGTTTCTCTTTCACATTGATGTTTCTCTGTCTCTGTCTCTCTCTAAAAAAATCAATAAAAAACATATCCTCAGGGGAGGATTTAAAATAAAAAAAGAATTGGCCAATCTATGATAGTTTGGCAAGTATCAAAACATGTAAGACTTAGTGATGAGTAAAAGACCTTCAGCCTTAAAAATTATCTTTAGATATTATCTTTCCATGTCTTATGATAAAATCTAGAGGTATAGAAAAGAATCAAGACAATTATATCATAGCTAAAGACCAAACTCAGAAAAGAGTAACAAAAAAGCCATGATAATTATAAGTCAAATACAAAAAATTTAATTAGTGTAAGAAAGAGTCAATGACTCAATTATGACAGTAACTGGTGATAATGAGCCCTCTGGTAAATTTAAGACATAAAACTTAACAAATGAGATATTGCTATCTATAATTTGCAAGGCGCTAGTCACAATTACTGAATTGAGGGACATTATCATTCACTGACAGGCAGTACAGTCAGTACATAAGCCAGAAATTATGAATTTGATATGATTCTAGCTGATAATGTAAGTGTAACATACTCTCAATTAATTATGTCACTGTACTTTAGCCTGTGGGATATAGTCATGGAAATGTTATGAAGCCATTTTATTCTTAGTGACTCTGCATATGCTGGGTTTTTTCCAAATTCAAGAAAGCTAGGCCATAATTTTCTCTTTTCCCTAGTTATCCTACCCTGAGTCCCTTCTCATCAGTATTTTCCCAGAATGTAAACCTTAAACTTAACTTGTTCAACATGGGATCAGAACTATCATAACTTGGTTTTTTGCCTAGCATCACCCCCAAAGCAACCCAGATTATCAGCCGTGAGGGTTAGTCACAGCCAAATTAGTGTTTTGGGTGCTCCTGCACAGACTGTCAAAGTCTCTAACAACCGTTGACAAGGAATGTTGATTGACAGGCTAGGAGATATACTTTGGTAAATTGTAAATATAAGGTGTCCTCCCAAAATGTATACACACTTTGAATAATTATAAAGGTCTTGGTTACCTTTGTATTATTAAAATACATTTCGTTTTCAAAACTGAGCTATCAGCTGTTAAAGTGTATACATTTTTTGGAACACCCTGCATTTATTCAGTTATTATACTAACAGACTAAAATCATCGCATCTTTCTTAATATTATGAATTAATTTTCAGGTTTATAGCCTCCCTCGAATGGGCTTTCAGATTCCTTGGGAAGTGGCAATACTGTTGATTGAGCACCTGCTCAAGGCAGTCTTGGTTACCTTTGCAGAGGAGTGAATCACATTTCCCTCTCCCCATTTTACTGGTCCTGCCCCAGTTTACCTCAGTCCTGCAATGGTTCTGTTCTAGGGAGGGCTACAGAAGGAAAGGAAATGACTCTCCAGAACTTCTCCTTCAAATTTCCAGGGTAGTGCATAGTTTTAATGCTGGAACAAGGAACATGTGTCTGCACTATCGCAGCATGAGCTGCCGGAGAAGAACAGGGAGCTCTGTGTTCCTCCCCGGGCACACATCAGCTTCGTGTGACATTCACCCTGGACACCTAGCTCTGGGGATCCAGAGCTGCTGCTCCAAGGCAGAGGCAGTGCTGACAATACAAGTTACCACCTTTGGGGCTCTATGTATGCGCCAGGCTCTTTGCTAAGCAATTCATATACTTGGTCACATTTACTAGTGCCAGCAACCCTATGAGAGGTACTACTATTACGTTTACAGATGCATAAGCTGTGTTAGAGTCAAAGTAATTTGCCCAGGACTTCGCAGGGGCTCCTAAGGCTCCAGGTTGTCTGCTTTTAATCACTGTACCATCTTGAGGCCCCATTTAATACTAAATATAAACATGAAAATAAATCCCCACCTGCTAGGTCATTCATTCCCTCAACACGTTTTGCTCTGTGCCCCTCCTGCTCACAGAATCCCATCTCCTCTCACCTCCAAAGGACATCATTCCAGCAATTCTCTCCTCTCTTTTCTATATCATCAACTTTTTCTTCTCTACTAGATCATCCCCATGAACAAACAATTATGCCGTTATTTCTTCCATTTCAAGACAGTTCTTTTTTGACCCCACAATTCTCTCAACCTACTACACAATTTTTCTGTTCCCCTGGAGAGCATATGAATCATGTATTCTCACTGGCATTCAGTAGACCAAGTGGCTTGATATTCCTTCTGGATTCTCTCCTGGATTCTCTCCTGATGTTTAAAATTATGGCGACACCTTCAACACCTTTTACCTCACGCCATTTCTGTGAACAAATTGAGCATTCAATTGTAATTTTCATTTCAAATGTGGCTGGGTTTTGTTATACATTAAGTTGGAATTTAGCATTAAAAAGGCATGAGTTCAGCCTTGGAAGGGACAGTAGGATTCTGTTGATTTCTTGCCCACCCTCTGCCATTTTGCCAACATTGCATGGCTCCAGAGTTGGGAGTATGGAGCGATCTATTGCTACAGTGGAGAGAGAGCATGTCAAGGAGGTTTCCTCCTAGTGATGTCTGTGAAGTGCTCTTTTTCTACAAATAGAACTTATTTGATGCAATATTTTGCTATAAAGTTTACATATAAATCATTTTTGGTAAATAAAGTTATGTTTTGCGCATAGTTGAGGCGTGGTAAAAAGACAGATGAAACAGAATGAGCAGAAAGAACACAGAAGCACCACAGAGCATTATGTAAATTTTTGTGGATCCCTTTGTAATCCAGAGACTGCTTTAGTAATGAAAGCATTTATCTTTTGTTCAGCTGCAAACGTTCGTGTATCACGTGTGCTTTCCCAAGCATACCTGCATGGGCAGGATGGCATTATTTGTTAGTACATATTTTTATAGATGTTCTTTTTGTACTCCATGATTCATTTGAAATTCTATAATGAGCATATTTGGGAGTTTTTCTCTCTTTCAAATGAGTTTTAAAAGCAGTTTTAAATGACTCATGAAATACAGTACACAGAAAGCAGCATCATAAGGTAATTCTAATACGGCTGTTTCCATAAGCTTGAGTCCTCGTTGTTTATGCAGTGTTCTCAGAAAAGAGGTTGGAGGCTGTGGACTGAGGGCAAACTCTCCAAAAGAAATTCAGTGTAAAGATGTGATGTAAACGTAAATTGTGGGAAGGAAGAGTGGGAATGAAAGAAGGAAGAGAGGGAGGGATGGGATAAGAGGAGAGAGAGGAAAGAGGGGGGAAAGGAAGGAAGGAAGGAAGGAAGGAAGGAAGGAAGGAAGGAAGGAAGGAAGGAAGGAAGGAAGGAAGGAAGGAAGGAAGGAAGGAAGGAAGGAAGGGAGGGAGGGAGGGAGGGAGGAAGGGAGGAAGGGAGGAAGGGAGGAAGGGAGGAAGGAAGGAAGGAAGGAAGGAAGGAAGGAAGGAAGGAAGGAAGGAAGGAAGGAAGGAAGGAAGGAAGGAAGGAAACAAGCTTTTTCCTAGAATAACTACCTTGTCCTCACTGAGTACAAGAATGCCATAGCCATAAAAAAGGCAAATCTGGGACCAAATTGCTAGATAATAAGTAGCTACTTTTTCAACAATAATGAAGTATAAAATACTGTTCATAACTTTGGATATGAAGAAACTGTATTTGACTAATGATATATAGATTTTTAAGTCCTTGCAAAATAGACTGTTGAGATGCATTTTCAAAATTCCTACAAATCAACAGGAAAAGACAGATAATCCAATTTAAAATGGGCAAAAAACTTAGACAGCCACTTCACAAAAATGGATATTCAAATAGCCAATAAATAATGGTTACTTATGAGGGAACTGCCAGTTAAAACCATCATGAAATACCAAAACACACCCACCAGGTGAAAGAGAATTAGAACACAGCTATGCACCAGCTAGAGCTCTGGTGGGAGTATAACTTGGTATAACCACTTTTAAAAATTATTTGGCATTATCTACTGAAGCTAAACATATGCATGTCCTATGACCCAGCAGTTCTACTCCTCTCTCTTTACCCAACCAAATGCATATGTATAGACACCAAAAGACTTGTACAGGAATGTTCACAGAAGCATAATTCATAGTAGTCATAATCAGAAGCAACCCAAATACCCACCAGCAGTAGAACAGGTAAATAAATCATCGTATATTTAGAAATAAATCATAGTATATATTAAACAATGGAATACTAAGCAATAAGCACAAATGAATTACTGCTACATAAAAGAGCATGGATGAATCTCAGAAACAAAGGCTAAGCAAAAGAAGCCAAACCAAAAAAGAATAAAAATGTATGCTTCCATTTATAATAAATTCCAAAACAGAAAAAAATAATCTATAGTGAGAAAAGTCAGGGTGGTGATCTTTGAGGAAGACAGTGTAAACAAATGAGAAGGGGTGCAAGGGGGTGCTGGTGATCATCCAATTTTCAATCTGGGTGCTAGTTACATGGGTCTGTTTTGTTGTGAAAGTTCATCAGTCAAGCTGTGCACTTATGACCTGAGTGGTTTTCTGAATGTATATTTCAATTAAGTTAATTTACAAATGGATGGCAATGGGGAGACATCCACATGTGGTTGGGTTCACTGTTATCTTCTACAACTGTGGCATAGACAAATTCCATCTCCATCTCTATTCCTCCCTGGGCCCCCCATGGGAGAACTACACTCTCTGTCCCTTTAGATGGCATGTTTGACCATGCTCAGAACTCTGCCCTTTAAGAAAAAAGTCCCCACTAGGCCACTGCTGTTTAAACCCTACCCTGCCACATTGGACTTGTGTGACCTCAGATGAGGAATTTGAACTAAGGCTTCAGTTTTCCCATCTGTAAATCAGGATTGATACCCCAAAGGTTTGTTTTGAGAATTAGGCAACTGATTTCAGGTCAGCACATAGGGCAATGCCTGGCTCAGAGTGAGTACTCAATAAACGCAAGTCATAGCATAGTGCTGAGAACTCAAAATGTGCTTAATAAAGATTTGTGAATCAAATCTCCACACAGATCTAATAATTCTTAAATATGTAAATGTAGATTTTCCAAGACTCATAATGGGAGACAGTGAATGGGGGACTAACCCAAGCTTGGAAGGACATAAATCTATTTCAGACTTAGGTTTCCAAAACAATATTGCACTTTTTTTTTTTTTTTGCCATGAATAAAATACCTTGTTTTTCAAATGGCTGGCAATTGCATCTTCAATAGAGTAAACATTTGAAATTTTTGGAAACCATAGAATTAGGGAACATTCTGCATATTGTGCAAGTCTGGGCCAACCACTGAAATTTTTGGAAACCATAGAATTAGGGAACATTCTGCATATTGTGCAAGTCTGGGCCAACTACAGTACCTCATGTTGTCCCTGTGATGATATCTCAGTACACAGTGGCGCTCACCAGAGCCCATTGTTACATTTTCAGGAAATTTGTGAGTCAGTTCTGTCGGTAATTTGAATCTGCCATGATGGGAGTATTTACAAGTCAGAAATTGGCAAATGCCACAAATTAGTCTCACCTCCAGAGAGCCTGTTGTACAGTTGCCAGCACACCATTGCATTGGTTACTGTCCCAATTTTATAAATTGGGAAAGTTAGGCTCAGGCAAGTTACATGCCCTCTGCGAGGTTGTCCATCTCCTTCTGCAAAGTCAGGATTTGGAGCGTGTTCTCCAGCGTCAAAGCCCATGCTTCATCCCTTAAGTCTTGCTTTATAGTTTGGAACCATCGCTAATGATCCACTTCATTAGAGGTATAATTTGAGCTTAATTGAAAAGCCTAATTTGTAATTTAAACAATCATTTTCTTAATGTGATATCCTACTATTTTGTTATTTAAAAAATTATAGTCACCCTTCAAATGGCACAGCAGAGGGAGACTTGCTTAATTATGTTTTCATTAATTTTGCTAAGCAGGTCCGTTGCCAGTGACTGCATAATTTGGTCCCAGAAGCAAAATCACTTGGAATGCTCAGGAAAAGATGGCTTCTGCCTAATTAGAACAAAGCAGTTCACTGGAAAATAATCATATTGTTTTATTCCACTTCAGGAGACCAGTGACCTCAGAGTCATGATTTATTACCCTGACGGGCACCTGTGGAAGGCAAAGCTGTGGAATCAGTGATACCAAATTCTATTGTTCAGAAACTGAAGTGAAATCCGTGGACAGTGATTCCTCAGCCTGGGGTGCAACACTACATTTTAAATGTCTGGGAATCATCCCAGACCAATGTAATCAGAAGCTCTGGGGATGGGACCTGGTCATTGGTATTGTTTTTTACCAATCACTCAGGTGATTGTTTATCTAAAACCAACTCCCATCACAAAAGAATTGTTTTCTTCCTCTGTGACATTGTCACTCAGTACTGCTGTGTCAACAGTTGGATCTACCTTCTTATCAACTCAGGTATAGCATATCCAGCCGGCCCCACCCTGAATTCCATGCACCTTCTAACTGCACAGTCTGTGCTCTGGCACCTCCTGCCAGTAGACTTCCAAAGAGCTCAGAGCTGGACAGAAGAGTCTCTTGCCAACCTTCCTTCCACTTCTAGAATAAGCAGATTGCAATGCATGCAATTAAGATCTTATTTAATAAGATTAATAAATGATTAAGATCTCCTTTATTCTCTCTCACTTAAGATGAATTACTTACCTTTACACTCCCTTCCTTCTTTCCTTCCTTCCTTCCTTCCTTCCTTCCTTCCTTCCTTCCTTCCTTCCTTCCTTCCTTCCTTGCAGCCAGCAGTGAAAGAGTACATCTTCTGAGTCAGTTTCCAGTCCTACATCTCTTTCTGCCTCTCCCCTTAATAGACAAGGTACTGTCTATAGTACCTTGTCTATAGTACAGTACTTAACTATAGACTTTCCAAACCTTAGTATTCTTCCCTAAAATATGTAACAATGCCTTTTACTAGGTTTATGAAAACTAAGTAATATGTTAAGTACGAAGTACCTAGTATAATGTCTAGCCCATGACATATGCTCATGGATAAAGTGAAATGCCATCAATTGATTTTTTTTAAACAAATGTTTTGGGGACCACCTAGGTGCATAGCATTATATGACGGGATACAAAAAACAACAACAAAAAAACCCAGAAAGATAAAATCTAGAATGCGAGAAGACAAGGTGAACACCTGAGTCACATCAGGTAGAAAGTACACATGTCCATAGAAGAGACACAGAGACTAGGAGAGGGGTTATGGCTTTTAACAGGGAATGGGATGAAGAAGTAAAATATTTCACTTACGTGTTGAGTCTCCCAGGAAGAAAGTTGTATCCAATGAGTATTTATTGAACGCCGACCTTGCCACTCATTTCCTTGAATCCCACCAGGACCTCTGCACTTCAGGACAACCTCTCCTCATTGTCCCTTCTCATAAAACCCGGTCCCACCTCTAGGCCCTGGCTCATGACATTTTTTAATGTGAGAGGCTCACCTATTTTTCCAGACATAAAAACCCGTATCATGCTTTAAGACCCATCCAACCTCTTCCTTGAAGTCTTCCCAGGCATATATTGGACCTAAAATAGCCTTTATTGAGTATTTGATTATAAGCTCCAATTATTGTGTTCCTTGAAGTGAATTATCTGGAGCATTTTCTAAAATGCGTATTCTCAGGCCTTAAACCAAGTCTATTGACTCAATCTCTGGTGGTAGGAGCCTTGGAATCTGCATTTTATGTATGTGATAGATTATTTATATGCACACTAATGTTTAAGAACCACCTACCAGTCTATGTAATATTGTTTGTTTATATTGCTGCCTCAACAAGGATGCAAATTTTCCAATCTTAAGAGAGTAGGTCTTTTGTAGCCTTCAGCCCTATCACAGTTTATTTCCACCACCAGCACCTATCACTGTGCGAAGTCTGTAGCAGTAGAAGGACACACACACAACAACCTGTGTGTGTGCCCGTAGGGATTAGGTTGCCCAGAGGCAACTGAAGGAAACTAGAGACCTTACTTGGGGACCATTGTTGAGGGTAAAATTTTCCAGATTTAAAGAAAAATGATTTGTGGGATGAAAATGTCATCCCGTTGTCAAATGTAATTAATGTACACAAAATTTTAGAATGATGATAGCATTATCCTTTGCTTTTAATAACTCACTGAGGTGAATTTCTGAAAGAAATGAAGGCAAGATTTGTTTACACAAGGATGTTGATCTGGTAATGTCTCAGCTTTTTTAATTCAGGGTTATTGCTACCTTAGCTTTTTGACCGCTAGCTTCCATAACCTGTGTGTGGGGGTTTTCCCTCAGGAAGGAATTTCTTTAAACTATTTTTTAACATTCCTATTGACCCTGCAGTAACATAATTATAAGCTTAATATTCTTTAACTCATCCTTAACTAGAAAATACAAGTGTTCTACAAAGAACTATAGCAGGGACTCTTAAAAGAATGAGAAACTGGACACAGCACTTTGAGAAGACACATCAGGCAGTTATTGTATATTGTTACATAAGAAAATGGTTAGAAACATGTACATAGCAATTGCCATAAACATTTAGTAAAATTTGAGTTTCTGCCTTAAACTACTTTCTAAGAAAGATGAAGTACTTCTCTGCAACATTGAAAGTTTTGTTTTAATATTTCCAAAGATTGTCAACTTCAAACTTTGAAGCTAAGAACATTTATCATAGGAAAATTGGTTAAAATATTATTATAATAGAAGTATTTTCACTTAAAATTAACTTATCCACCAAATTCATCAAGATTGCCCATCAACTAAAACATTAGAGATACAGCTCTAATTAACTCAATCACACTAAAAAGAGGCACAGATTCCCTTAAAATCAGGAACAAAGCTAAGGTATTCCTGTTTATAGCAAAAGAAAATTATTTAAAACCAACTTACCAAAACTCGGTTTTACATTTCAAACTCCTGGCTAGAAGAAATATATTTTTATAAAATTCCACCAGGATGGGTAGAAAGTATAGAAAAGCAAACAAAAATAAATTCAGTATAGACTTCTGCTTCTGACAACAAGGTAGGCTAGAAATTGCTATGCGTTCTGCCCTCAAAACACAGAAGTATAAGAAAACAATAAATATTATTTTAAATAAATAGAATAACTTGGAAGATCATTTTTAAAAATCCTTGAAGACAGGAACCAAGAAGGATAGACCACGTGGACCTGGGAGCACAGGGCCTAGGAGGAGTGGTGGGGATGGAGGTGGTTCTAGGGAATAGGCCTTCAACGCTCATGGGCAGAGTGTTGACCAAAGACCACACCACAAAAAGCTAGGAATCAGGACAGACTACTAACTGAAGGAAATGCTCAGCAGAGACAGAAAACAAATACAGGAAAATCTGTAATCTGGAGGAAGGTACTCATCACACAAACAATTGACACAGGGATCAATTGATCAGGAATACACAAATAACTGACGAAAAGAAACAAAAAAACAAAGTTCCCAACATAGTAGAAACCACAAATAACACATTATAATAAAAAAAAGAAAAGAAACCAACTTGGAGGAAACAAAAACTGTGCAGAGTGAAGAAAACCTCTCATTTTTAAAAGGATAAGAAAAGATTTTGGGGGGAGAGGGCAGGAACATTCAGATCAGCGTAAATCAGCTAAACAAGGGGATGTTGAAAGACAGTTCTCTGTGGTTTGCTCATGCTTATGCTTATTTTCCCCAGCATGATACTTACTGTTCTATGTTCTAGATTATTAAAGAATGTTTATATAGTAAAATGCCTTAGAATATGAAGATAGTGTCTCCCCCTGGAGCAAACAGCAGGTTTGCATATTGTCCATTAATAAAGATTCAGTTCCCCTAACCTCAGGGTTCTTCTCCTATAACACAGCCTACTATATGTGCAGCTGCCATCTGCTCCTCTTTTCATCCCTTGGTGGAATTGAATTGCTGGAAACTAGTACCAAAAAAAATTGCTGATAGTTGCTGGGGACTGCTCTTGCTATGAGTAATAAAACTGTCCTTTGTTTCTGACCCAGGGGTTTCATGTCTTCTGCCAGCATCCATGAAATTGCATGAGGCTACCTTGTTAGCTTATGGGTAAAGTCTCAGACCCTTCACAGTTCCCCATAGGGAACTCGTTTCTTCTGCTTTGATCTTCCTTTGAGTGCCAAAGTGGCCCATGCTGAGTTTCCAAGCAGGAAATAAAGATCAGTTTTTAGGTTATTTTGCTTTGTAAAACTGAGTAGTAAGTTCAAACCTAGTTGGGAAAGGAAAGGGAGCTATTGACTCTATTAAATGAAGGCTGTCAGGCAAAGAGAGTCATGGTTTATCACAGTCTAGCTCCAGCTTTTTGAGAGTTTGCAGGAGCTGTTCATAAAATAGTGGGCAAAGTCATGGGTGAGTCATGGAAAACACAGGGCTTACCATCACTGGGGTATCTGGCTGCAGAGTAAATCAGGTAATATGGAGGAATTTTACATATTTTTTCTGTATTTGGTACATTTCAAGATAGAAAAATAATTTTAGAGTTACTGGATTCAAGATAAAGCTTATGGTAATTTCATCATTTTCAGCTTTCTTCAGATAATAGTCTAGCAAATTGACAGCTAAGTGGTGTCTGTGACCTGATCATTGTCTTGTTCTAATATAAACACTTTAATTCCAGAAAGAAAGAGTGGGGCATTTAAGTATGTGAAGAGCTGTGTATCTTTTCTACAGGTAACAGGTTGATACAACCCTCAAATTCTAGAAAATTGTATAACTGTTAAATGCCTCTTCTCCTGGTCCCATCCCTTAGAAACAAAATAACATTTGACAAAATTAAGAGTTCAGTGAAATACCCCAGGAAACCAGTTAAGTAGACCTGCTGAGTGACTTAAAGTTTATTTTCAAGATTATTATTGTATAAGTTATTAATGAAAATGAAATATATTTTCATTTCTATATTTTCTAGTATATTTTATTAACTATATTAATGAAAATAATTTATACAAAATTAATATAGTTTTGGATCAAAGAGAAAATGAAAATGCAGTTACTAAGTAAGCTATATGGAGAAAAAGGAAAGAGCAATGAACCTTTCTAAATTAATAACTCTGCGAAATATACCAGAGTAATTATATTGGCAAATTCTGAATTTGAGGATATACATTTTAATTCTTCAAAATACCTACCTTTGGAATTTGTGTCCACAAAAGATGAAAAAAAAAACCCTTTATAAAATAAATCAAGGAAAGAGATCATTTCAAAGCATTCCCTCATCTGGGCATTATCAATCATAAAGATATATTTAGAGCATTTTTAAGACTTTCTCTACATTAATATTATAAAATGATATTCTTTCCTAGGACATGATAATGTATTCTAAATAGATATTAAGCCTTTAGGATAAATAAATTATTCTGCATTTATTATCTTTTCTCACAAACACAATTCACTAATATTAAGTCATAAAATGTGTTTTGTAATTCCAAGGGAAAAAAAGTAAGGTTGATTTTTGCATTGCCATTCCATTTCAATTTGGTTTCTCGGGCACCAAATTCTTAATATAACTCCAAGAGATGATAATTACCATTGTTTCTACAAATTTAGTAGGAGAGAAACTTGTTGCATTATTCTACCAAAGCATGCTGGGGAAAGTGATTCGTTGATTCAACGCATGTTAATTGACTATAGTGTCAGGCACCAAAATAAGTGCCATAGAGAAACACTGATAAATTGTAAAATGAGGCAAATATCAAACAACTCACTGTCTAATAAGAGAATGAAATGTTCACAAATGACAAACATAGCGAGTGCTTTCAGAGAAATGCAGATAAAAGAAGATAAGTTATATCCACTTATATCCTACTTTCTGTTGAATCTTCTGTGCCAGGAAGATACCTTGGCACTTGGTAGGTGTGCCCTGAAAAGCCAGCAAACAGGAAGCATTTGACCTGGGTTTGGAAGATAGAATGACATGTGTAAGAGATAATAAAGAAAGGAATTTGTAAAAATCAGCATTTTATTTGTGGGTCTTCATTAATTCAGTTCTTTTCCAGCTTGCAATTAATGACCATGTGGTTCCAACCTCTCCTTATTTTCCTGTCATCACAATTTAGGAAATTATCAGTGGGCCTTGCAGGGTGTTGCACGCCCAGGAGGAAATACACTAATCATGGTCATCCATCCAAGGAGTGTTGTTGCTTTTAAACATGTTCATCATCCTCAGTATTCACAAAGTATCCAAAACCAGAATGGTCTCAGGCTTCTCAATTAGCAAGAGAAGGCAACTAAATGCCATAGAACAGAGCCTGCAGAATTCAATAGAACAGAGCCTGAAGGAATTGTATTATGGGCACATGCTTACTATCTACGTTCTAGACTTCTGAATCTTTTTAATCTCTTACAAAGGTTACGTAATATAATATGTTAATATTTGGCAGGGTGGGGGTATGGGTAAAACAAAGATTGAGAAAAAAAACCCTTGCCTTCCTCCACCCCAAATCACTATTAGTGTGTCAGAAAATGTCCCTTTTTTAAGTATATTTCAGCACAGTTTCTACTTCTGCCTTTGATAAAAATGCATTCTGACTTGTTGTGTCTTCTTTTTTGTTTTTTATTTTATTGAGATATAACTGACAAATATTGTGTAAGTTTAAACTGTAAAACTATTCATTTGATACATTTTTATATTGCAATATGATTACCACTGTGGCCTCTGCTAACACCTCTACCATCATACAATTGCCATTTCTTTTATGTGGAGGGAACACTTGAGATCTAGCCTCTTAGCAAGTTTATAATATTTGAAGTATATAATATTGAATGTTTCAAGTTTATCGTACAGTATTGTTGACTATAATCACCATGCTGTGTGTTAGATTAGATCCCAGAACGTATTTCTCTATTGGTTTCAAGTTCGTACCTTAACAGCTTCTCCCGCGTTCCCCCACGCCCCTCCTCAGCCCCTGGTAAGCACCATTCTGCTCTTTGTTTTTACAAGTTTGGCTTTGTGAGGTTCCACATAGAAGGGATGTCATAGAGTATTTGTCTTTCCCTGTCTGACCTCAACATATGCCCTCAAGGTCTATCCATGTTGTCACAAATGGTAAGGCTTCCTTTTCTCATGGCTGAATAATGAATATTCAAGTGTGTGTGTGTGTGTGTGTGTGTGTGTGTGTGTGTGTGTGTGTGTGTGTGTGTGTGTGTGTGTGATCTCCACATCTTCTTTATCCATTGACAGACACTTAGGTTATTTACATACCTTGTCTATTATGAATAATGCTGTAGTGAACAAGGGGGAGAGCAAGTATCTCTTTGCTATCCTTTGGATATACACCCAGAACTGGAATTGCTGGATTATATGGTAGAGCTATTTTTAATTTTTTTGATGAACCTCCATACTGTTTTCCATGGTGGCCCCACCAATTTACAATCCCACCAACATAGCACAATGTTTTCTTTTCTCTTGTCTTCTGGATGATAGTCATTCTAAGGGATATGAGGGGTTATCTCCCTGTGGTTTTGATTTGCATTTCCCTGATGATTAGTAATGGTGAGCATCTTTTTAAGTACCTGTTGGCCATTTGGATGTTTTCTTTTAAAAAAATGTCTATTTAGTTTCTCCGTGGATTTTTAAATAGGATTGTTGTTTTTGTTATTGAGTTGTATGAGTTCTTCATATATTTTGAACATTAATACCTTACTTGATATATGGTTTGCAAATATTTTTTCTCATTCTGTAGATTGTCTTTTCATTTTTTAATGTTTCTTTTGCTGTGCAGAAGCTTTTTAGCTTGAGGTAGTCCCCCTTGTGGATTGTGACTTGTGCTTCGGCACACTTAGCTGCTTTATCATTTGGTGCACATGAGTCATCACTATGAAATCACTTCATAAATTGTACTTGTTATGATGCATCACTTTTTCTGATACTAATATAACTGCTCTTGTGTGAGAAGCCCATTGTTAAGTTTGAGCCCCACATGCCACAGTGATGAAATCTCCTGTGGTATAGTCTTATCCGAACCCTAAGACTTTTTATCTTTCCAGATGATTCATTTCGTTTTTTAAAAATGTGTGACCTGAGGACATATTTCTCTCTTATTTACGCTTCAGGAGGTTGAGGATAGGGGTGTGTAGGATGATAGCTTTATTGGTAAATTATTCTCTTATAAACCTCACTTTTCACTCCCAGTCTCTCTTATACCTGCTAAACCTGAACCAGAACAATCTGAGGCTCTTAAGGGGTGAGGGAGAAGGAGGGGGAGAGGGAGGGGGAGGATAGGGGAGGCGGGAGGAAAATCAGTCTGACGGTGTTTATTTGCTTAGGGAAGTTCAAGATTTGTTGTATTTTGTTATTCCTGGGGGCACAGGATTGGCATAACACAAATGATGGAAGATGGAAGGTTCGGCTGAAGAGCCAGGAAAGTCTACTTTCTCCCTACTGGTCCCACATAAGAAGGTTTCTATGGAGATTACTAGTTGTCCCAACTCTTCTAACAACCTAGCTCTTCCTAATGCAACATTAAGGCAATGTAACCGTCAGACATGAGGCATACTGGTTTCTACCAAGTTATAACAGTGGAAAGATGAATTCTTCTTATGACTCTATTGTGCGCTCTGAGTTTCTTATCAAACTTGAACCTCATGGTCAAACCCTCTTTCCATGACAGGTTCCACATGTAAGTGATATCATATAGTGTTTGTCTTTCTCTTTCTGACTTCTCACTTAGCATAATGCCCTCAGGGTCTACCCAGGTTGCCACAAATGGCAGGATTTCCCTCTTTCTCATGGCTGAATAATGAATATTCAAGTGTGTGTGTGTGTGTGTGTGTGTGTGTGTGTGTGTGTGTGTAATCTCCACATCTTCTTTATCCATTGACAGACATATAGGTTATTTACATACTTTGTGCATTATGAATAATGCTGCAAGGAGTGCAAATATCTCTTTGAGATCCTATTTTCATTTTTTTGGGATATGCACCCAGAACTGGAATTGCTGGGTTATATGGTAGATCTATTTTTAATGTTTTTGACGAACCTCCCTACTGTTTGCCATGGTGGAAATATTGCTCCCTAACACCATCAATGCTTCTGTTTTCTGATCTTGAAATGCAGTGGGCGGGAGTTCATTTCATTGCTATCTCCTTAGAAATGTGGGCATGTAGATTTTTCTGTCAGCCTTCCTGGGTTAGGCTTATTTAAATCCATTTTAACTGTTGAGAACATATAGTTCTTGTTGTCTGAACTGGTATTTGTTTCATCCCGTTAATGGCTCCCTGCAGTGCCCAGTGCTCAGCACTGATTAATTAACCCACCTGACACTGATACACCACCCCTGGAGCCTGGCTTTCCTGGCACCACTTGTCTGCCAGGAGACAATTGCCTGCATAGTGTGAGTGGCTTAGATTATGCTTCTGGCTCCTGAGGCAGAGGGAGCCAACCTTTTGTTTCCTCTAAAACAAAATGGGAATTAAAAATGAACTCTGAACTCACACAAATCCCAAACAAGCACATTGGATAGTTGAGGTTTTTTCCCCAAGGAGGCGGAAAATCCAATTTAATTATGGACAAAAGATGAGCATAAAACAGTTTAAATACTAACAGCAAGCACTTAAGTCTATGAAGGGAGAAAGGCAGGAGATACAAATAAGCCTAAGAAAAATTGTAGCAAAAATAACAGGGGTAGGAACTTTGCAATGTACTAATGCTGTTTATATTACCATGCCAGCTACTTTTTCTTTTGAAAAAAAAAATGCTCATATGCATGTAGAAAATACAAATTTGCAGACTGATCCAAAAAATGTGCATATCTAATTAGAGTTTATTGGAATTGCAATAGGCCTGTCAATACTTTGCAGAGTCAGGGTAAATGCTTCCACCACATAGGAAGACAAGAGCCTGTAGGGGTCCAGGTGGGGAATGAAAAGAGGATGGTCTTTGGCATCCAGGCTGGTTCTGAAATATGACTCTTTGCCTTACTGTCTTGATGACTTTGGCATATGTAATACTTCTTTACTGTGAAATATCCCAGCTACCTCACCTGTAAAATATTCCACCAGCTACTTTAGAATATTGCTGCAACATTGGAAGTAATGCTTGTGAATGGCCTGGAATATATAAGATACTTAAATGGTAGCTACTGCAACCAAAGAGCAGCTTCGTGTCACTACTGATATGGGGAATAAACTTTTATTTAGATTTGTGTGTTGTAAAGAAGTTAACCTTGCCCAAAGAGGTCTGCAGGGTGTCCTGCCTAATAAGTGTTTGTTTACCTGGGGCTTTGGGACACACAGATAGTCTAACAATGTGATTTAGGGTGGAGGCTTTGGATCACACAGTACTAGCTCAGCCTCCAGAGGAGCTGGAGACTGATGTCAGCCATGTGGACAGCTAACCAGGCCCATTTTACCAGTAAAACCTCTGGACACCAAGGCTCAGAGGAGCTTCCCTGGTTGGCAATACTCCAGGTGTGTTACCACACGTTGTTGCAAGTTACGGTAGTGCTCTCTGAGACTCCAGGAGAGGGCAACTGGAAGCTCCGTGGTTTGAACTTTCCTGGACTCTGCTTCTTGCATCTCTTCCCTTGGCCAACTTTCATCTGTATCTTTTGCTATAACAAACTGTAGCCGTATCATAGAATTCAGTGAGTCCTGTGAGTCCTTCCAGTGAATTATCTTGGACCTCTGAACTTGTAACTGGTGTAAGGAGTGAAGGTGATTTTGTGAACTGTTTCCTAACTTTGTAATTTGGCTTGCAACTTTTCAGAAAATCCACAATTATTCCAAATAAAAGGTTATTTGAAAGCAAAAACAAAAAACAGAATCCACTAGAATCTACTCTGGCTAGATACAGCAGAAAGGTGAGCTTATTACAGGATGTTAGGTCACAGGGTCTTAAGACTAAGGAACAAAGTCTCAAATCACACCATGAAATTTCACTAATATTCCAGGAAAGTGACTTTAACCACTGGTGGCTCTATCGCCGGGGCTGCTTTGGCCTCAGAAACTCAACCTTGCAAAAGCTGGAAAATCCTCACCACTGCTGCTCCTGTCATCTGTACCAGCAAAATTGGAGGCCCTATTTGCAGTGTCCTAATTGTATACACCTGAGCTGCAAGGAAAGCTTGGAGCTTCAGTTCTGACATCTCCCTTGAGGAGGGATGACAGGTTCTGGGAAAAGGAAAAACGTAGTGTAAACAAAGTGGATGATAGAATAAACCACAGAGAAAAAAAGACGTTGCAACTCTAACTTATCCATTCATAATTACAGAGATATGATTAACTTGATGGAGAGGCACAATCAGCAAATAGAATGGCCATAAAAGCTGTCATTAGTTTAGCATCTATTATGTGCCACGCACTGTATATACACCATCTCTAGCTTCCTAATAATCTTGCTGTCATGTTATAAATGACCAATGTGGAGTCAGAGAATTAAACATGACCAATATCGCACAGCAGCAGATCTGCCTGATTCCCAGCCCTCTCTCTCATTCTTCTTCCAGATTACTACCCAACAAAACACCTGAAATCAGGGAAATACTTCCACGTGGATAATGCAGGAAAATGTATTAAAGTTTCACAACTTATGTTCAGTTTTCCTTGAAGAATGGTTTGCATTCTGAAATCTCATGTGTTTCAGGCATAGTTGTAGTAGGAGTGTCTACTCCCAGGTAACTGCTAGAGGCTTAGAGAGGTGTCCACTCAGAGATGGTCACAGAGTGGGGAATGTTAGACGGGTGATGTTAGACATGGAGGATCCAGAGGTTCTACCTGGCTTTAGGAACACCATGGAGGTTCACCTTCCTGAGGATGGAAAGTTTGGACCAGGCCTTCAGCCCACCGTTTAGCTCCTCACCTGGTGGAGCCCGCCAGGGGCCCTGGTGAGGACACACAATAAAAAGAACCTCACCATTTTTTAAACTTCCAACAGGTCTATCATTAGGACATTGTAGACTTTTTACCTTGTCATCTGCCATTAGGTTTTCTTTCTGCCCAAGACTTAAAGGACAGCCTTCTGTGTTTTAGCTGAAATATTATTTTGGGAGGGTTATGAGTTCCATATAGAAAATTCACATATGGGAAAAGAGGAAAGTGGAGAGGAAGGTGGCAGGATCATCCCTTTGTCTGACTTGCCACGTATGAATCGCTCTCTTCATTTTCCTTGAATATTTCAATAATGTGGACTTGTTTTTGCATAATGTGTGTGGTATAAATGGTTCGGTGCCCACGAACAAAGCTTTCTTTAACGTGACAATGAACTCACACCAGAGTGAAGTAGTTAACATGCAAATTGAATCATGTGACTCCTCTGTTTAAATCCCTTCCAGGGCTTTCCTTTGCTTTTAGAATAAAAGCTAAACTCTACCACACTGGGGGGAAAAAAGATCTGCTTGCCTTTCTTATTTCTTTTGACCTAGGCTTTATAAGCTCAAATGAATTTACCTGTCCAACTCTGTGGCAGTAGAGATCCATGAAATATAGTTCAATTTAGTTAAATAATATTCATTAACTCTCATGTGCAAGTTCATGGTAGATGAGGGTGATATAAGTCATGCAGTCTCGTGGGGAAGCATATATAAATCAGTAGTTTTAGAACAATGAGATATACACCCTCCCAAAGAATGAGTTCAGGATGTAGTAGTGGAGCACAGTAGGGAGTAAAGTAACTGTTGGGAGGCAGACAGCCAGGGAAGACTACACAGAAGACAAGGTGGCTGAGTTGGGCTTTGAGGATGAAGCCAATAAAGCAGAAAAGAATAGTGTAGAGAGAGGAGCCAGCGTGTCACAAGGCCTGGAGCATGAAGCCACACTATAAGGATTTTGTCATGTTGGGTCATAATGCACACGATGGACCAGACATTAGGAAAAGACAAAGCTGGGGGACTTTAATATCATGCGAGGTGTTCGGTTGCTAGTCTTCAGGTCAATGGTTTTCAATGCTTTTTGAGTCTACAATAGGCAACACATCAGGTTTAAAAAAATATGAAGATATATAATATTGTGTGTGTAAATATATATGTAATGAATATTTATATTCTAATATAAAGATGGAGTACCACAATTATTCAAAACTGTAATTTGTACATTAATTTACAATTATTTATTTATTTATTTTAAATATATCTTTATTGATTTCAGAGAGAGGAAGGGAGAGGGAGAGAGAGAGAGATAGAAACACCAGTGATGAGAGGGTCATTGATTGGCTGCCTCCTGCAGGCCTCCTGCTGGGGATCGAGCCTGCAACCTGGCCATGTGCCCTCCCAGGAATCGAACCTCCATCTCCTGGATCCTAGGTCGATGCTCAACCACTGAGCCACGCCTGGCTGGGCCATTAATTTACATTTTAAAGATGAATCTTGAGTCTATTTTCCCCCAACAAATTGGCCCCACCCACCCAGGCCATTTGGGAAGTGACCTTCAGATAGTTCCTGATGTCTTCTTTTAGTCCAACTGAGGACTTTTTCTGGTGGCAAAATATAGTCTTCAGCCTGGACAGGATGACTGTGCCTGAAAGGACCCCGAGGTGCTGTTAAACAATGAAAGAAGGGTGTTAGTGGGAAAATACTCCTGCTCCTTCACCCCTCAGAGAGACAGTTCTCTACCCGCAGCACAGTCCAGCTGCCCACAGCAGTAACCCCTCTGTCCTTCCCCATCTCACTGCTTACCCCTCACATGCTTCCTCCCATCACTTCCCAAATAAATTCTTATCTCAGGGTCTAGGAGTTGGTCTATTTTATGTATTTTAGAAATGTTAGGAGAAAAAAAAACACACAAAAACGATAAGCCTCATTTCATGTTCAAGAGAACTAAATTTTCCCTTTTTTACACATTATATGATTATAGAAATTTTAAAGAGGTAAGAATCCCAGTTTTCAGAGCCTGGGACAGAACTCTAGTAGAATTTTCAGAGCAGAGCTTCTGTCACCCATCGGCACCGCGCTGTTCTTTGGACAGAGCTGTGCGCCTCCCTCCCCGGAGTTCCAGGGGACACATGACCTTCCTTTGGTCCTGGCTTGATGTTAGTGTCGCAGGAAGCTCTACCACAGTCTACGCTGAGTTCCATGACCCTCTCGGGTCCTTATTCTCTCTGATAGATCTCATCTTGTAGTCCGTGAATTTTAAAAAGCCTTCCCCCTGACTTCTGATATCACAGGGAGTTAACTCTAAGGCACCCATTTATTTGTCTGCTCCGAACAGACTACTGCTTTGTTAAACAGTCATTTGTAAAACACCTTTAAAAACACTTTTAAAATGTCGGCATTATTATTATTCAGGTGTGGCGAGGCCAACAGATCAGGAGATGGTTGCCACTATATGCATGGTTAGTTACATTTCCCTCGGGGAGCGGGCACACCACACCGTGGGGGCCACATGGGGAGGCACCAGGCTTGGTCAGAAGGCTGAGGGAGCAGGAGAAAAACATCCACGAAGACCTTTGTTGGGGTTTCTGCGGGGAGGAACAGGCAAGGCAAGGTAAACAGGTTTAGGATTGGCTAGCTGAATAATTTCAGTGTGGGCCTGGGGTGTAGGCGCTGTCCCTAGTTGTCTGGTACCTGGCCCTGGGGTGGTAGGGGTCCAAAGTGTGCGAGCCAGACAGAGGAGATAAGGGTCTGCGGGTAGGGGTTGGGGGCCTCTGGTTTGGTTAGTTGCATGTGAAAGGCACACTCCTGGGTTTACTGTTTCCTGTCTGCAGGAATTGGCTGAGCCCTGGGAGAGACAGACTCTCCTGAGTGAGCAAAGGTCTCAAGATGTCAAAGCAGGAGAAATACAGAAAATAAAAAAGGCATGATTAATACAAGCACCTTTCTCATCATTGAGTCTAGTTTAGATAAGGTGCAATTCTGTTTCCTAAAAGAAATTATTTTAGCATGAAATGTGTTCTAGAAACAGTAGGATCCAAAACTCGCCAGTGACAGGTTCCATTGCTGAAACACTGGGACTCTGCTGCTAATAGGACTCGATGAAGAAAGAGCCTTGTATTTCTTTCCGTGTGAAAGGAGTCAGATACTGAATCGCTAACTAAGTCGTTTGGACTAAATGAGAGCTAAATGGGCCCATTTACGTGGTGTCACTCTGCAGCAGATTGATTCACCTGGGTTTTATGCGGAGCTCCAGGAGAGCAAGGCCAGTTTTTGCCACAAATAGAAAGGAACGGTCGGGGGACTGGAGGAGTGACTTTAGCATGCGCATTCACTCAAGGCCTAAGACCTTTCTTCTTTCTTTCCTCCATTTCCCTCCTCTCTTCCTTCTTTCCTCCATTTCCCTCCTCTCTTCCTTCTTTCCTTCCTTCCTTCCTTCCTTCCTTCCTTAGGGAAAGAAAGAAAAGGATCTTGGAAGTTAAAAGGGCAAAACTCTAACATAAGAAGTTCAAATTCTTCCTCAGTGTTTGCTAGACCCAGTGTTGTGAGGGACAGCAAGCTTTGACCTGTATTGATACTTCTATTTGCCAAGTACCATGCTAAGAGCTTTACAAGCATGACCTCACTTCATCTTCCTAATAATTCTCAATCCCGTCATGTTGAAAATAAGAAAACGGGGCTCCAAGACGTTAGGTAACTTGCCCACAGGAGCCCAGTGGGAAGAAAGAGTAGGACAGACAGGACTCAAATCCAAGCCCATCTGATGGCATAACCCGTATTTCTCATCACTGTCCTAGTGCGTCTTAAACTTCACGCGCCTGGGAACCATGGGGGGAGCTGGTTAAGAGGCAGACCCGGGTTCCGCGCCGTCCAGCTGGTCAGGGCACCCCATTCGAGTAGCCAGGCTTGGCCCCTTACTGGCATTGTGATCTGCTCTTTCAGGAAAGGGAGAATTCCTTACCTCCGAATGCAAAGAGTCAAAATAAATGTGAAATTACATGTTCAGTTTAAAATCTTCAGGTAGTTTCTAGTCTCACCAAAATGAAAAAAACAAACACAAAACAGTGAATTGTAAAGGTTTTAGAGCAGCAAAACACAGTCTTAAAATTTGTACACTTTACATTTTAGAACAGTTTCCATTTTTAAGGAAAATTATCCCAGAAAGTATAGAGTTCGATGTGTACCTTCTCGCCACACACACAGTTTCCCCTGTTATGAGTATCTTGCATTAGTGTGGGGCGTGTGTTGAATTGATGAGCAGGGCTGTTTACATCAGGGTTCACTCTTTCTGTCGCACATTCCGCAGATTTTGACCCTGCCCCCCTGACAGGGCCCACATGCTGGAGGTCCCCGTTGTCCTCACCGTATCCTTCTGTCTCCCCCAACAGCTGCCACTTATCACATGCATGCTCTGTTGTTTTTCTTATGAAAGAAAAATATATTTTGCTACTCATGTCTCTATTGAAAATGAGAAAATGAAAGACCAGAAAACGCTTCGTGTTTCCAGAAAAGCAGATGAAAGCAGTCCGTAGCTCTCCTTGCCTTTGTTAACTGCCCTGTCCCAATTATTTTTTGAGTTTGAGATGCTCGATACAGAACTCCTTCCTCCTGCAGCTTTGTCTCTATGCCTCCAGCCGGGTAGGACGGCTGATGAAAACAAGGAGAGCAGAGCACTCTAGCCCTGCAGGGCACCTAGCACTTCCCAAGGGCACCCAGGCCTCTTCCTGTCCCCTTCCCACCCTGCCAAAAATAGCACCGCAGTGTCAGGCTCCTCCCACACGGACCAGCCATCTCCTAGGGACTGTCTTGATTTTTGTTGGTATAAAATACAGGATAGCCAGTTAAATTTGAATTGAGTACATTCATTGTTTTCATTTAGTATGTCCACGAAGACTAAAAACACTACACGCACAGGATTTGTTTATTTGAAATTTAAATTTAAGCCAGTGCACTGTTTTTATTTGTTCGTTGTTATATGTTTAGTTGTTTTCTTACTAATTTGGCGGCCCCACCACTAAGACACCTTCCCAGCTGCTCAAGTGTCACCCCAGAGATCAAGCGTCTCATTTTTGCTGGGACCTGCTCTGTGCTCCTCCCACGTGGACCTGCTTTTTGAGTCAGTGTCCCTGTTCTCACTCTGACTCCACAGCTGGCATATAAAATGTCCTGTCACCTTTTTTCTGGCATAATAGTAATGATAGACCTCTCTGCTCATTTTCATTCCTTCCTGTCTTTCCCGTCACCAAGGCAAACATCAGGACAATCCTTAAACAAATAAATGGGTAAAGGAATGTTCTTCCTATGATTCCTTCCTTGGCACCATCATCTGCCCAGGCACAGCCTCTTGTGTTTAGGCTGCACTGTCTTTATTTTGCCACATTCGTTTGCTGCAACTCACCCCAGCCCTTTTTATTTTATGCAAAATCTTGAAGTACCCTTTCTCAGTCCTTCCTTCAGCTGATCAGAGACAAGACACCATGCAGTTACAAACTTGCCATCTTTTATATATTAGGATCTTTTTTGTTATGATAGTTTTAGAGCCAAGTCATAAACTATGAATTATTTGACTTGATGAAGCCATCGCAGTGGGATCTGTGAGCATTTTCTGGGTATAAGAGGAATAGACCTGTAGATCTGAGGAAGATCTGGTGACTTGTTTTTATGCCATGGAGATCAACTAATGAAGGGACTTGTCTTGTAATTATTTTCCCCAGAGGTTGGGGTTTCAAATCCTCTGACCTCTCCATTACTCCGCCAGTAAAGGCTCTCAGACCCTTTCAGGTAGAAGCACATGCTGGTCTCTTCTGTCACGGTGTTGCTATAAAACTAAGAGGAAAAAGCCAAGAGAACTAGAGGTCATTTTAAGAACTAGATAATTCAAGACTTATGACCTAGTTTATGAGTTTCAAAGCTGAGAGGGTTGGGACTTAGGGGTGGCACAGAGAACTGTGAAAGCAAAAATCAGAGCAGAAATCTCAGTGTATGAGCTTAGCAAGCCCGGGTCCCACTCCTGTTCAGCTGCACAGGAAATGAGTCTGTGTAGCACCATTTCGAATGACAGCCCTGAACTGTCACATCCGTCACTCACTGTATTGGCTGCACTTGACTATTCTCCAAAATCAGTCTCACCCTCAATAGCAGAAAGTAAACTGCCCCTGAGAAGTACCAGAGTTTGCCAAAGTAAGTTCGTTTTTTATTTCTTCTTAGTTATCCCTGTAATCCGGACCAAATGACTTGATGCAATTAGGTTTCGGTCCATTAAGTTTGTTAAAAAAAGTGCTACACCAACTTGGGGGTTTTTTTGGTGACCACTGCGGTGAGGCGAAGATCACCTGTCAGGGAGAAGGCTTTTTTTATTTCTAGTGAATTTAATCAAAGCATCAAGAAACAAATTTGTGAGGAAAGTGAAACTAGATAGGAAGATCCCAAGGTAGTAAAATAAATGGTTATATGTCAACATCATTAATAGTCAACCACCGATTTTGTTTTGTTTTGTTTTGATTTGTTTGTATACCCAAGTTCCCTCAGGGAATGTGACTTAGAGGTAATGAATGACTTAACAGTCCTTTCCCAGGCCTTTCAGTCCCATTGAGGGCCCAGTTTCACTTTTGCCTTCAAAGTTGATGAATGCCACCAGAGACAATATTTTTTTTATGTAGCACTATTTTCTTTATCAAAGTTATTATTTTTTCCAGAAATTAAATGTATCCAGATAATTTAAAATATGCTTAGAGATTTTAAGCTTGTAAAGTTGAATATTATAAATGTGAATTAAAGTCAACTGGCTTTTTTACAAGTCCCTTTAGCCTCAGAGCAGGAAAAATACTTCACAAATCTGAAAATAGTACAAAGACGCAAAAGAGCTAAAGTTCTGACGTGGGATGGATTTTTCATTTAAAGGCATCAGTTACACTCAGCCTGCTTATTTATGCGTCCTCCGTGGTACTGAAGCTCAGTGAATTTGTAATAGATTTCTCCTAAATTATGGAATTACATAATGTTACAGCTAGACTAATTGCTGAAGCAATACAGTCTAAATCTCTGTTGTAGGAGATAGGAAAATGAAAACCAAAGTGAGTGTGTGATTTGTCCGAAGTCACAGTTTGCGGCAGATGGTTCTTGAGGCCCGTCGCCAGGCTCCCTTTACGCAATTAGGCAGCGCAGTAATACTGTTCTGGGCCACACAGCATCTGTTCCAACCTTTTTCTTCTTTGGCTTCCTGGACCGTGGATGCTGGGCAGCTAAACCCTGCACCTCCTAGGCTCACTTTCAGCCAGGATTCGACATGTGGCCTGGTGAAAGGAAAGAATGACCTGCGGGACTGTCTGTCTTATTCCAGCCTCAGGGAGGCTTGAGCAGAGTTAGATTTTTATTTCTTTTCATTTTTAAATTTTCACTTTTCCAAACAAATGTTAACTTTGTATTTAATTTGTTCAAGCATTTCAGAGAATTTATCCCGAGGCAATATTCTTGAAAGCTGGGTTTGAGCCCATATGCGTTACAATGATTGCTTGCAATGACTGAGTATTTTCGTAGCATTCGTTCAAATGTATTTGAGCAGTGTTTCACATCCGAAGCTTTGGGCCGATGTGGTCTCAGAAAGATTCTTTCAAGGTATAAATCTGTCCATTGTGAACTGAATGGACGGGGTGACAGAGAATGAATGTCCACCTTCAACTCTAGCGGGTCACTGTCTTGATATGGTATCAATCAGAGTGTGACCTTCCGTGAGATTTTTAGAAATATCCATGTGGTTAAATGAAGGATCCACTTATGTTCCCAAGTATGCTGTACCTAGTTGTTGAGATTGTTATGTAGCCTGTACTTTATGGACTATGGCTGCAATAAGGAGTGACAGCTCGGCACATGACCTTTGGGGTGCTAGGTGATCAGCAAAGTGTTTAGGCTTGGGAATCCTAACCCGGGTCTCCCCTCTGCTCACATGACCACATTCTCTTCAACTTGATTTCTTGCGACCAAAACACACCCCGGGCATGTGATTGGGACATCAGCAGCTGTAATCCAAGGCTTCTGTGTGCTCTTGCCCTGGATACTCTCTCTTTTGGGTCCCCTTAAGGCTAAGTAAACATTGTGCTGGCTGAGACTATTGCGCCTTGAAAACCTGAATGACAATCCAATGGGGAAACCCACTCTTGTGATCTTGCACTGAGGTTCTGCCAAGCAGTCCACCTGCATGTCCCAGGAGGCAGAAGTGAGCACCAGGTGAGGTGGCCATGTGCAAAGCCATCAAAGCTTCTAGAAGGCACAACAGCAGAAGTATGTGGTTTGTCTAGGGCAGTGACACTGGCTTTCTATTGTTCAGACTCTAGAATCATAGGTGGGAGCACCAAGCTACGCCAGCAGGGACTTTTCCGTTAACTGGTGTGTGATGGAATGCGTTCCTAGACTCTCTGCTCCTGGCTGCGTAGATTCTGTGGGCCAACCAAACCCTTTAACACGCATCTTTCTACTAGGTAGAAGAGATTATTTTTCTGCCATTAAGAACCCTGATCAATAGAGTAAGTTTTTTCTTTTTCAGTGAAGGGATTGTGCGGAGTATTTTAGTCCAGTTTGGCTTTATTTTTGTGTGAAACTCTGAATTAAAGCCACCACATCTGCAGACTCTAAGGGGCAAGATTTGCTTCTGAAGGCATTTGCCTGAAATTCAGAAGCCCCCCTATGACTGGGTTATGGTTTGCTGACCACTCACCTGGGTTTTCCAGTCAGTCGGACAGCCAGCCACTTGAGGAGGAAGAGAAATAGGCCCTGTGGTTCATTCTGCTCAGGTTGCATTGCCACGAGAGTGGGATAACGTAGGCGGCCTCTTTGGCCTCATGAACCTTCCAACAAACAGCCAATGATAGGTTTTAAAGATCTTGTTTTAAAGATGCTTTACCTGCTTTGCTTTAGGGGAGCAACAGGAAACAGGGGAGGCAGGAAAACAGGTGCAATGGGGTGGCCCCCGCCCACCCTGCCAGGTAAAAGTGCTTCACTCTGACTTTTGTCGACCACCACCCATCACAGCAGCAATGCCCAGGGTTCCACAGTCAACACAACGGTTGGCAAACATGTTTATTGGCCATCTACTAGGTATTGGGCCATCGTGAAAGCTGCAAAGAGAAAGACATGATTTTTGCTCACAAGGAACTTCTGTATGAGGAAAAATCAGTCTCTTCTGATGCATTTGGGCGTTGTTAGAGGAATCCAGGAGGGAGGGCGAGACTGGCATGGAGACTGATGAGCCAGAGGAGGGGAAGGGGAGGGTCCAGGGAAGGCAGGGACCCTGAAGGCGAGAGTCTCTAAAGAGGCATCATTTGAGAGAAGAGAAAGGAAGCACACTTTCTAGCTGGGAAGAAATGGACTGAACAAAGTCGAGAGGAAATGGGAATGGAGAGGGAACTGCCCGTGAGCGGACGTACTTGCTTTAAGGGAAACGATTACACGGACAAAGCAGAAAAATGTTCTGTGGAGATACAGGGAAGGGGCTGGAACAGAGTCCTAAAGCTTGAGTTCCACGATGGCTCCTGTCCTCACATGGAGAAAGGCAACAGGGCAGCAGGTGTAAGCCTTCTATTCACTGCTGCTGCCTCCAGTGTGTCTCTGTACTTAGGACTCACATTGAGTGGCTCCAGATACACAAGCACAGGCCCTAAACCCTCAATGAAGAAAGTGTATTTAAGAACATTTCTATTCATTTGCTCATTTATTTAATAAGCACTAAGTACCCAATAATAATAATTACTAATTACACACATTGTACAAGAAGAGGTCCGTGTGTCTGGCTGGATGCATCCATGTTTGTGGCAGACAGGTGATTGCCTGGTACTATCAGTTTTCAGATTTGAGGCCCACTTGTGTGACCTCAGAACCTCAGGAAATTTGCCACAGTCTCCTCCTTTGGGGAGAGTTTCTATCATCTAGTGATCACTGCCACACCTCAGTGTCTCCCTGCACAGGGCACTAGAGTGGGGATGGCCCCATTGGTCGGCATGACTACCAGGTGACCAGTGTGGGGTGCTCATCTCTGGGCTGACACAGAGGCATGCTGAGAACCCCGTGAGCAACAAGAGGCCCCCTGAGAGGGTAAGACCACTGGAAAGCAAGTGTCTAAAGGGCCACTTGATGAGCACAGGACCAGTCGGTGCTGACCCAACAGGGGATCCATCTATCGCTTTCACTAATTTATCTCCTTTGGGAGGAAATATAATGGTGCAGTGGTTAAGGCACAGGCGCTGGGCAAACAAAAAATGGTCATCCCAGCTCTTGCACATCAGCTCTTTGACCTCAAGGAAATTTTAATTTCTCTAAGTTTCAGATTATTCATCTGTAAAATGGAGAAAATACGAGCATCCCAAATCATAGGGAAGTTGAAGTTTAAATGAGAGAACCCATGTAAATCCCAGTGCCTGGCGTATAGTGGGCGTTGTTAGCTATAGGTGCTGGAGATGTTTTTGCGTCTCCTCTCCAAGTCCCCCGCATTACCAGCTGTGTGATAATGGAGGTTTAGACACCTCTCCTGTGCCGTGAGCGCAGTGTTAAGCTTTGTCATTGCAAGGTTGTTACAGGGGAGGGATTTCTTGCTATTTTTGCTGCCTGTTCCTGCACGTGGCTGTCAACGGTGCACGTGTTAGGATATCCAGTGGGACTCTCCCCAGCAAGCCCAGGATGTATAGACTCTTGTCAAAAGCTTGTAGCCTGGACTGATGATCACTGGACGTGGCCCTCCCAACGTGGACACTGAGATCCCAGGCCCCATGGCACACAGACACGTGGGTTTCCGATGCCTTCACTGTGTGTGCTTGCCACCAACCCCAGCCTGCCTGCACTCTGTCTCCCTCTACACATGCACACTGCCCTACAGATGAGCAGGACCCCAATACCCCACCTTCCTCTGCAAGGCTGCCTGCCAGTCTCAGTGCACCCCCCACAGGGCAGTGTCTGCTGGCCCAGCAAATACAAGCTCTAGTCTGGGCAACGCAGCCAACACCTCCGCTGTCCCCAGACTGCAACCTCGCCGTCCCCAGTGAGCTCTGGATTTAGAATTTTACTATTCTACCCTGGTGCTTGGGTCTCCTTTCAGGCATCCAGTGTGAGTGGCAATAGTCACTAGATGTGTTATTACTATGCAGATAGTTAATTCTTTTAACGTTGCTTAGCAACAATTATTCAACATTCAGCTCTTGTCAGTTTTTGCACTGAGATGATTTAAAACCCTGAAGGGGGTGTACTATTTCAGGTACCTAGCATTGAACTCTATTATTTCTTTGCTAAAATAGCACAAGTTAATCTTACATTTGTATAACAATAATACCTTTACTTAAGCCCATAATTGCCAGCTGAGCCCAGCATTTCTGTATGTTTCTGTCAGGCTTGGAGATACGCAGAACACAAAATTAGTTAAATAAATACATGTGTGTTCCAAATTCACTAATCTTGAGGGTCAAGAAGCATTTCTTGATCAAATAAATCCTGAAAAGGATGGAAAACGTAGTTAGATTAGATCCATTTACCAGTCTCTTCTAAATCGATAATTCTGTAGGAATCTGATTGACATTTCAAAGGTCCTCTAGTCTCCTCTATCAGGTATCTCACCAAAAGAATAAACTAGAGGCCAGAGAGAAAGCGCAAACCACCCTCAGTGGCATTCACTGCAAAACCAATTTTCTTTGAAACGTATCAACATAAAATGGTGCCAGGGACTAAAGAAAAAAGTGTTATATATGGTGTAATAAAATAAAGCAAGAAGTGCAAACACCAAGGTAACCATTATCTTTATTTTCCCTCTCAAACAGGTATGTTCTTATGTTTTATGGAACAAGTCTATGAAATGTTATGTATAAGTAGACAGAAATTGTGGAGCATTGGATTGTGCTACAAGAAGAGAAGCTAATTATGCTCAATGAAAGAAAAGCTGTGGTTGAATCCTTAAATGGAATAAAATAATTATTTTCTTACTTTATTGGATATTCAGGGTGGGTACTCAGTAATGTGTATTTTTTAAAATCCAACATCATAATAGTGAAATGCTCTTCTCTAATAAAGCCCAATATGTCGTGGAGGGGGAGTGTCAAGAATAATGATAAACATTCATATAAATATCACCCAGTCAATAGAAAACATTGCCACCCAGGACCCCAGAAGACCCCCAAGGGTCCATTCCCAGTCACAACCTATTCATTCCCTGGGAGGTAACCATCCTCCTAATTCTTGTGACTGGTATTTCTGTGTTTTTCTGTGTGGTTTTACCACCAAAATCTGCATCCCTTACAATACTGTCTTATTGTGCCTGTTTTTGAACTTTGTACAAGTGGGTTCATACTGTATTTGACTCCTTTCGATCAGTATTATAGTTGAGAGAAGCTGCTCATTCAGCTTCATTGCTGCAGGACTATACCATAACTTTTTACCTGTTCTGGGGAGGAACGTTAGCATGTTTCTGGTTTGGGGCTGCTAAAAGAATTCTTACATGAACATCCTTGTATCCGAATCCTCCACAAGTACACAAGATCATCTAGTGTACATATGTAGGAGGAATTTTGTGGGTTGTGAATATTAATAACAACATACACTTTACAGTGTTTATTATGTTCCCGGGTCCTGAGCATTTCACATAGATTAACTCATTTATTCCTCACAAAAATCCTATGAGGGCAAAAATTGGTTCTTGGGGGGGGGGGGGGCAGTAAGTCTTACTTTTTTATGTATAAAGTCACATGCTCAAGGTCACAGAACTAAAAAGATGGGATTCAAATCCTTGTACAGCAGGTCCACAGATAACATTGTTTAATTCAATGTTGTTTCGTGCCATAGAAACTTAACTGTTGTTTATATTGATTAACGTATGGGAAAGTGGGTTTCATTGTACATTGTTTTGCTTAAAGTCACAGAACTTATTAGTGACATTAAGTGATAGGCAGTTAGCAGCAGAATCTGTGCTCAACTACCACATCATAATGCAATAGTATTTATAAACATCTTCACATAGAGAATGTCAAGCTGTTTTCCAGAGGTTGTACTACTTTATACTCTCACAGCAGGATTAGTTTCCATTACTTTCTATCTTTACCAACAGTTCTTATTGTCACCTTATTTTAGTCAATCTGGAAGTTGTGTAATGCAATCTCACTGTGATTTGTATTTGTGTTTACTGCAAATGAGGCAAAGGATTTTTTTATGTTTACTGGCCATGTGAATTTCCTTATTTGTAAATTTCTTGTTCAAGTTTTGTTGCCTGTTTCCTATTAGATTTTACTTCTTTCTCGCTGACATATAGTTCTTTAGATGTTCCGAATATAGTTAGCCCTTCACACCCGTGTGTCCCAAGTCTGCAGATTCAACCGTGGATCAAAAATATTAGAGGAAAAAAGTTATGTTACTTCTGATGTGTACCATGTAGTTAGGCCTGCAATGGTTGTGTCTGTACTGAACATGTACAGACTTTTTTCCTTGTTATTATCTAAACAATACAGCAATATTTACATTTTATTAGGTATAAGTAATCTAGAGATGCTTTAAAGTATGTAGGAGGATGTGTATAGATTACATGCAAGTACTAAGCCATTTCATATACGGGACTTGAGTACCCATGGATTTTGGTATCCACAGGGGTTCTGGAGACGATTCCCAGAGATACCGAGGGGAGACTGTACTGTTTCTTTGGCCACTATATGTGGTTCTCTCTCTTCACTCTAAGGCTGCATTTGCACACTTCACTGCTTTTGATGGAAAAAATAACATGTTCATGTGTTCAGATTATTCATTTTTTTTCCTTTGATGTTAGAGCTAGCTGTCTTATTTAAAAAATCCTCTCCCTACCCCAATATTTTGAAGCTATTCTCTATATTGTTCTTATATATTGTATTGTTACCATTTTCCCTTTAACATGTCCACCTTTAAGAAACCTACAAAAAGTTCTAGGTTTCAGGTACCAAAAAACCCAACTGTCTTAGAACCATTTAAAAAGCAGTCTTTTCTCCACTGTAGGGCAGTACCACTTTTGTCATAAACCGGCCTCCATATGATAAAATGCTACACTACCTTAAAAACTATAGCTGTATTTTGATACGTGGCAGGCAGGGTAAGTCCTATTACATCATTCTTCTTAGAGCATGCCTTGGCTATTCTTGGTCCTTTGCACTTCCATATAAACTTTAAAATATGTTTGTCAATCACAAGTTGTAATGAAGATTTGCATTGAAATTACAAATCATTTGGGGATAATTAAGATACTTTCATTAAATTTTCCAATCTTTGAGCACGGAATACCACTTTAAGTCTTCTTTAGTGTCTTCAAAATTTCCTAATTTTCTCCAGAATTTTGAACATCTTTTGTGAAATTGCTAAGTATTTAGTGTTTGTTGATATTACTTTAAATTTTCATGTTTGTTGCTGCTATACAGAAATGCAATTGATTCTTGTATAGCAATTTTTGCATCTAACAAACTTAAATTCTTTTATTCATGCTAATAATTTGTAGATTCTCTTAGATTTTCTACATATTCAGTAATATCTGAGGCTAACAGTTTTGACTTGAAAAGCAGTGATGACAGACATTCCTGTCTCATTCCCAGTCTCAAAGAGAAAGCTCTCAAGGATGCATCACTGCTGCAGATGTTTGGTAGAAACCCTTTAATTAGATTTATGAAGTGCTCTTTATACCTAGTTTAAGTGTTTTATCATGAATAGATTGAATGTTTAGCAAATGCTTTTTTCTACATCTAATGAGATGATTATGAGATGGATCCTAGTTTTTTCTAATGTAAAAACAACTTTGGATTCCTGGCATAAACTTGCTGAGGTCATGAAGAATCATCCTTTGCTGGATTTGTCTTACTAATTACTTAACTTAGGATTTTGCATCTATGCTCCTAAGTGCAATTAGGCTGTCATTTTCCTTTCTCATATCATCATTTGGTATCAGGTATTTATTCACTGGTCTCATAAAATGAGTTAGGAAGTATCCCTTTTTCTATTCACTGGAATTAAATTTGGATTTATTTATTCTTAAATATTTGGCAGTAATCACCAAAGTTGTTTAGGCGTGGAATTTTCTTTCTCGGAGTATTGACTCAATTAATTTAATGGCTATAGAATCAATCTTTGTCTATTTTGGTAAGCTGTATGTTTCTAAAAATGTGTCCATTTCTTGTACATGCTACAAATTTATTGGCTTTAAGTCGTTCATAATAGCATATCTAATGTCACAACAGAAATATTGTTTTTCACTCCTGACATTAGTTAATGTGTACCTGCTCTTTTTTTTCTTAGTTAACTTTGCCAGAAGTCTATCACTGCTAAGTATTTTCCCAAGAATAAACTTTTGGTTTTTTCATTACTTTCTGCTCTAATCTTGTTTTAATCCTCACTGGAGGATATTTTTTCCATTGCCTTTCAGGGAGAGAGAGAGAAACATCGATGTGAGAGACATCAGTTGGTTGCCCCTGGCAAGCACCCCGGCCAGGGATCAAGCCTGCAACTGAAGCACGTGCCCTTGGCCAGAATCAAACCTGAGACCCTTCGGTCAGAGGGCAAATGCTCTAACCGCCGAGCCAAACCGGCCAGGGCTCTGCCCTAATCTTTATTCCTTCAGTTTCCTTTGAGATTGTTTTGTGCTGTGTTTCGAATATATTAAGATAGATGCTTTTCTGGTTAATCTTCAGCCTTTCTTCTAGACACATTTAAGGCTATCAATTTTATTAAGCATTTCAATAGTATTCAGTTCTACTTATATTCTAGGATCTATTAGGATTTCATGATTGATTCAAGGAAACTGTGTTAACTTCCTAAAATGTGGGGCTGCTCAATCACTTCCTTCCACAATAACAATTTAAAATGAACATCCTAGTGAACTGAACTTTCATTATATGAAGTTACTTTCTTTATCTCTAGCAGTGTTTCTGCCTTAACAATTTTTTTCAGGTAGTACTATATCTACATCAGCTCACTTTTGGTTGGTATAACTTTTGCCATCATTTCACTTTAAAGCTTTGTAATTTATGCTTTAGGTGTGGACTCTTACAGCAGCATATAATTGCTTTCATTTTTCAACCATTTTAACAATCTGCCTTTAACTAGATAACTTAGTTCATTTACATTAAATGTAACTTCTGACATAATCAGGTTATATCTATTACCTCATTTTTTTTTCTATTTATCCTTCCCCTGTTATTACCTATTTCATTTTCCCCCTCTACTAGCTTGGAAGTTAGTCATTTTTATATAACAACCATTTTAGCGGCTGTTACACAGAAATGAGTTATACACTAGAAATCACATTTATACTTAATCAGTTTCTTCATTCTCTCCTCAGACCATCCACACTTAAAGCACTTACTCTAGTCACTATCCTACAAACATATATATTCATGCGTATTTTAAAATCCCCCATTTGTTTAACCCCATGAAAAGCCATTATTGTTCTATATCGTAAATGCCCCTTTAAATTAATTGATATTTACAAGCATCTTGGTTCTTTCATCACCTTCCTAACTATATCCAGCACACCCTCTAGAATTTCCTTCAGTAAGAATCTGCAGGTGGCAACCCTGCTCGTGTTTGTTGTCTGAAACTGTCTTTATTCCACCATCATTCTCTTTCTTTTTTTTTTTTTAGAGAACAGATTTTTCATTTTCCCAAAACACTAAAATAGCACATGACATGGTAATCTAGCACAGGAGACTGGTATATGCAATCCATCATCCTGGACATGGCTGTTTGACTTGGGGACTCCGTAAAAACTCACACTCTTAAGTGACCTTTATCAAAGTTATCAATTAACAAAAAAGGAGCGATCTCAGGAAAACCTTACTGTACAGGAGACCTCGACTAGAGATTAGAAGCTTCCTACAGAGGAAACACTTGAGGTTCCTGAGACGGAGCCTCACGCTTACTTCTGTTTCAGGTAACACCATCATTCTTGAAAGATGTTTGGCGAGTACAGAATTTAAGTTGGAAGTTATTTTTGCTCACACATTAGCGATAGTCATTCAGCTGGTTTCTGGCTTTCATTACTGCTGTTGAAAAGCCAGCTAAAGAGTATACATGATGCTGCTTTGAAAGTTATCTGTGACTTCTGCTTTGTTTTGGCTGCTTTTACAAGTTTTTGTCTTTCACATTCAACCGTTTCATTGTGCTTTACGTAAGTGAAGGTTTCCCATTTATCCTGCTGGGATAAACTTGGGGACTGGGATTTTTCACCAATTTGAAAAATTCTCAGCAATAATTGCTTCAGACACTGCTTCTGCCCTACCATCTACCTGAAACCATGCCTGGCTACACATGAGGCCCCCTGCCTCACCCTCCTCCTCGTCCTCCAGTTTCCCAGCTCCTTTTGCTACATGCATCTTGGGTGATTCCTGCTGCCCCCCTTTTGCAGTCATTCATTCTCTTTCCAGGTCCATCTAATCTTCTGTGAAACCTGCCCATTGATCTATTTTTAATTTTAGTTATTCTGTTTTCCATTTCTACACTTCTATTTGGTTATTTTTCAAATACGCTGTCCATTTTTATAATGCCTTGTTTCCTGTAGATATTTTCAAATTTTAAACACAGATGATTTATACTACATACATGCTAATCCCAGTTGTTTTCTGGTGGTCCTGGCTGCCTCACTCACGGTGCTGGTCTTCCCTGAGGTTTATTTAAATGTGAGTCCTTCACTTCCTAGGCAATTATCTGTGACCCTAGCATTCTCCAAAGTTGTTCAGTGGCAGCTGGGAAGTTTCCAAGGTTCTGCGTTCAGTTTGCATAATGTTGCTACCCACATTCTTTTGAACAAATCAAGAAACAAGTCAGTCTGGGTTTGAAGAATTGGAAAATATATAGAGGTCTTGATGAGAAGAGCTGCAAAGGGCATGGGTACCGGGAGTGACAGAGGACTATGGCCATTTTGCAATCCGCCAGGTGGTGGTGTCAGGATTGCTGAATATTGAGGCGGTAGACTCTAGGAAAATAGTGAAATCTAGACTGAATTAGAGAATTCTGAACTGGTGAACTGGGTATAAGTTAATATCTTGCACTCACTGAAAAGGGAAGAAGAGTACACTTAATTTTAAATGAGTGAGAAAAATCCAAATAGAATTTCAGACAGAGATCTGAAGTTCAGAAATGAGGTTTACGTTATGTATTTAAGAGTGCAACTAATATTTGAAGCAATGATGTGTAAAGTAGGATTCCTAGAGATAAAGTCCCAGAGCACATCATTATTTTTTCAAAGAGTTAGGCAGTACACAAACCAGGTAGGAGTGCTTTAAAAGCAGTAAATAATAGTTAATACTATCAAGTCTCACAGGAGCAAATACAAATTAATTTTTAAAGAGCTGACATATGCTGCACAACTTAAACTTCTACAGTGATGTCAATTATTTTTCAATACAATGGGGGGGGGCCTGATATAAATGTAATTGCACCTGAAAAATGACCACTTCAGAGATCTCAGGGTAAACATGAAATAAAAATACAAGTTGTTTTAGTTTGTAATATTTTTTAAAATTCACAAACATTTTAAGATTTGAATGGGATTACCATTTGATTTTTTTCACTTAATGACCTTAAGTATAAGAAAATTTATAAAAGTGTTTTTAACTCCCCAACCATTAGACAATAAATGAGATTCTCAAGATAACTACAAATTATTTTACAGGTCATCAGTTGTTAACAAACACTGTAGAAATGTATTATACTATCATTTGTATGATAGATTAATACTGAGTCTTAAAGCTTCTTTTTAACCTTTCATTGTAAATGAACAATGACCCAGGGAGAAGGGACATTTAAAAGAATAATCACACGTATTATGAAAGTAGGAATGATGAAACTTTTAAGATGACAATGTATTTAATTAAATAATCTGGCTGAAATTCTACATCCGTATTATCATGATGTACTTATCTGATGAAACTAAAACCATGAGGCTAATGCTCAAACAAGAATAGCATTAAAAACAAATTTATACATAAATTTTTTTTGCAAAATTCCAGAAGTTTGTCCTGTTTAGAGCTGTTCTTCCTTATTTAGTCCAATAATTGAATCCCATCTGGCAAGTACTGTTACTCCTCTATCATGTAAAGTTCCGTCCACTGGTGACCTGATCCATACACTTCAGTGAGCATTCATAACATCCCCCAACAAAAAATATATATTTTATTACACCAGGCACTCTTCAAAGCCTAAAAGCTCAAATTTTTAAAACCAATGAGAGTTAAAATAAGGGGTTTTGAACTGTAAATGCTTGTTAAGCTTTACTGTATAGACTAACATTTTGGTTTCCTAGACTCAGTGATACTAAATTGCCTATTGGGTTTAGTGGCTTCTTGCATCAGCTCCTGCAGCTGTCCTATTTGTTCATCACGAAAGTCATTAAGTTTTTCTTCTGGTAGGGCTGTTCCAAAGCATGCTTTTTCAGTCGAATTTTGGCTGTTTTCGTTAGCTTGTTGCCATAGCACTGCTGCATACGCCTAGTAAAAAGAGAAAAAATAAGATCAGTAGTCATACATTAATGTTGGAGGAAATGAAGACTTCCAAGTACTTGCTTTTCTCCATCACTGAGTCTTCTGCCTTTGATGAAAAAGATACAAAAGATACTATAGCTGTGTCTTTACTATTCAGTGATAATTTCAAGTATCTTACTTTTAGAATTTTAGGAGACTTAATAAACTTTTAGCAAAATTCTTCACCTGGAAAGCTGTGGGGTGGGAGGCCGATGGAGGAGCTTCAGAAATGTGTATAAACCACTCAAAAATCATGTGCATGTACACACATGGCACTGTTCTGGAGCCATACTTTCATTAGATTTTCAAAGGGATAAACCATCGATCTTAATCGATTTAAAAATGGGTCTCAAAATTTAAATTAAAGATGGGGATGAACTTAATAAATCACACTACAAAAAAAAAAATTCAGACCTTTAAGCCTTCAATATTTAACAACCATTTTTGTCAGGAAAAAATTCTACATTTTTCATGCCGTAATTTTTCTCTCAGTCAACATCTTCAGCCCAACATTCCAACTACTGTTGTCTTACACAAGTGACACTTTTTTGAACAGATAGATTGATTATAGAGTAAGAATAATTTAATCAGGCGAGAAGTACTACTGTATTTCAGTTCATGAAGTTAAAGATTACATGGCTAAGTGAATGAAGTAGTTAACTCTAGATAATGTTACTACTCTGTCAGGTTTAAGATAATGAAATTGCTTATAACTGCCAGCATCACCAAAGAAACTTTAATTCCAGACATTTCTCTTTTTTTTGGAAGTTGTAACTGGTTTTTATTTCATCAACATACTACACTAAAGTGGCTTTAAACATAGAAGGAAAACCACTCTTATCCCGAAATGCCCACTTTTCAGCAATGCATACTTAATCCAAGCATGGAAAAGGGAAAGTTAACAATTTCACCTAACTCCATGACTGGTGGTGTTTTGTTTTTTTTTGCATTTATTGGGGTACACTGGGTAATAAAATTATATAGGTTTCAGGTATACAGTACTACAATACATCATCTGTGTTTACACCCCAAATCAAATCTCCTTCTAGCACCATTTATTCCCCCTTCCCTCTGGCAATCACCATATTGTTGTCTGTATCCATGAGTCGGTCTCTCTACTTTGTTAGTTTATGTGCACATTGTAAGTGAAATCATATGGTACTTGTCTTTCTCTGTCTGGCTTATTTTACTTAGCATAATACTCTCCAGGTCCATCCATGCTGTCACAAAAGGTAAGATTTCCTTCTTTATTTATGGCTGAATAGTATTCTATTATGTAAATATACCACAGCTTTTTTTATCTACTGATGGGCAATTGGGCTGCTTCCAAATCTTGGCTACTATAAATAATGCTGCAATGAACATAGGGGTCCATATGTTCTTTCAAAATAGTGTTTTGGGTTTCTTTGGCTATATTCCAAACCTTTACTTGTATTAGAAATAATATTTTCTTTATGTTTACAAAAATCCATTTCATATAATCATATAATAAAAACACACAAAAACTGCACATACCTTAAGCTTTATGAATCCCACTTCTAAATGTATGCCCCAGAGCAGAGTTTCTCAACCTTGACACTACTGATAATTTGGATAATACTTTGTAGTGGAGTGGGTAGGTACCCATTTTTGCATTACAGGATGTTTAAGAGTATCTCTGGTCTCTATCCACTAGATGCCAGTAGCACCCTTCCCCTCAGTCTTGATAATCAAAAATGTCTCCAAACATTGCTAAACGATCCCTGTCAGGCAAAATTGTCTCAGGTTGAAAACTATTGTCCTAAAGAAACTTTCAAACATGTAAACAAGTAGCATGCACAAGAATGTTTATTGTGGCATTGCTTGTTAAAGCAAAATTTTGGAAACTATCTAATTGTACTTCAATAGGAGGACAGTTACACTGAGGTTTATTCAGATACTTTTTTATAATCCATTATAGTAAATGAACTAAATGTCTGTGCATGAACATGGATAAATCTCCAAAGCAAATAGAAGCCAAAAAGGTCCTTGTTTGTAGAAATGAAAAAATCAATACATTCATATTGAAATATCTCGAGAGGCCCTAAATAGTCAAAACAATCTTGAAAAAGAACAAAGTTGGAACATGCACAGTTCCTAATTTCAAAACTTACCACAAAGCTAGTGTGCTACTGGCTTTAGGAGAGACATATACACCAATGGAACAGAACTGAGAGTCCAGAAATAAATCCCTGCATATTTACCAACTGATTTTTGTCAAGGGTGTCAAGTCAACTTGATGATGTAAAGATCATCTCCAACAGGTAGTGCTGGGAAAACTGAATTTCCACATGCAAAGAGTGACATTGTATCCCTACCTTTCACCACATACAAAATCAACACTAAATGGATGAAAAGACCTAAACTTAAGAGCTAAAACCATAAAACGATAGTAAATCTTCAGGACCTTGGTTTTGGCAGTAGATTCTTAGATATTTTATTCAGATTCAAATATTACCTATTCTTTGCCATCTCAATGTCTAAAATATCCTTGCAGTTATTTTCTTGTGTATTTATCAGGGTTCAAAGAAGACAACTAGTTAGCATTAAGGATATCTTTTCTCAATCCTGAGACCTTTATTTTCAATAAGGTCATAGTGATTACAAGGGTAACAAAGTTTAGTCCTGTTCAGTTGTTGTTAACTAATCCTCATTGTCTCGAGCTGCCAATGAACTATTTCTTTAAGTTTCTCCTTCCTCTCTGGTAAGTGTTCATTTGAGAACACAATAAAGTCCTTTAATGAAAAAAGCCTGAATTTACTAGCAGTTTTTATTCTTTAATAATGTGAAGGTATTTAAGAAATGTTTTTAAGCTAAACACGTTTTAAAAGTCTAATCAAAAGCACAGGATTTGGAATTGATACTTAAGCACATGCTTGTGAACTCTGATAAAGTTCACTTCCTGTACCATTTGTACTGATAGAATGAATAGTAGGATTTGTGCTACTTGCCCCACATGCATCAAAGTGGAATAAAATTCCTTATACACCTGCATATAAAAATTGAGACTGATTGGTTCTTATGAACAAATCTGGGCTACAATTTTTTAACATGGCAATAAGGAGCAGAGTTGTCAAGAAGTGAAGAGAATAGGATTTGAACATGGCTGGTGATAGTCACAGATAGCCAAGAATCAAGAAAATAGATCTATGAATTTCAGAGACTTGAGACTATAAATGTGAGTAACAGGAATGTTAGGGCAGAAAAGCTACTGAATCCATTCATATCTTAGATAATTACATGTATATAGAGAAGGAAAGAATTGTTCAAATTAACTATGTACACTTTCACTATAGATTAGTATGCAACAGTTAAAGTCAAACATGGACTGACAGAAATTCCCCAAGATAAGTGGAAAAAGCAACTTGCAGATTATATCACTATTTGTATGTTTTTAAAACATGTACAAATGTATCTTCTGTAATAGAATATTTTGTTCTGAACATCTCACCTCTGTACTGTTTTGATCTCCCAATAAATATTTAAATAATTAATATTTAAGTAATTAAATGGGAAGGAAAGAAAGCAAGGAGGAGAGACACTTATAAGGAGAAATTTTGGAATGGAGAAAAGTTATAGGTCTGGTTTTTTATGATATATCTACCAGCAGGGACCAAATCAATTTGCCCGTAAAGATTTACCAAAGAAAATGCAAATTCTCATTACTTTGTTTAATCACATATCTACTATTTAACTTTCTTTGTTCTTTAAAACAAAACTGCAACTAAATAGTACAGTCAGAAACATTTTTGGATTTTCATATGATTTCTCACAGAATCAAACTGTCAAACTCTGTAAATAGATAAATGTTTTTCTAAATATGAATATCCTTTTGTGAAGCAATTATCATAGGTTCCTAAATGGTTTAAGAAGCCTCCTTCTTTTAAACTAGAAAACTAAAATGACAGTAATTCCTCAATTTTGGCAAATTAAAATCTGTACTCCTTCACTATAAACTCCTAAAGAGAGAACAACTGCAAGATCTAGAAGAAAAAAGTTACCTTTCTGCCACAATTATTCAATTATTGTAAGATTTTATTAGCAACGCTGAACCAGCAAACTTAAGTTTGGAGCACTTAATCAAGCTTTCCCCAGAGAACCGATTAAAAATGCTAGGTGCCTCCTCAAGGAACCAAAACAACAAAAACACCCCCCTTCATAAATACCTGAAAGTCATTGGAATTACAAAACTAAATTTAAAGACACCTTGGGAATCTGAAGTACAGTTGCTCAAGTCACTAATACAGAATACTTTATATTACAGAAAAGAATCTATATTGGCAATAATAATAAATTTGATTTTTTGGTTCTCTTTGAACAAATTTTATGATTTTTCAAGTCACTGGTGATAGACAATCCATTTTTATAGCACAAAAATATCATAAAAAATAACCTATGCTATTTCTTAGCCCCAGACACTTATAATGCATCACACTGATTCACAGAAAACAAAGTAGCACCAATAAGTGTATTTCCCAGGTGGCCATGAAGCTGGGCCTCTCTGGAATCAAGTTCCCCAGGCTCCTCTGCCCAGCACAGTAAGCCAGACTCAGGACTCACCAGTGACTGCAGGGATGAGGAAAGTGTTAGCTGCTGTTTACAGCAAGGCAAGGAAAAAGGGGGGTGGGGGAATAAAAAACAAGAACATGGAAGATTCTTGGTTAGGGAAGTAGTAAGGAATTTGGACAAGATCTGGCTCACAAACGCTCCTTACACTTATTTTGACCCCCTAAGCATGACCTTATAGTGGAGAAAGGTACATTGCTACAAAAGCTTAGTCATAAAAGCCCTTATACATTGCCCTGAGTATGCTTTGTAACAAATAACTTTTAGACATGCATTCAGTTCTTCAAATTGCAAGGATAGCAACTACAATTTCTACTATCCTTCATCATCTAGGCCCCTACTATGTCACCAACCTCGTTACAAACTACCTACAGTTCCCAAATACATCCCACGGTTGTTCATGCATCAACAGGTGTAGATTCCCAATACTGAGAATGTCCTTATTCACTTCATGGCCTAAGACGTCAAGGATCAGCTCCAATGGCACTTTCTTCTCCATGACACCTGTCCCCCTGCCCCAAGTTTGCCTCCGGTGCTCCCTCTGGCAGTGTACACATTTCTTATAGCACACATCTTACAGCAGGTTATTTGCTATATTTTGAAGGCAAAGAACATGCCTAGACACATGTCTTCAGAATCTAGTATTACCAAGCTTTTATATATATTGAGGGGAAAGGGAATAAAATGCATCATGTACAATGTGCTGGCCAACCAAAACCCATGTTTACCTGACAAATTTTGTCTCACAAGGGAAATTGCCAATTTAGCCTGTATATTACCTCTCATGTTTAACAAAAGCACACAGAACTTGACAAATTTGAATGGATGAGCTTGCAAATCTAAACATCAGGATTCAGATCCTGATTTATTCCTATAAAATGAGGATATTCTGTGAGAATATAAACATACTAAATGGTAACTAAAATGAAAACAAACAAAAGCAGGAAAATTTCTTTTAGATATCCTCATGTAAAGTCAAGAAATGCAGTTGGCCAGAATATAAATACAAGTTTAATCTAGGCTCTTAAAATTTCAACCTAAAAGCAGCTCTAAGGTTGTCTATGCCTGCCTTTTTTCCTTCCTCTGTATACGTATAAAACCTGCATCACTAAAACTAATCGTCTCTGTAGTAAAATTGACCAGGTCAATTTCCTTTAGCTTTTATTTCTATTTAAAGAATAAAATGCAGCTGTTTTACATGTGTACTACTTTCTCAAATGATGGTAAATCTAAATACTACTTAACAAAAACCATGGTTTTCAGAGGATAATTTTCATGGAGACATTGTCTTGGCTTTTCAGCCAGTTATAGTTTAATCTTTTAAAAAGTGGGTCACTCCATCACTGATCAAAGAATTCCAAGCTATTGTTTTCCCTTAGTTTCCTCACAGTCATGCATGATACATCATTTTAAACTCTATTCACTAATATATTTATTGTATCATCTTCCTATAGTTTAAGTTCACTGTATAACTGTTTCTATAGATGAAGCAAAAATTATGTAGGTCTGTCCTTCCTCCATCCCCAAATTTGTAAACTGGTTTCACTCCTAAACCTACTGAGTTACTCACTGTGAACACTCAAACAAATAGTCCAGGGGATTAGTGGTATAACTGTCACCGCTTTATAAACAAACCATGAATCAACACACCTTTAACTTAGTCTGCAGATAATTATTACCTTGCTACTATACCAGAAACAATGACATTATTCAGTCATTCTCTTATGTTAGAAACCACAATAGTGTACTGTTTCCCACTGGATCAAATTTAAATTCTATCAACCAGCCCCAGGTAGTCCAAAATTATTTTCTATTTAAATGTAATATGTACTTCCTACTTCACATATATATAACTGACCCTACTCTGACATTTAACAGTTTTATTATCACAGCCACTAGATCAAAGCTCCTATGTGGCAGGGAAAATGTTTTAGTCACATAATATACAATGAACAATCGATGAAGGAAGTGACTAAATAATAAATCCCCTTTCTCATTAGATCCATCTCTATATCTGCTCTATCCGGACTCTAAACTTCTACTCCAGCTATTCTCCCCACCCTAAATGCCCTTTTTTGCTGTTGTTGTTTACCAATCTAAAGCTTTATAGGGAAGATAGGGAGACAAAGATCGAAACTGCAGCTATAAAAACCCTTTATATTTTGAGATTCACATTTTAAAAAAACCAACAATACTAGACAGCAAATTAAGTAAGGGCAATATAAATTATATTTTACAAATATATCAAAATAATTTATTTAACTTTATGTTCCTGCATATTAGAAATTTTTATGCTTTCCCTTTTCTGTACTTCAACCAGATGCTTACAAATTTATTTTGCTTTGTTATAGGTAATATGCATCTACTAAAAAGGCATTCTGTGTAAGAAAGATCTATCAACTGAACATCTGATCATGTGACTTAAGACTGAAGAATTAAAAGTGACTGCCTCTGGAAAACACAAATGCAGAAATGAGGAAGAATATGATGTTTTGGTATTACTTGACTTTTGAAACCATGCAAACTTAAAACTGAAAAAATTAGAAAGTATGTTTAATGATTGTCTCTGGCAGGCGGAGCAGGTGTTCCTGAACTAGCCCTTATTCCCTAATTGCTTCTTAGATTTCTAATCTGCCTTTACTTCCTAAAGTGAAGTCTTCCTTCTGATTTTCCTGTCAGCCTTAACTCTGTTTTAAGTCTCTAAAACACAAAATAGCAGCAATACTTGGGAACTTATTATGCAAATTCTCAGGTTCATCCCAGATCTACAGAATCAGAAACTTCAAGTGGGACCCAGTAATCTGTTTTAAGAAGTCTCCAGATGATTCTTACATACCCTGAAGTTTGAGAACCACTACTATATGGGTTCAGCATTCTCTTTTCCCAACTCCTTCCTTCTTCACAAAGGGTGTGTCCTGCCAATTTCCAGACAAACATATATGTAAATACACAGCCCATGCAGATCAGTTCTGCTTAACATAACTACCTGGGGAGAAGGGGCCAATTATTCTGAATACCGCTCTTTATTCTGCCCTCTAATACCCAGGAACTGAGAGGTGTTTAATAATAAATTTGAAATATTTTGTGTTTAATGAAAAGAAATAGTATGGAAGGAATGCCCTGGGGACCTTTTCACCAAATAAAAGTATCTTTCTTTACTGTAAGTGACAAAGAGCAACTACTACAACATAAAGAACTGGGTGTATTGACAACATCACTTACTTTTGACTGCTTTGTCTGATCCTCTCTCAACTCTTACAACCAAAAAAAAACCCATAGAATGTCTTCTGTAGCACATGTCCATAAATGCCATAAATGCCAATAAAACAAACCTTCTAAAGATTTTTAATTTAAGATTAAAGAACTTTGTAATAGCCCAGAAAGACAGCTTAATATTTAATAAAGGATTCAAATAAAAAATAATTTCTTAATGTCACATATAATGCGTGTTAAATACTTTACACCAGTAAATATTTGCAAAAATCAATTCCCATTCTAAAGATAAAAAGCTAACAAGGACCCTGGAATATTACTGAAATCGAATGAATGTCTGTTGGAGAAGGAAGCAATATAGTTAAATGGAGCTTAGCTTAGAACCAAAGTGAATTTCAATAGAGTAATCATAATTTATAGTTACATTTTCTAAAAAATTATCAGTATAAAATTAAAATGACTATAAAGATTAGTGTCTTTGCAAGATTTTATGTAATTTTATTCAACTTTGGTATATCTTAAATTTCAAAAAACTTTTAAAAATATTAACATATTCAGATGGTATAAAAGCTTGGAGGAGGGATACTGTCCTCAATAAAATCTTTACTAGTTATCTTAAAATGGAAATTTAATGTATTCAATGTCCAGTTCAGCTGAGTGGCATATACATCAACTTTAACCATGTGTGTGGCCTGTATGTCTCTTCATTATTATGATAATTGAGAACTGTTGGTTATGGAAATTATCCTATACTATACAGTTTTATATATATATATCATATTTAGTACAGTCAAGTTTCTGGGAAATTTATGGACATAAACATGTGAGCCTAGATTTACTAGAAACAAAAAGGTGCATAGTATGTTACACATAGCAAATAATTTTACTATTATAAGTAAAAATTCTAGACTTTAATCAAAATAAAGAAAAACTGGACACATATCCACGATGACCAATCTCTAAAACAACTAAAAATAAAAACTATGAAAATTTCATTTCTGATCATTTATAATGTAGATGCCTATATAGCAGGTCTCAAGCTCAACTGTAAGCTCTGGGTTATTTCTCATAAACATTACACTGTAGCAAAATCAGCTTGAAAATAATTCCCTTTTACAAACAAATCTGCCACTTCATATACAGTATTATTTTCTTTCTAAATAAAGTAACTTCTCAAACAGATTTAGGAACCTATCTTTAAAGGGATCATAAATATAACAATTATAAAATCTCAAAATGTAAAAATCATTAATTTCCATAACAAACAACTCTCAATTCTCGTAATAATGAAGAGACATACAGGCCACACAGGGTTAAATTTGATGTATACTCCACTCAGCTGAACTGGGCCCCAGGATCTTTTTCCAAAGGTAGCCTGACTGAATAGACTACAGGTTTAAGCAAGCTGAGATCAGAACCATTGTACCTACTAAAAATCTTAAGTCACTACAGATCGAAGAATGAGACAGTGACTATGTAGGCTGGACCTATCGCTAATGCTGCCTGCTGAGTAAAGAGGAACTCTACCAGCATGCTCACCTTAATTCTCACTTTTCTTACTTCCCAGTTGTATAAGGTTATATTAAGACATTAAGGAAATGCAGAGAAGTGTGGATGCTGCACTCCATAGGATTCATGCTCTCATATCCCTTAACAAGTTTCTCAATTTCACTGAGTCAGGCCCTGGCCTTATAATGAGACCAGTTTTCAAGGTGTGTACATAACCTCCAGAGCATATAGATACAAGTTTTATACTATATCCTCATACAATAATAGAAAAAGAATGTTTTAAAGAATACATATTTACAAAATTGAATATTCAATTCTAAATAGAATTTCCTCAAAATCTCTATACTTCATTGGTAGACAGACAAATTGTTAACATGATCTAAACCAATATGCTGGGGGAAATGCTTTTGGTGTTTCTACTTTCAATAGCACAGCCTATAGTACAGTGCGCTCCTTTTCCAATTAAAAAAAATGTTATCACTTTGGTAAAATACACTTAGGGAGCAATTAAAACTTTCATGATCATATCCTTTCTTTTCCAGTCTAATTATCGATTGATTTTTAAAAGACAAATAACTTGTAAGTCACCAGAGAGAAATTATTTTGAAATTCCCAAGGGTTATGATTCAGTCTATATTATATTTATAAGCTACATTTTTTTAAATTTAATAGGATTTTTTTGCAATCGCAAATAATTAAAGCCTCTAGTAATCCATCCTGGAAATTGGCAAGGTACTTTGGAATTTTTGATAAATTTCATTTCATTGCCTTTTCATAAATGCCAGCGGGCCTGTAATGAACAGTGGTAAATATGATGGAAGTAAAGACTAAAAGGGAAAGGAGAATGAGAAGAAATTGTTGTTCAGGCTGATTCAGCAGAGATTAAAGCTCTAGTTCAGCGATCTTCAACCAGTGTGGCACACTGGTGTGCTTGCAAGAATTTTTATAACGCAATAACTACTTTGTCAGGGTCACTAAACTCTTTTCCCTTAGATTGTTAAATAAAAAAAATGACAATGGCCAACACAAAAATAGTCATCTGGTGTGAATAAATCAAAATTACACCTATTTTTTGTCAGATTGGTAAAAAATATAATTTTGGGTGTGCTGCAGGATTTTAGTAATTAGTTTATGTGTGCCATGAGATGGACAAGGTTGAAAATCACTGGCTCTAGTTTAATGGAAACCAGAAATAAGCTACCTGAGTTTGGGGAGAAGAAAGAAATTGGCAAAGTGAAAAAAAGGTAACAGAAAATAAAGAAAACACTGAGTATTCAGGTCTTAATTTTTTTCAGTACAAATTAGTGATTCTCTGATAAAAAGTAAATGGAGAAATACTGCTATTGTAATCATTCCTTCTTCCAATACCAACGAATAGCAGTTAATTGTGAAGTAGAGTCCCACAGACTATACAGTATTTTTTTAAGAGCTGACAAAGAAATTGGCATAAGTAGATGTTACTTTACACCAAACTCCAAAAATAATTTTCCCATTTGAAAAAGAAGTTCTACTGCACTAGTTTCACAGCTTCCTTTTATACAATGATTGTAAACTATTCTCCAAACCTAAGGCGTCAGCAGCCCTTTGCTATTCTTTCTAGAAATTCACTTCCAAATTCCAGAGATTCAACATTACCAAATCCAAAGCCTGGATCAAACCCTGACACCTCTGCCGTTCACTACACTCCCATATTTTCAACTGCCTACAGTGCACCCCCATCTGGATACTCTCCCATTAGTATCCAGGGGGTAATGTGTCCTTGTCATATCATCTCTCTTTTCCCAGTGTCCTCGGGATAAAAACCATTCTCAAACATTAAAAATCTTAGAATCAGATGTCAGCAAAAATAGTGAAGTAGGGAACTCCAATGGTTCAACTCCTCATAAAAGCAACAAATACACTGGCAAAAATTGTCAAATCCAACTTTTTCAGAACTCTGGAAACCAACGGAAAGCTTGCAGCAACCAGGTAAACATTTAGTCAAGAAAAAAAAGCTGAGCCAAGCTGGGCGTGGCTCAGTGGTTGAGCATCAACCTGGGATCCTGGCGATGGGGGTTTGATTCCCGGTCAGGGCACATGCCTGGGCTGCAGGCTCAGTCCCCAGCCGGGGGCATGCAGGAGGCAGCCAATGACTCTCCCATCACTGATGTTTCTCTCTCTCTCTCCTTTCATCTCTCTGAAATCAATAAAGATATATTTTTAAAAAATAGCTGATTTCAGAGAGTTCTATGGTATTTTAATTCTCTGGTCCTGTCCCATGCTCTCCAGATGGGCAGTGTTAGTCCCTTCGTCCCTCTCTCCTCCCTATGTTTCAAATACGTTTTTATTGATCTCAGAGTCATCGATCGGCTGCCTCTGCAAGCCTCCTACTGGGGATCGAGCCCAAAACCCAGGCATGTGTCCTGACCAGGAATTGAACCATGACCTCCAGGTCCACGGGTTGATGCTCAACCACTGAGCCATGCCGGCCCGGCAAGATGGGCAGTGGTTTTAAAGACAACAGCTCACATTTCCAGTACAGGTATCCAGTATCAGAAGTAGAACAGATCTTATTCTCAAAGAATTAAGATTTCTGTGTGTGCCCTGTTTGGTGACTTCTGGAGGAGTAGCTCAAAGGGCTTGGCTTTACCTCATCCACCAGGAGCTCTCCCAGTGCTGGAGGGGCCACCTGAAATCCTTGTCAAAACCACATAAGGCCAATATACCAGTCACTGATACACAGGACAATGGATAACAGTTGAGGCAAACAACAGACATCCCAAAAAACTTGGAAGGAAAGGCTGGTGAATGGATACTTTGGGGAGTTAAGAGCTTTGAAAAGCACTACATATTTCTGGGAATTTACAAGGTCACACACACAGGTGCATATCTACAATGTTGATTCTGGTGTCACTGCCTGAACAGGAACATCTACACACACATTTCACGAGCAAGACATAAATTCATATATTAAGCCACTGGTGCTTTGGGACTATTTGTTACTGAAGTTGGCATTAATTATATGAATAATATAGACCTAGAATCTAAGGAACCTACAAGACATTAAAATACCTTTTCTATAAAGAACTTATTTAAAGAAAAAATGACTCTTTATATCAAGTTCTGTTCAATTAGACCCTCGGCAAATATATTTTCTTTATATTATTAAGTCACTAACAAAAACATTAAAAAGAAAAACACAAATACAGCCTGTATATGTATGTGTATATAAATATATTTCAGTAAGTTATTTAGAGCAGTGCATGTTGGCCCCCACTAAATCTTAAATTTCATCATACAGATCATTAGGTAAGTGGAATTACATAGACTCAAATTTAACTTTGCTAGAATACATCTATTTTATAAGGAGAATTTCACCCAAGTCAAAATCTGGGAGCAGTAACTGAAAATAACTATGGACTATTTTTAAGCTAAAAATGAAGAGTAACATAATCAATAGCAATCTATTGAAATTGTATTCACACACCATGCAGTTATTCTCCTGAATTACAGTGCTGCAGATGAGGAATCTATGACAAGAGAATAGATCTGAATAATAAAAGCAGAATCATTTGAAACAATGGGAAGGCAAAGTAACAAATGGAAAAACATGCAATTGTTACGTTTACCTGGAATAACCAAAGCCCTAAACCTGAATTCATCTTCAATACATATTTTTAAACAAAAAAAATTAACAACAGTTTCACAGAATGAGCAAAAACATATACAGCCAAAGAAGAATTCAGGAGGTAGCATCTCAAAAAATGTCAGACATAAAATATTAACTTCCTTGAACATGTTGCCATATGCTATACTTAAAAACATTATGAATTGCTCGGCCAGGTGTGGCTCAGTGGTTGAGCATAGACCTAGGATCCAGGAGATCACGGTTCGATTTGCAGTTAGGGCACATGCCCAGGTTGCAGGCTCGATCCCGTTGGGGACATGCAGGAGGCAACCGATCAATGACGACTCTCTCATCATTGATGTTTCTCTCTCTCTCTCCCTCTTCCTTCCTCTCCCTGAAATCAATAAAGATATATATATATTTTAAAAAGTATTATGAATTTTTTCTCCTCACAGTAACATCAAAATGCCTGCTACTAAGTTTTGCAATTTACCACTCTTAAAGACTTAGCATTTACCATTATTTAATATACATCAAGTTTTCTGATTTATAGTCCATAAATGCTGAAATAAGTAAAAGTAACATAGAAATATATAACATGTATAAATGTAACATATGTGTATATATAATATTATATAAAGTAAAACAGAAGATATTATAGCCTAAATGCATAAGGTACATGTTTTCTTTAAAAGGATTATAGATACCTACCCAAACCCCCACAACAAAAAATGTAACATTTACTATGACATTTGAATAACATATAGTAGAATAGATTGTTCAAGTATTACTTTATACAGACTCTATTAAATAGAATCTCTTAACAATAGGAACCTATCAAAAATGCCCAAAGAAATATATACACTCACTTTATAACAAACATTTAAAAAGTTGCACAAATCAAATATTTATACATTGAATTATAATAAATAGAATGAAAGGGTTTATTCCTAAAAACTTTGTTAATGTTTAAAATTCCATTTGGAAATAGAATAACCAGTCCTAATTAATCACAGTTTAGGCTCATATTCTGTACACTGGTTTTCCTTAAAATAATCCTGGTCTATATTATTTTCTGATTATTTCTTTGTAGCATTACAGCACATGTATCCTCCTATTTCAAAGAATTACAAATATAAGGAAACCAGAAAGGTGTTTATAAGATGAAAAGAACAGTTATTCCAAGAGAATATAAATGTCAGCCTCCTAAAAGTACTCTCCTAATTAGCCCTAAAAGAAAAGTTTTAAGACAAGTAATCTAGCAATGGCTTGGATTTCTATATGGATTCCCAGGTTCTTACTAACTGGATGTAGGAACCAGTATACATCCAGTCTTGTTATCAGGAAATAAAGGGGAACTATCATAAGGATACCGCGCACAAAGGAATAACCACTTGAAGAAGTCTGGAGACTATAGAAAAGAATCAATTTAGGGAGGCAGGAAAATGATCTTTGAAGTTCTTTTAGTTCTCTAGACCATTAGTCCCCAAAGTCAGATGTGAGCACCTTGGGGATACAGGAATTACAGCAAGGCAATCCACTGGAGCAAGGCAGAAAAATATCAGAATTTCTGTTTAGGTTTTTTTATTTAAAAAATAAGGGAACTTTTGTTTTACTGATATTTAAATCGCAGGTGTCACCACCATCCTCATAACTGTGTAACATAGTGAAAGTGATGTAGGATTCAGGCAATAAGTAATATAAAGTTAGTTCTCCAGTTCCCCAAGCCACCGAACTGAGAGACCTCTCCCTACAACCCCAATCTGGATATGCTGTAGTTGGATAAGCCAGTTAAGTGGATTTACAATTTATGCTATCTAGTCTAATTAAACTCTTATCAAAACTGGACAGACTTTAAAAGATGCTTCAAAAGAATCGCCTGGTTGAAAATAATGCAAGCACAAGCAAAGAAGATACTAGTGAACAGATGATTTTTCAACTACTACTACAAGCTCAACATCATCAGACACATGAGATCAAAACAATGGCAATAATGTGTCCTTGATATGATATGATGACAATGGCATTTACTTCTGTGGACTTTCTTCCCCAAACCCATAACCCCCGTTTGTTCATGAGGAAAACATCAGATAAATCCCAACTGGAGGACAGTCTACAAAATATCTGACCTGTATTCCTCAAAACTGTTAAGATTATCAAAACAGGGACAGTCTGAGAAACTATCAAATTCTAGAGGAGATTCAAACAGCAAGACAATAAATATAATGGGGTCTCCTTGATGGGATCCTAGATGAAAAAAGGTCATTAGGCAAAAACCAAGCAAATATGAATAAAGAATGGAGTTCAGTTAGTAATAGTCTAGCAATATTGGTTCATCAGTTGTGACAAATGTACCATATTTAAAAAAAAAAAAAAGGCAATATAATCAGGTTTAAAAAAATTTAGCCCCCAATTTTTTAAAGTATCAAGACTGACTACCTGAAATACAAACTTACATCCATTGTTGATGATGAAAACTCCACCCTGTGTATATATTATGCTTCAAATATTAGCTAATGATAAGACATGTTCAGAGTTCATAAAATATATATCACCAAAAATATGAAATATGCACCAAAAGCCTAGATACCGCAATTCTAGAAAATGAAAAGTAAATTAACTAGAGGTGATACACTGTTCATACATCACCAATTACTTATTGAGCACACACTAAATGTCAAGTGCTAGAGACACACACATAATACAATTTCTGATTCAAAGCAGCTTATAATTTAGTGATGAAGCAGACAAGTAAAAGGGTAATTAGCACACAATGTAATAGTGAAGAAGAGGGAGTGCAAAATAACTGCCATAAATAGAAATGAACAGAGTTCCATGGCAGCACTTGGGCTGAGAAATGAGACATGGGGCAGAGACGTTATCTAGGGCAAGGTGCTACCTGAGCGGCGTCTTAAAGGGTAAGAAGTTGGTTAAGCTAAACAGGAGGGAGGTGTTCTAGACACGGCGACCAGCATGTACGGTAGTCTAGAGCTACATTATCCAATAGAGTAGTCACAAGTCAATGTGACTTGAGCACTTGAAATATAATTACTGCAGAACCTGAATTTTCCATTTTGTTTTATTTAAATTGAATTTGAAATTGAAAAACTGAAGCAGTTCAGCATAATTAAGATGTCATTTTTCCGGAAGCTGATCTCCCCAAGTTTCAGAAGAATCACTCTTCCTGATGTTAGGACATATGGCTACAGAAAACAAGACAGTGTGGTGGAGTGACAGACACACAGACCAATGGGACAGAACAGAGAACCCCAAAACAGACTCACACAAACATGCCTAATTGATTTTCCAGTAAGGTGCAAAAGCAATAAAATGGAAGAGAAACAGCCTTTTCAACAAATGGTGAAGCAAATGGTGTGACACCTATAGGTCAAAAAATAAATAAAAATGAAACAAACTAAACCTCACAGTAATACAAAATAGACCCAGAGCTTAAATGTAAAATGTAAAACTATGACTTAAATATAGAACTACCCTATGACCCAGCAATTCCACTTCTGGTATTTATCCAAAGAAATCAAAAACACTAACTAGAAAAGAAGGTTTTCTCAGTTAAAGAACTCAGCAATTCAACCCTATTAACCATTAAATGTACCTTCAAAAAAGCTTACAGGCAATTTTAAGAAAAAATTTTAAATAACAAACTGTATTGTAAAAACTACATTCTTCAAAAAAAAAGAGTATCATAGATAGAAACAGCTAAAAAGAAAGTACACATTAATAGATCCCAAGAGCAATTATTCTGTTTCTTTTCTCTTCATAATGTTCACATAATCACTATAAAGGGGGGGGGTTGCCTTAAAGTAACAGACATATGTAATTTTAATTTTTTTAAACTTATTTTTGAAGACCATTTTCATAAAAAACTATTTTATACTTCTAATAAACCAAATTTATGTCAATAAATATACATTTCAAGTACATATGTGTACACACTATATGATTTTCTTTTAGTGCTTCTTTACTTCCAAGTGTCCCAGTTTTGACTATAAGAAAAAACGTGGGCACATGGGAAAGGCCAAATGTCACTAGTTAAAAGTTTAAAATGCCATCTTGCTCCCCCCCTCTTTTTTTCACTAGCTAATCTAACATGTAGTGTTAAAAGCAAAAACAAAAAACAAACAAAAGAAACCCTTGAACTATTTAAGTTTTCACAAAATTTCCAAATCTTTATTTTGATCTTTTTCAGGTCATCACTCATATAATTCAATTATTTTCACAATTAATCTACTGTACCTATGTAAAAGCTCCATACCCTTGAAAATTTTATGAAAAGTATATTTGTTTTAATAAGAACCACAAACATTAACTCAAACATAATAATGTATTTGCAATCTGCCTTGCAAGATTGTGAACTCTGAAAAACAAAGGTTATATCTTGTGAATTTTTTTACCACTATAAATTTTCAGTGTCTAGGATGATATATGAAATGTGGTAAGCATTTAATAAATATGTACAGAATGAATGAATTTAAATTAAGATGGAAAATTTCAGAGAAGACCAGACAGTGATAAAGCAGGCAACTAACAAAACAGTCAAGAGAACATGAGATGGCCATTCAAAACTCTAGGCAAATTAATACAAAAGAATGTATGTTGAATCAATACCTTAATTTCTAAAATAAAGTAAAAAAAAAGTCCACATTTTGGGTTTCATACATTTACCTATAAATAATGAATAACTGCATTCAATTTCCCTGAAACTGACTTATTAAGAAAAAATACATTCACCAAAACAATTATTTAAAACACTATTCAGGGAAAATACATAAAACCATCAAAAATGGGTTAAAATTATACACAAGAAATAGAAAAATATATTCCATTTTAAAATTAATGAAAGCATTTAAAATATTTAAAATGGCAATAACATATCTATATCAGACAATACAAACATGAAGATTACTAGTTGAAATATGAAAAGACAAATTCTATTTCAGATAAAACTGAAATATAGTTTTTTCATCTTTCCAGATACAAGGATCTTCTGCCATCATGTGGAAATTTTTGAAATTACACTTACACAAAAAATTACCTGACTAGTGATTGTTTCCCAACATTAGAAAGAATGAATCCAGTTGTAAACAAGGTAAATATTCTTAGAAGAATTTAGTGGAAAAATGACCATGAACACCTGCTCCTAGCTTCTCTCTCCTTCATAAGAGGAAAATAGTGTTCATTATAGCAGAAACAGCATGACATTCATTTACTTTTTTGTTTTCAAGACAGCAATTATGACTATTCTGGATCTCTACCAATTCATGATCTTAAATTCCTTAAACACTCTTTCCTTATCTCTCCCCCACCTTAGGCACTATTAAATGGAAAAAGCAGCAATGATATTAAGCAACTTTAGTCCTGAATAATTAGGACCACAAAATGCCTGATAAAAATTTTATAAAAACCAAAAGCTTATTAATAGCTACACAGCATAACAACAATAAACTGAAACAGCTATTCACACATTCATATGCCTAGTAACTTGACAGTATATCTAGATAAAAAGATGAATTTAAAGTGCTTGAAATAAGCCTAGTACCCTATAAAATATACTGAATTCTCATATATTTATGAAATACAATTTAAGAATTCCCATAATCAAACTAAAGCTTTTGCTAACCTATTCATCTTTATAAAGACTATAATTCACACATTTGATTGGTTAATTTTTTTATTTGGTTTTCACCTGAAAAATCACTCAATTTATTTTTTTTTAGGAAACCCTCCCACACGATTTACTGAGCACTTACAATAAGCAAACTACTGTCCTAGGAGCTTCAAAGTACACAAAGATAGGTAAAATAGTTTTTGTCCTCAAGGAACTTCCCATATACTAGTGCCACAAAGGAAGTACACAAATAACCGTAATACAACGTAGAAAGCATTAAGTACAAACACACAAAAATAATGTTTTAGGAAATTAGAAGACATAGAGTTCTGCTTTTTACTGTAAGACGTAATCAAGAAAGAACTGACAGTAAAGGATTAGAGCTGTTTTGAAAGACATTTTAGGATTTGGCCATACAGAAAAAGACAGGAAAACATTTAGGCCAAATAAACAGTGAGAGTCAAAACAATTCAAGGCCACATTCAGAGAGTAAGGCTCAGCTGAATATGACTGGAACACAGAATACATGGCAGAGAATGTTGAGATGTAGGGTAGGCAAAATATACTCTAGTCATATTTTGCACAATTTTGAACTCCAGAGTAAAGACAAGCTAATGGGAAACCAATCATGGGTTTTGACAGGACAATAAGAACATGATCAAAATTGTGTTTTATAAGCTGACAGTTAAGAGACTAAAAGCAAGATTATTTATGAAATTACTACAAACATCCAAAGGTAATGAAAAATGGAGACAATAAGTCACAAGTCTGATATGGTTAAAGGAAACAATAGGATTTAGCAACTATTTGGATATGGAATTAAGTGAAGGAAGAATTAAGAATGAAATTACTAAATTTGTTTTCAGCACCCTCAAAGCTCTGTCCAAGAAATCTTGTCTCCTTCCTATCAATCTCCCTTCTCTCCCACACTAGAGCTAAAACAGCTAACATTTATTGAGAATTTACTATGTGCAAGGCAACTATTATGCATCTATTATCTTATTTAATCCTTAACCTTAGAAGTAAGTATTGTTGGTATTCATTCCCATTTTACTGATGAGGGAACTGAGGCTTGGAGTGGTTAATCAAATTACTCAACATCACATAGTAAGTGGCTGGATATTAACCAATGTCAGATCATTATTAACGTGTTAGCTGATAATAGTTTAAAATGGAATCTTTCACAGGGATAATTATATGTTAAAAAGAAGCTCAAAAAGATCCTCAAACGGAATGGCAAGTGACAGGATAGACATATTAGGTAGAGAACTGCCTAATCATAAATTCCATGGCTAACAGAAGGAGAAGTATTCCTCCTGGACTCATACTACTCATCATTTGCCCCACTGCCAAAAAAGACCAACATTCTCAATTATTACTCTTTAGGGTACGAGTCTCATTCTATCTTATACAGACTTGTAGCCCACTTATAAACTCACCATGTATACTCACTTATAAACTGACCATGTATTCATTTCTGCATCCCCTGAAAAACAGTAGGCACTAAATGAATGACTGAATAAATTCAGTTGGGCTGCCTCTGTCTAGTCCTACCTGGCACAGTGTGACCAATATCCTCACACAGGTCAAGGCCTACATTTGGAACAATACCTCCATGTCCCACGTTGAACTTGTTGCTGAAACTTCTGCTCCTGATTCTTTGCTTCCTTTCTAATTTTTGACTTTAGTAATGTCCTTTGGATTATTCCTGACACTCAACTTGTTAAGGCCATGAAAAAATGGCTGGTGCTAAATATATACAGGGTGTCCCCCCAAAATGTATACACACTGTAAAAGCTGATAGCTCAATTTTGAAAATGAAATATATTCTAATAAACACTGCCTTTACAATTATTCAAAGTGTGTATACACATTTTTTGGGACACTCTATATTAAAAGAGGTGTTTCTCCTGGATCCTAATACATTTCCAAGGGTTCTCTAACTCAGTGACTTCTTCCTCAGCAAGGAAAGGCTTGTTTCCATGGAACCTAACAGTACCCATGTTAAATCATGAGGGTTCTCCTTTGACTGACTATCCAAGAGGCTGTGCAGAGGATCTGAGAGAAAGGATCAAGTTCCCAATGCTGTCAGCTTTAATTTGTATATACTGTACTTTCCCAGAGAAACAATATAACAAATAGTAATTAGCTTCCAGACAGCCCTGCAGGAAAAAGTCTATCTAACCACAGTGCAATTAAAATATTATACGACGATATTTTTTCATTATAAGTGTACCATATTTATGCTATATTATGAACTAAATACCTGTTTATGGTTAATTCTAGTAACAATATTTCAGTATCCAAACTGAAAGGAAGGTGAATTATCATCATTAGTCTTTTCCCAGTATTAAACAGATTAGTAAACTGGTGGGTATCATCAAAGTACAATAAGTAGAAAAATAACAAAACACATAATGAAAAGTAACATATACATCTACTTCTATAACTACAAACTAAGATCAAGTAAAAATTTTTAAAAACACACACAAAACAAAAACCAAAAAACACACAAAGCATTAAGATTTGGGATTCCAGTTATGCTTTCAGGAAAGAAAAGATAAAACTTACTAAGTAACTGTTTAAACTTTGTATAAGTTCACACTAGCCCTGTTACTATTTAAGAAAATATAGTTTAAAAAGAGACTGTAGTTCAACCTTAACATGGGAACTCTTGCCACCCCTTAATTTAGGGTGTAGAGCGTATTTAGTTGAAAAGAATAGAACTAAAATAATCTAGCTTATCTCGTCTATCAAAAATGCCAAATCTGAATTTGTTCTTCATATCAAACAGGGATTAAATATTCTTTTTTTTCCAGACGACACACTGACATTTGTAAATAAACCCTATTTAAAACAAATTTGATGTATGCAAATGCAGGTTTATACAAAGAAACAAATTATGGGCTGAATATTCCCTTTACAAAAGAATTCACTAAAAAATTTCTTTAAGTAGTAAGCTTGCTAGTATACTTAAAATACTGTTAAATTTTTAAAATTTATAAACAACTTTTCTGAAATATACTCAGTATAAAAGTAGTTACAAAACTACCAAGCTTCAAAAGCTTCTACTATTCAATCTTTGTCCCAATAGCTTGACAAATCTAGAAGGTGAAACTCACAGATTAAATACAATAGTTGAAAATGGCATATAAATGTATATTATAGTCCTGGTTGGTGTAGTGTGTTGATTAGTGTGTCATCCCATGCACCAAAAGGTTCCACGTTCAATTCCCATCAGGGCACATACACTGGTTTCAGGTTCCATCCCTAGTCAGGGTGAGTGTGGGTGGCAGCCAATCGATGTTTCTCTCTCGCATCGATGTTTTTTTCTCGCTCTCTCTCCCCCCTCCTCTCTCTGAAATCAATTTTTAAAAATATGTATAACTGTTCTTAAATAAATACTTTTATAACTATCCTAATAGTCATGAAACCCAAGAACCAAAGAACAGAGTCTGCTTTGCCTCCTTTGTGGAGACAAGCAGCACAAAACAAGAAAATTCCAGAGATCCCCATCAGTGTTGCAGTTGTTTTTCTTCTGCAGTTTTCTAAGTGCTCTAAGATGTAGAAAGCAATGTCTGGAAAAAAGAAATCCAAATTTGAAGATCCAGAACTGGAGCATTTTGGACCAACTAAGGGAAGCAGGAAGGATCCTAATGGCCCCAGGTGGCCATTACTGGGGGACATCTTCCTGTTCTGTTCAGAGTTCCACCAAAGACCAAATTCACAAACCCTGGTGTCTCCACTGAAGACCAAATAGATGTGGAGTCATCTGATAGCAAAAATGCAGCCTCACCATATGAGGTGGTGAGGCCGAAGGAGACAGATGAAAAGGATTGCGCTAACTCAGGAAAATCCCATGATGCAAAGGAGACAGTGTGTTGCCTGAAAACAGGACCAGGAGGAAGGGGAAGAGGCTGACAGGCAGGAGGGAAAGGAGGGGAGGAAACAAACCACCTCCACAGGGATTCCAGAGGGGAAGCACCGTAACATACTGCTTTGGGGTCTCTCTGACTTCATTAGATTTAATTACAAAATTAGAATAAAATCATATTGCAGTTTCCAAAAGCACCTGAGAAATTTGAAGTGATTTACATGAAGTAGCCAAGGTGCAAGCACCCTGAAACCATACAGAACTTACACATATTTCCAAACATTTGTTTCTCACTCTGTGCATCTTGCTCTTGGCCTTGTAAAGGCATTTAAAGACGTTCATGGCAATTTTTTAAAGTGGTGTTAACTATGATTATCAATTAGAAATCCTGAATTATCAATTGCACATATCTACAGCTTATAAAATTAATAGGTAATAGACAAACTATCAAGGCCCAACCTGGTAAGTGTGAGGCAGTGAACAAGATGCCTTTGGAAGGGTGTAGTTTAGACTAAGCGCTGTGAAGTCAGACCCATTGATGCTGCATGCTGATGCTGTTGCAGTGGTTTCGTATACATATGTATTTACCATGCCATCTGCTGCCATTCTTGGTTTAGAAGGGAGGAAGTTCTTGTGAGATGTGTATAGATTGTATTCAATAGAATAGTTTTTAAAAAACTATAGACCTCTTCATCTTCAGAAAAGTAGAGTCACCACATCGAAGTCCAAAAACCTTTGCTACTAAAAATACAAAGAAATAGTAGAATGTTGCATATTGTATGTTTATAGTGATGGGAAATGCTTTTTTGAAAGAAAATGAACCATTTATTTATATATATTTAAGATCTATTCAATAAAGTATAAATATTTTAGTGTTTGAGAGCTTAGAAATCAAAATGCAAGTTTTACAAATGCTTCCAGTTCTAGTGATTTAGGATAAAGAGCAAAAACTTGTAAATAAGATAAATATAATCCTCCCTTGGGAATTAAGCTAGTTAAATCAATACACAATGGGAAGTATCTGAGTTCTCTCAGGCCCAGAAGTCAAATTAGGTAGCTTAATCAATTGACACACTAATAATAATAATAATAATAATAATAATAATACTTTGACAGAAAGAAGGTACTTAAAATAAAAAATATAGTAGTACAAACAGGCAAAGTTGCTAATATGTGTTCAGCACTGTCCAGGAAAAAAGAGCAGTGAAGCAGGAGGACCCATGATGTTTTCCAATGTAGACACAGTGGGGCCTGATGAAAACTCTCTCATGCCTACCCATTTCCTGTTATTTTAGTTCATGTTTACCAGGCAACCTTCTAAACACTAATTCAGTTTCCCAAAAAGCTTAATAGTAGTCCACAATTCCTTACTTGCAATTTTGAAGTCAAAGAAGTTTCAAAAAAACAAAAACTCCTTTAGAACTTACCTGACAGCAAATCTTGACCTAAAATAGACATGAAGCCTTTATTTACTATACTTAATATGAAGTCAAATGTTTTGCTGCAGAAATATTAATGTATTTTATTACAGGGTATACCACCCCAGATTCCACTGGGTGTTTCTTAAACTGCAGTAATATGCTTTATTACCTTTCTAAAATCTAAAAGTTCCGAATTTTGAGACATATGAATGAGGATCCCTGGATATATTCTGACTCTTGGAAAATGAAAGCCCCATTCTCCAGCCCCACCCACAGAAATGAGTAAATCGGTATTCCAATTTATATTTTAATAATAAATAAATTTAGTGTGAATCTGATGCCAGTAACTGATTTTCTCTGGGTATTGGTAAAGTCTAATTCCAGATCTACAAGATCAATTACCAGGACTTACAATCACTATCCCAAGTGGCACATACCTACCTAGAATTTCTTTCCTAAGCCTACAGTTTCTAAGCCACCAAGTAAACCCGTTTACCAGTCTTCCATTCTATCTGAGTGACCTGTCAGAAGACAAACCAACAGTTAACCAACCTCCCATCCCAATCCAACCTCCCTGTTAGCCTTCATGCAATCTTCTACAATACTTAGAAAAAGGTGAAAAGTTAAAATACAAGAGATTTTTAAGTTATTAAATAGCAACTTAATTTTGCTCGTATTAAGTTACTGGAGAATCAATGAATAGCATTTAAGTATGACCTCTAAGAAATTAAGCATGAGAAGATTTTTCATGTTACTTAAAAAGAATACTATATCAGATGGTTCTTTTCTGATCTCAGTTTAGAGCCCTGAAGATTTTAAATATATCTTCTAGTGGTTAGGTAAAAAAGAGTAACTAAAGTTTAATTTTGAGTCTACACATTTTTTTTCAGCAATATTTTATAGTTTTCAACGTACAGTTTCATACATCCTTTGTCTGAATTCTCCCTTAAGTATTTCATAGTTTTTTATGGTAAGTGGTATTTTTAAATTTTAATTTCCAAGTTTTCACTTTGAGTATACAAATATAGTTAATTTTTGTATATTAATCATATATCATACAACCTTGCTAAACTGACTTGTTAATTATCTATTTTTATAGATTTCATCAGATTTTCTACATAGATAATCATATTGGCTGTGAATAAAGATAGTTTTATTTCTCTCTTTCCAATCTGGACGTTTTTTATTGCTTTTCTTGTCTTATTCCAGTGGCCATTTACAATGTTGAATAGAAGTCTACACATTTTGACTTTTTTTCATTTCATTTATAAAACTCAGCAAGAAATCATATAAAATATATAATTGGCATCATTTATTTAACATGAAGAAGTCTAAGTTTAACCTACAAAAGTTAAAGGGCAAAATTAAGAAATATAAGGTGCTAATATAGTATTTGACTCACTGAATATATCTGCCTTAAGTGTTTTGTGACACAAAACTAGTAGCAAAACTACTAAGTGGTATATTTTTTAAAATAACATCTATTGGCTTTCTTATAATTACTAAAGGAACACATGATCTTTGCAGAAAATCTGAAAAATTTGAAGTACAAGGAAAAAAATGGCATCCTTAATCGTATTACCCAAAGATAAACACTGTTTACATTTCATTGTATCATCAGAAGTTTTCCACATTATGAATTCTTCTAAAACACCATTTCTAATAGCTGCATACTAACCCACCCATCATATGGCTATATTATAATTTCATTCTTCTTCCATCATTGGATATCTATCTACACTGCTTTAAATTTTTCACTATTACCATATACATGAAGCACAGAAATTAACATCTTTGCATATGAATCACAGAATGACCTCTTATAAGAGGTCATTTTGCCCATTCTTTTATTAAAGCTGTTAGTGTTTTCCCTACCCAAGCAAAATAAGCTCTTTTTATATTAAAGCTATCAATCACATGTTACATTAATCCCAAATATACTCTTTGCCTTTTTGTTTTAACTATTTTTTATTTTTTAATTCAGAAGGCATAAATTTTATGTTAATTATAACTATTATAAAGACAAATAAAATGTGCTGTATTTTTATTACCCATTCTGTTACTGTAGTAGCACATAAGCCTAAAACTAACAGAAAAGATTAAAGAGAAAAATCAGTGGTGCTAACGAAAAGTGTAAAGTTGGTTAAGCTATTTGATATAGTAGTTTTAATTCATCTCCTAATAAAATTATATCTTGGAGGTAAAAGAGAACATTTTGGTCTATCCCTGATTTCAAGGGTAAAATACTATTTCCCCTACTGCAACAACTGAGGCTCAAATAAACCTCCCCAACATTACACAGAGAACATATATGCCTGACTAGTACAAGAGTTTAACAGTAATATCACAGCAACTTTGATTCTTATTTCATTATTGAAAAAAAAAATCTTTGAGAGAGAAATGTGTGGCAATTAGCATCGTGGGCTAAAAAGCATTAAAAAAAATCATAACTTAAACATTTATAATGCTAAAGGTATAAAAGATAAAAACTTGATTAAGAAGCTTTCCTTTCCCTTAGGAAAAAGACAAAAAATGAAGAAGAAAAATCAAATATACAAATAAACTGTAGCAAGCAAACAAGCATAATTTAATATATATATATACTCATTTTACACTGAAAAAACTTAATAGCTTTTGGAAACTTAATTTCCAAACCTTAACTAGACTTTCATGAGGTAAGAGCACAAGATTTTTGTTTCTCTAGCAGTGTGATACTAAACAAGTCATTTTATTTTTATAGGCCTTAGTTTCTTCATCCTTAAAATGAAACAAACGCATACTTCCGGCCCAAGATGGCAAACTGGAGAAATCACAGAAACTTACTTCCTCTCCCTACCAAAACCTCACTGAATCAATACCAAAAATATTTGTTAAATGAGTAATCCATGACTAGGGGAACAAAATGGAGCCATTAGCAGCCAAGAAAGTACAACAAATTTTTCAAGATGTAAAGAGGAATGAAACTAAACAGCTCAGATAAAGGAAGCCACAGTTTAGAATACAAAACAGAGAATATAAGGCCAAACTGCCAGGACCAACTGAACAGAAATACCAGGTAGGTAAGGAAATCAGATGTGAAAATCAAATCCAAGGGAAATTAATTGAAACTCTGTAACACTGAAATTTTCCAATCAAAAAGACCACTTATATGCAGAGCTCTCAGTCAGTTCTTATTGTTTGACTTGCAAACACAGACAGATAACCAAATTCACAAGATATCTGAAAACATGAAAGAGACCAAAATACAATTTTAAATGTCCCCAGAAGAAGAGATAAAGAAATAAATATATTGCTCTTTAATATAAGCCCACCTATACTAATTAATTTTTTAACTACATGTACACATTGCACTGATTTTTTTTAAAGTTTAAGTGAATTAACTGAAAAAAGTATGAGTTTACTAAAGCAATGTGAAACTGCCTTTCAGTCAATTCTAATACTCCCTATGTAAAATTTCAGACATTTATTCTTATTATGCAACCATAAAATATATTTATTTCATAAAATACTAAGTAAAACCAGTAAAATTCATGTTATACACATATAATCCTTTACCTTAAATTCTGTGCAAAAATTTACTTCAAAATTTTAAGACTACATGTTATGTATACACACACACACAATACACACAGAGATCTGTTTTAGAACCTTAATCACTAGCATATTGATGTTGTCATGTTACTACCATTATTTTAAATCTGTAAACCCCACCAAATTTTTAATCATTTAAACAAAAGGAACATACCTCTATGTTCCAATAACATGACATAAAGTTGATAATATATGCAACATTGATCAAATATTGATGATTTTTTTAAAAACACCTTTAGTTACTTTATACATAAGCATTATTATTACACATCTCATGACATCAATAAAAGTTAAATGTTCCTAAACAAGAACATCTTAAAAGCTTCACTAAAAATCCAAATGCTTCAGAAGTGGGGAAAAAAGAAACATTTTATGTTCCAAGAATACACTGTTTCACATCCTCTCTTCTATCCCTTTCCAACCATTGGTTACCACCAATATGGCTAAATTTTTTTAAAAGGTAAAGCTTAGTGTAGAAAATATACATGTGTGACACATCACCATTCAATAAACCATCACAAAAGCACTACACTGAATAACATCCAGAATAAACAGTACAACTGAGAGGTCCCCAAATGACTGGCTCATGCTTGGTAGATATGTCCCCCCACACATGATCCATCGACTGAACAGAGAGGTAATTCATTCCTTTTCTCCCCCAAGCTAAACACAAACTACAAATCAGGATGTTCAAAAGCAACAAAATGAGGTTCTCAAATTAGTTAAGAGAGGCGTACAATTATAAAAACTGCTAAATACCCATCCAACCCTAATTATACTAAGTTTAAAAAAACTCTAAATATAGGTGACATGCAACTTAATCATACATTTTTTTATCTGATGATCCACTTCAAAGTCATAAATAAGAAAAAGATGCCCCATGTGAATTACAAATGGATGGTTACATTAAATTTGAAGCACTTCCTCCTCTCTAAAACAAATACCACAAAATAAAACAAAAAAGCAACTGTTATGAGATCTAAACTATCACACGAATCTTTTTAAACATAATCAAGAAGGAAAAAAGTATGCTCCTTTGCAGAAGCAGTTAGGACAACTATGTACAGAAGAGAACAGAACAGTTCCAGCATTATACTACCTGCATTCCCTTAACTCCTAAATGGTAGTGGTCTACCTCTGACCACCTTGCCCTATGATATACCCAACCTGGGCACTTTCATCCTCACCTCTGAACCAACTACAGATAATAAATTCCAAATTTCTATCTCCAGCCACAATCTGTCTCCAGAGTATCGGACCAATGTACATCTCAGAACATCTCCACTTGAATGCTCTACCAGAATCTTTAACATAAAATGTAATACCCTGAATGCATTCCCCACCTGCTCCTCCTACATACCTATTCTGGGTTTTTTGTGTTTTGTTTTGTTTTTAATATATCTTTATTGATTTCAGAGAGGGGAAAGGGGGAGGGGGGAGGGGGAGGAAGGAGGGAGAGAGAGAGAGAGAGAGAGAGAGAGAAACATCAATGATGAGTCATTGATCAGCTGCCTCCTGCACGCCCGACCAGGAGTGGAGCCCACAATCTCTCCATGTGCCCTGAACAGGAATCGAACCCCGATCGCCTGAATCCTAGACCCCCACTCAACCGCTGAGCCACGCCCGGCCAGGCCCTATTCTGGCTATTGGTATCATGTTCTGAAACCTGGGAGTTATTCTATCCCCCTTCCCCCACTAATCCTTTATCAGTCACCAAGTCCTATTCTACCTTAAAAAGGTCAACACCTAAATCCATACTCTCCATTCTCAACACCTCTATCTTGGTTCAGGCACAAATATATTTTGGAACATTACATCTCTCCTAAAAGTTCTCCCTACCTTCAGTCTGGCTAATTCTTCAATCATTCCTTTCTATTGCTGCTAAAGTAATCTTTCTAGAACATAATCTAAATCATTTCCACCACTGCTTAAAATCTTTCAACAATCCAAAATAAAAACGGAATCCTTAGCAGAATATTCTGCCTCTTGCTACCTCTTTAGCTTTATCTCTTCCTAATCTCTCATATAACACACTAAGTTTCAAACACATCACTGCACATCCTGGAAAAAAATCATATGTCTTCTTACCTCAATACCTCTGCATGTTATTCCCTCTTTCTAGAAAGTCTTTTTCTTGACACTTTCAAGTAACTTTCACTTGCTCAGGCTCAACTTGTGGCCTTCAACTTTATCCATTCCCTTCTTGCTCCCATAGCAACTAACAGATATCCTTTCATACTATTTTATAATTGTGAATTATATTCTACTAAATTTTGAATGAAAATAAAATATTATTCCCTTTTGTGTCCCACATATGGAGCACTTTGCCTGGCAATAATAAGTGATCAACAACTACCTACAGACCATTTATGCCTTTTTGCTTTTTCCAGAAACAGAACTTCCACTATAAACATCTCCCAACACAGAACAAAGCAGCTACTTAAAAATAACAGAAACCAGTGAAGAAAGCAATAGATATAAACAAATGGGGAAAAATTAAACACACAGAGTCTCTTCAGAGAAGCTCCTGGGAGCTCACTATTTTCTACTCTGTCTCACATTCTATCACAAATATGTTTTACTTGCTATTTAATTTTCAATGCTTACTCTGATCTCCCGGAAAGTAAGCAGTGAGAAGTTTCTTCTCTCCACAATTTCACAGAATGAAAAATTGAAGGGATTACCAAAATCAGCTATACTTCACAACTGAGCATAAACTTTTAAAAATGTCATAATAAATAAAACCCCTGAGCTACCCAGCCCCAATTCCACTTCTAATAGTTGCCTCCTAAAAGACCTGAGAGTGAGACTGCAATGGATATTTTACCAACCAGTTATCAAACATTCTCCCTAACAGACTCCCAACATCTCATCTGAATTTACAATCTTTCTCTTATGGTAGGAATTATATAAAATCACTGTTTACTCTGTAAATGTGCATTTACTTTTTTTTCCTAAAGATAAAATGAAATACTTTCCTCCTACCTAGCCCATTGGTCCTCGAACAGAAACTTTCCCAGCTCAATTCCCTCTAATATTGGCTACAGTTGTCTGTGGTCACAAAGGGAATAGAAAACTCTCCTAATACTGAGGCCTCTAACATTCCCAATCCTTCCCCCTTTCTTCTCTCCAGTGGTACCCAACTTTGCCCATTAAGTAAAACAAATTCCGAATCAATTAATAAGCAGTGTTAGAAGTGTGAGAGAATCCCAGAGATCAAACTCCACGTAGCACAGTAAGTCCACAACTGTGTCACTCCCAACTAGCATGATATAAACATAAGTACCAAGCTTATGTAACTCAGGTAACCTGTACCAAGTCTGTAATCATTAATTGTGTCACTGTCAATCAGCTTAATATAAACACAAGTATCAAGCTTGTAATAAAACTGAGATAATGTGTACCAAACTTGTAATCATCGTTTACCAAAAACAATAGAAGTCCATGCTACAGCTAGCAGTATCAAGTATACCAACCATAAATTCAGTGTTTTGAAGAATACATGGGGGAGAACGACGTAGAAGGCCAAACGAGGGGTATCACTCTCCAGTATCACTATCCTGGCCAGGTTTTTCTCCCCTCCAAGTCATTTGGAGTCTTCTCTAGCCCTCATCCTTGGAAAAAAAAAAAAAAGTCTCTCTTGGTAGAATCCACAGTACTTCTTCTAACTGCCAAGCTTAGACTGACCTGCCTTGCAACTGTGAGAATTATTATTTTATCAAAATAGATCATTAGGTTTAAATTTATCTTTACCCAACTGCCAACTCATTAACTACAACATCCTAGTCTCATGGAACACACTTTTGTACATTCCAAAAAATAAGTAAAAATGCTAGATCAGTAGTAACAGGGAAGAACAGACAATGCTTCCCTACAGAAACATTTCCATTTAATAAATTCAGAAGGAATGAGGGAAACAAAGTCACTGTTGGGACAAAATTGCAAGATCCATCAATGAATTCTAAAATTAGTTTGTTTGCAAAGTTTAAGGAGAAACAGGATATCTACATAGCCTTAGAGTATTTTCCCCAAAATACGTATTAATTTCAAAAAGGAAAAAAGTAACTTTATAGTGGAGAAACCTGGCAGATATCACCTTAATCAAATGATTACGGTTAACCTCACCAGTAATAATAAGTCATTGATACTGTGTGCCCTCCGACATGATGTATTGAGAAGGGCACATCACCCTTGTGGTATCCCTTCCAATAATGCATAACACCAATCTAATCAAGAGAACACATCACACAAACCCAAACTAAGAGGCATTCTACAAAATAGCTGACCAATACCTTTCAAAAAAGTGTCAAGGGCATGAAAGATAAGAGGTTTGAGGAACTGTCATAGACTAGAGGAAATTAAGGAGACTGGCTGACTCAATACAATATAGGATCCTGGACAGGATCCTGGAACACATTAAGAACATTAGTGGAAATGGGCAAAATGTGAACAAAGGCTGTAGTTGATTTGTACTGTAGCAATGTTAATTTCTTAGTTTTGATTACTGGTTCTATAAAACATTAACATAAGGGGAAGCTAAGTGTAGGATGTATGGGAACTCTGCACTGTCTTTGTAACTTCTGTAAGTCTAAAATTATTTCGAGAGATTTAAGAAAAAAACACCCAAAAAGTTGAATTCCTGATACCAAGCCTCCTAGGTTGAGCAACACATTTTTTATTTACCCAGTTTTTTTAATGACTCTCTCCTCCAGCCTACTATCAATTTATACTGAGTTCCTATTCTTTCCCTAAAGAGCTTCCAAGTTCTTATACTTGTTCTTATACTTTAAGACCTCTCAAAGTATCTCTCCCTCTCCCCCGCCTTTCTTTCTTTCTATATATCTTTATTGATTTCAGAGAGAGGAAGGGAGAGGGAGAGAGATAGAAACATCAATGATGAGAGTCATCATTGATCAGCTGCTTCCTGCAGGCCTCCGACTGGGGATAGAGCCCACATGCCAGGCATGTGCCTTGACCGGGAATTTAACTGCAATCTCCTGGATACTAGGTCAATGCTAAACCCCTGAGCCATGCCCAGCCTGGCAAAGTGCCCTTACTTCTTACCACCACAGGGCTAGACTATCCTTCCTATCCTGTCACAAACTGACCTGGCTTAAAAGATGTCCCTTATATACCTTAATATCTTAGAGTGTCATTGCAATTAACAATTTGCAAAGTGCTTTTAAACACATTTACATACAAAAATTTGTAGGTGCGTATTGTAACTAATTATTTCACAGGTAATAAGAAAAATTAAGTGTCTGACATTTAATAAATGTCAGAACCTGAATCTGAATCCAGTTCTTCTGACTCCAAAACCAAGTTACCGTATTAACAAATACCAGTCTGCATTTAAAAATATTCAACTTCCCTGGCTCCAAACAGGCTAATTACACCCGAGACACATGATATTTAGGAAAGTTCTAAATTTCACCCCTGTCCTAAATGTCCCTCTTGCAAGCTTCAATGGTTCTACAATGAAGAATTCTGGGATTCAGTGACCAGGTTCTGTGTTCACCCTAACCTTCACCATTTTTTAAAAACAGACTTCAGTCATCTCTTCAGCTATCAACCTTTTAGGCTGAAGAATCACTTACCTCTCTTCTTATACAAACACTGCTTCATGCTTTCCAATAGCTGAGATGTCCCTCTAACCTCCAATTCCATTCACTTCTTAATATTTGCAAATCAGAACCAGGGGCAATCCTGCAGGGTCCCCAACCCCACGAAATACTCTGAATATCTTCTTCCTTCACTCAAAAAAGGTGTGTGGGGGGGAGGAGTCAAAGGGCTCATCCCTGATGCACGTGTCCGCCTTAAGTTTAGCGCAAGGACGCAGGGCTACGTAACAAAGTCACGTGACTCGAGGCTCAGGAGAAACCACCTTCACCTGACTCAACTGACCAGCGTTTTCCTCCTTCCAGGCTTGTAGACCCCCAGGCTCACCTGATTTCTGTATCAGTCAACCGAGAACGTTAAGACTCCACAAAGCGCCCTGAGGTTTAAAAAGTAGTAACTATGGAAACAAGCCTCTAAGTTTGAAAACTCAGAGGTAATGAGAAAACCATTACTTAATTAATAGGCGCTTGCTCGGGGCAAGGCACAGGAGGGTGCCCTTCAGCTCTCCGAGCACCCGGCGGGGATTTATTCAATTCTGTCACCTCCCGTCCTCGCCCCTCCGGCGCCTGGCACCTAAAACGGTTGAAATGAAGGGGAGACGCCGCTGGAAGGGGTTCGGGCCCAGGAGGAACCGTGGGGGAGAGACGGGCTCCGGAGGTAACTCTGGGAATAACTTTGGAAAACTTTTGCGCTGCTCAATTCAAACGGAACAGGCTGCCGCTGCGTGGGACCGGCCGGGACAGGCGGTCTCTCGCGGGGACGAACCGGGACACCCCTGAGGGACCCCAAGGGTGTTGGGCGAAGACAGGGGGACAGTCACTTGCCTCCCATTCCTCCAAGAAACGTCGGGCCTCGTCCGAACCAACCGTCTTATGTCTCCTAAATTCGTCCTTCACGTACTGGTCGCCGAGGGCCTTGAGGTCCGGGGGCAGAAAGCGGTGCAGCAGCAGGATGCGCCGATACAAGGCCCGCACGCGGGCGACGTGCGCGCCCGGCATAGCGCCGCGCGGGGGCCGCACACCGCGCCTGCGCACGGGACGGCGCGCCGGCTCCGCGCCGGGTGTCGGTGAACCCGAACCCGGGCGGAAGAGGGCGCGCGACCTCCGTCCGGGTTGGTCCGCTCAGAAATCAGGCCCCTCCGGAAGCCCGAGCCGCGGCGCGTGCGGAAACGGGCCGGTGGTTGTCTGGGCGGGGCGTGGAGGTCGTGGAGTCGCGTCCGCAACGCGGTTGCTGAAGGGCAGCGTCCGGGTCCGAGAGGGCGCTGACCAGAGGACTGGCGTGGGCTGGTTGCCACCTCACAGCCACACGCCCCATCATCCTTTTACATTGATCTTCCTCCCTTCCCTCCTGATAAAGGCCTGAGAAATCCTGCGTCTCCTCCAGGAAGCCTTCCATGCTTAGCTCGACCCGCTTCAGGCTTCTCACAGTGTTCCTGCCTTCTGCGAGAGGGATCAGCGTGGGATTAATCTCTGCATCCAGGAGCCTACCGACCCTCATTCTTTGCACAGTGCTGTGCTCCTAATTTGTCTCCTGACGGTGTGGCCTCTTCCATGTAATTCAGGGGAGGCCTGAGCCACTTTCATTAGCTCAAGTCAAACCGAGCTACAGAAAAATCGTTACGAAGCATTTTAAAAGTATTGTTTCCAGGGCCACGATGCTGGAGATTCTGATTAGTCTGAGATGAAAAGGTAGAATCGGGACGTTTACAAATCTCCACCTTTTCAAAGGCGATGCTGAGAGCCACGTGGCCTAGTTCTTTCCCGTCACACCTTCGCTCCTTCAGCAAATCCTGATGGCTCCACCAGCAAAACATATGCAGAATGCGACCGTTTCTCAGCGCTTCCTCCACCACAGCTGTTTCTTTAGCTGCATATTGTGGTGGCTTCTTGTGTTTCCGCTTCTGGCCACGACCAGCTTCGGCCATTATCCACCTAAACTGTAAATCAGATGTCACTCCTCTGCTCAACAAAATCCTCCAGTGGTTTCTCATCAGAGTAAAACCCAAAGGCTCTCCACTTCTTAGCTCTCTAAATGTTCTAGTGCGTTGTCCCGAGGCGGCCAGTTCCAGCCACACTGGCCTAGTTCCTAGTTCATCTTTGGACAGCCCAGGGACAGTCCCAACTGAGGGCCTTGGTACTTGCTGTTCCCTCTGCTTGGGATGCTCTGCCCCACGTATCTCCCTGGCTAACGCCTTTATTTCACTCAGCTCGTTACTTCAGGCACCTTTCTGCTGAGACCTTGCCCAGCAAGTGCATTTGAAATTGCAACAAGAACTCCCTAACCCCCTTCTCTGCTTTGTTATTCTCCATAACACTTACATATTTTATTTATTTGATTATCTGTTTCCCCTACCATGACCCTAGAATAAAAATTCCTTGAGGTCAGGGATTTTGTGATTTTAAGGGTATCAAGTGACTCATGACCCGATGGTGTGATGAGGGCAAGAGCGTGGGAATTTGTGAGATTCCCTCCCAGACCCAGGCTCCTGTCTGGGCAAACTTTTCAAAAGGGCAGGGACTTGTTCATTTTATTATCCTATTCAGGGCCTCCCACAGCGCCTCACAAATAGTAAGCACTCTAATATTTATTGCCTCCAATGGACTTTTTAGTTTTGCTTAAATTTAGAAAAAATATTTATTTAAAAGAACACAGAATATTTTCAAAAAATGAATTTAATTTGGTATTATGACAAACCACATTAATGGCAAGGATTGAATGGCAGTGTGGTTATTTACTTCAGGAAATTTTTTCTAACCATACTTCATCTCTTAATGTCCCTGTAAATTGAAAATTAATTTCTTGTTCCAGTTTACTTTTTTCTGGTTTCCTTTGGGGTTAAAGTACATGTATAATAAATACTTCTTTTAGAGGCAAAGTTCTTATAAAAATGTGGAAGAAAACATTCTGCCAATGAATTAATAAAAGAGTAACAATAAAAGAAGTAATTCGGCCTACAGGGAGCAGAAAAGGTCCGCAGAGCATTGGGCAACTGATGCTCAGAAATGGCAAATGATGGGTGAGAGAGAAGCCAAGACACAGTGGTGTGGTTAAGCCTTGAGGTGAGAAGTCAAGCAATAAGGGTGAGAATAGTAGAAATAGGTGTCCTGTATATTTTTTCAGTGGGCTAGACAGTGAGTTATGTCTTGTGGACAAAACTTTCTCTTTGTCAAAACTCTCCATTGACCATCCAATTTAGGCTGACCAGATTTTCTCTTGTGGTCAAAATAGCCATGAACTGAAAATAAGACCTGAGTCTACTCCTTGCCACTAATCCAGGTCAGTACACTTCATGCAGGCCCTTAGCCTTTCATTTATCCTTCCTGCGCGTGCTTCCTTTCCCTTTCTGTTATTTGACAAGCCACTCAGCCACTCTGTGCCTGGATTTTCTCACATGTCAGAGAGTTGGGTTAGGTAATTCTCACTGCCTTCCAACTCTACTAACCTAATCACGATTTCTCCCAGATTCCCTTCCAGAATTTTCTGTAAAAGTAGAAGCGGATATGTACCCACTTTGAAATAATTGCTCTGAAAATATTTTTAAGACGATAAGGGAAACCTCTCAAAAATTTATGTGGAGCACATCACCTAAGCCTTTTGGAGCACACAAAATACAACCACCACAATATTGCCATAACCATATGGAAGATCAGCACAGCAACTGCACAAATAGAGATGGAAGAGACTGCTAGAGAAGTTTTTTAACAACCAGAGGGAGAACTTTGATTTCAAAAGAGATAGAAATCAGTGAATAAAAATAAACTGAAAGGAGGAGAAAGGAAACACTCGTGTGGAGCATAGTTCATTGTTACTTTGTATTATGCCCTAGTCTTTGCATTAATATGTTGAAATTAAGTCTTATTTGCAAATAACGTTACTTTTCCTCTGCAGCAGAGTGAGAAAGGATTGATGAATGCGAGAGGCTGGTGGTGAAAGATTTGGAAACGACTTTATGTCATTTGATAGAGAAACAACCTGCCCACAGGCTTGGCTTTGGTGGCTCAGTTTTGAATTTACAGTTACTAAATTCCAAATTCTAAATCATTGAGAATAATGAAAGGAAATGCCCAAACAACCTTTGACCCAAACAACCTTCACATGCTTAGAGGCCTGCAGAGAAGCCTGATTTAACCATGGTAATCACGTGTAGTCCCCCAAACAACACCAGAAATGGTCTGTCATTTTCCACCTTACTTTGGAATCCCAAATAGGAACATCACTGTGCGGAGGTGAATATATAAAAAGGAAGGACTTCTTTAAACATTTTTACTTGGTACCTGAATTACTGAAATGCAATGGTAAGAAAGCAGATAATCTTGAAAGCTAGAATTTCAAGCAAACAAATTGGTGCAAAGTCTATTTTTTGAAAAAGTCGGTTTTGAAAGTCAGTATATTCATGAATTTCTGAAACATGTTATATAAGAAATATCAAATAGGATAGAACATCAACCAAAGTCCAGATAAATTGTCATGTTTGATCATTTAAAGTGCTAATGATATTGCCCTGGCTGGTGTGGCTCAGTTGGTTGGAGCATTGTCCTGTGCACCAGAAGGTCACCAGTTAGATTCCCCGATCAGGGCACATACCCAGGTTGTGGGTCTGATCCCTGGTCAGGGTGCATGCAGGAGGCAACTGATCCATGTTGCTCTCTCACATGGGTGTTTTGATCTCTTTCTCTCCCTCAGCCTTCCTCTCTCTCTAAAAAAACAAAACAAAAATCAATGAAAACATTTTTTAAAGTGCTAATGATATTAATTTTTTCTAAGGAGAAAAATACTGATCATTAATTACCACAGAAGCTGAAAGTCATTTGACAAATTCACCACCCATTCCTGATTTTAAAATAATAGTAATAAAATGGAAATCAATGGATTCCTTAACACAAAAGCCAGTCCCTTAGTTAATGGGAAAAGATCTGACAAAACAGGCAAGCTTTTGTGTAAAAGGGAAATGGGAAAAGAATGTATATAGTATTTCCTTCATTGTGCAAAAAAGACAAACCATGACTACAGTGTGCTATGCATGAAAGAGTGTGATTAACTGTCTGCAATTAAGTCAAAAAAAAGAGCAAGAGATTGCCTAAGATGATAACCTAGACTAGAGGTAGGCAGAGCTCTGGGATTACTGCAGGTAAGAGCCTCTGAGGGGCACTGGATTTAAGGACTAACCGGGGAAATGGGGAAATGGCCAAAGCAAAGAGGTCTCCGTGCTTTCCCTTATGGAGGTACAGTTGACAAAGACAGAAAAGTCAGGCGCGAAAACTGCTTGTGGAAATGCATATTGAGCCTGCAAGGACAGGCTGTGCTGAATCTTCCATTAAAAAGTTGCCTAATAGAATTAGTGTAATTTGCTACTGGTCTATGCCAGTGGTTCTCCGCCTGGGCTATATATTACAATCACCTGGGGAACTGGTGGCTTCACACTGGTGTAGATACATAGTGATAATCAGGTTCCACTCCAAACCATTAAATCAACATCCCGGAGAGGGGGCCAGGCACTGATAGTGCTTAGAAGCTCCCCCAGGTGACTCTAACGTGCAGCCAGGACTGAGAACCGATGCTCTCAATTTCCAACTTAAAGACACTTGGGTTCTGGGAAAAATACCCAAGATATTAATTAAGGCACTGTGTTAAAAACCGGCTGCTAAATATCCAGCACATCAACACTAAAGAGATCCTAGAACAGTGAGGATAAAGATTTTTATATGGCTAACAATATTTGGAACCATAAAAGTAAACTGATCTCTCAGGAAGAGCATGTAAGTGGAAAGAGGGATGAGCAGCCCTGGGTTATATCCCCACTTACAAAGCGGGAGGCGGCTCTATCTCAAGGGCTGTCTGCAGAGCTCCCTCCAGAAGCATCCGCTTCCCGCGTGTCACATCCCCTGCAGCACAGAGTTTCTCTGAGGAAACGGTCTAAGCTTTCCAAATAACAAACATCCAGAACACAGCTTGCTCAGACAAAGCTGGCGCCCTCAGTAAAGACCCATAAAATCTCTATTATCTGTGTCTTCTTCCCAACCGCCTCCAGCCCAAGCCTTCTCCCAGTACTCTGGATTATATCTCAACTCTTCTGAGAGGTGGCTTCATAACTATCCCCTCTTTTTCCCTCTCACTGGCACCTCAAATTATTCTCTTTGTTATTCCATTCAGCTCATAAACACAAGAATAATTCACGGTGAAAAAACCCCCATCTATTCTGCCTCCCCTCAAACTACGGTCCTATCACCATGCTTCCTTCATCGGCAGGCTTAAAAAAAATAATACATCTCTCCATCTTCATTCTCATTCCCCCCTTAATCTCTTTTAATCTATTATTGTCCACACTACTCCTCTAAAATCACTTTCTTCAGAGTCGCCAGTCACTTGCTTTTGTTCACACCTACTCTCTCCAGACCTTTTAGACATCTTCCCACGTTTTGGCTTCCATACATTTGTGCTGTACGGGTGGTCCCACCTCTAGGGCCCCCATTACTTCTGTGTCCTTCGCTGGCTTTAGTTCTTCCTGTCCCCAAAAGTGAACACATGCAAAGGCTCAACGCGAGGAGCTCGGCTGGGGCGCTGGTCCTGGCGGCTGTCCCCAGCCATTGGCGATGCTCTGCTGCCCCCAGCTGGCCAAGCCCGTTCTAACCGCTTCAGAGGCCTCGCCTGGGGAAGTGCCAGGACACCTTGCCAAGTCTCACACACACCTCTGACCTCTAACGTTTCGGCCTTCCTCTCTAGCTAACCGCTGGATAAGTTCAAACGGGATGTCCTGAATCTCTTTGCAGTCTATGTCCCACATTAAACGCACCATTTTTCTCCAGCATTCTTCAATTTACCTGGACTTGGGACTCGGGAGGCCTTGACAACATCTTCTATTCTCTTCATATATCTTGTTATTAAGGAATCCTTGTTGAGGCTACCTTTGTAAATTAGTCACTTTGTTCCCATGTCATTGAGCCATCTACCTAGTAGATGAGCTAGAATTAACTCACTTTTTTATTACATTATACACGCGTGAAAGTATATTTCCATCATAATATACAATTATATATTATACACTTTTTCAATTGAAGGGAAATTCTAAATAATAAACTCAAAGATTTCAATTTCATAATGTCATTATACTTTTAACCCACAGAAAGCAAATAGGTAAATATATAAACAAATGCAAAAAATAATGGATAAGGGAAGTCATTCCTCTCCTCTCCCCAAATTAGAATAAGTTTCATGCTCACATATTTACTGTGACCAAATCCTATTAATATTCAGCTAGATTCCAGCTCTGCCATTTTTCAGCTATGTGATCTTGGAACTAGTTGTTTAAACTCTCTGGTTTAAGTTTCCTCGTCTTAAAATGAGAATAATACTATGTACCTCAAAAGCTTCTTGCTCATTTTAATGATTTAATATGTAAAAAGAATTCAGACTAGTTAGTCTATAGCACATAGAAAGCGCTGATTAGTGTTAGCAATGATGATGACGTAAACTGATAGCTGGTTGAAACCACTTTTCTTATTTCAGAAGTAAGTTTTTTTTTGTTTTTTGTGTTTTTAGCTTTTTCCCCACTTTAGAATACCATTAATCTTAGATGTATGAAACTTAAATTAACTGAAATAATGTAATGCAATTACACTGTGACTGCCTAAAGCTAACCAGGATACTATACACAAGGATAATGGCTTTCCTTTGAGCAGCCAGAACAGATGTTGTTGAAGTGATAATCTCTTGTAAATCTGGACTGAGTTTACTGATTCAAGACAAATCCTACAGTATCTGTTAGACTCTCAGCATCAATGATAGGAACAGAACTTTTTAGTTTGGACTTGTGTTGTGAAATCACTTGGATTGCTATTACTCATGCTGGCTGAGAATGACTTTGACAAATTAGGTGAAAATTCGTGTTTAGTCTCTGTCTCCTTCAATACGATAGCCAGAAAGAGGAGGAAGGAGGATCGTTTATCTACAGAATGAAGGTGGGGCCTGGATAATTCTGGAAGCTACATTATCCTGAACCAGTAACTTCTTAAAAATTATTTTCAAGGTTGTCTTAAGAGTATTTATACAAAGAAGCATTTGTTCTTCCTTCATAAAATAAGACTTTGGCAATGAGTGGTTACAGTATTTCTTCAAAAATATAACAGCAAATATCGCCATGGTCTTAGAATTAGGCTCAAGTTCTAGAACAAAGCATATATTTATTTCAATAACTTTATTTAGTTGAACTCCAAATGGCCTTTTGGACAGTCCAATAATGTCCTTAAGCAGATGAGATTATTTTAAAATGGATATATGATAGAATTACAGCCATTCTCGAGAATGTCACAACATATGCAGCCAGTCATGAAATATGCATTTCCAAGTTAGCTCAAATAGGGTCTATATTAACAAAATTAAAAAAAAAAAATATAAGTCTAGTCTTCCTTTATGGATATATATACTTTCTCAAGAACTGTGGCAGAATAAACATTCTATAGAGAATCTACTTAGACATTAAAGAAAATTTTTGTTCACAAGAACACAACTGAAATATGTTCATAAATGTAAAATAAACCTCTTTTTTTTTTTTTTTTGGCTAATCCTCAGCCAAGGATATTTTTTCCATTGATTTTTAGAGAAAGTGGAAGGAGGGAGGGAGAGAGAAACATTGATGTTCTCACATCGATTTGTTGCCTCCGGTATGTGCACCAACTGGGGCTGGGGAACGAACCTGCAACCCAGGTACCTACCCTTGACCAGGAATTGAACACATGATCCTCGGGTATGCGGGCTGATGCTCTAACCACTGAACAACACAGGCCAAGGCTAAAATAATTCCATTTTAAGATATCTAGTTATAGTCCAGGATTGTTCTAAATTAAATTTAGACCAAATTAAAGGAGAGGCTTAAAAACTTATGCAATGATTCTTCATTTGTATTCTACTTAGTAGGCTCCCAAGAAGTCCATAAGAGGCTGCTGAAGGTGCCTAAGGAAGGCTTCTTCCTACTTGAGAACCTATATGATGTGTCAAGTAGATGGGCCTCAAATCCAAGAATGATCTGTCCAAAAGGCAGATTTATTCTACATGGGTGCTTCTCACACTGTAATGTGCTCACTGATCATCTGGGTGTCTTATTAAAATGCAGATTCTGCTCAGCCGGTGTGGTTTAATTGGTTGAGCATGATCCCATGCACCGGGAGGTTGCTGGTTCGATTCCCAGTCTGGGCACATGCCCCCCTGGGAGGCATGCAGGGGACAGCAGATGGATACTTCTCTCCCATCAATGTTTCTCTCTCTCTTTCCCTCCCCCATCCTCTCTCTGAAATCAATAAAAACATATTTTAAAAATAAATAAATAAAATAAAATGCAGATTCTAACTCCATGGTCTTGGGAGGGCCCTGAGCTTCTGCATCTCTGACAAGCTCCCAGGTGACGCTGATGCTGCTAGGCCACAGAGCACGCTTGAAGAGGCAAGGTCCTAAAGTATGACTCGTATCATAAGCTAAGAGAGACTGACATTTTCCTTCCCCAAACTTCTTCTCATCCAGATATGTATAATGCGCATATATTTGGGGTGACTTGGAAACGTTCTAAATTTCTCCACATGCAAGTCTAATTTAAAATATTTTCATTGCTGTCAAAAAGCAGTGGTATGAGAAGTGGAAAGAGAATTACTATTCCTTCACTAAAAACATCACCTGAAAAGATAACATAAATTATCGAGAGCAGAGAAGAGCAAAAATAAGGCTGGAGTATAATAATCTTTGAGTTCAAGAGCCCAGGCACGAGAGCAGGAACGCCGCAAAGGTGAGGGCGAATCAGTCCAGCAGGGGAAGCACTGTCTCCAGGCCTGGGGCTTGCCTGGCCTCAGCAGATAGCTGTCGTGTGGGGTTGCGGGGGACTTAGTCTTAAGTACTTAAGGCTAAAAGTATTCACGAAGGCCTACAGTTGCCTAATCAAATTGCTCCTATGCTTTTGGATCAGCGTTACATTACCCCACAGGGAATTTAAACACAACATAAACATGTATTTAAATGAACTTAGAAGAAAGCTTGTTGTCCCGTCTCCTGTTTTAATTAGATATGTCTTATATAAGAAACACATAAATGCAGACTCTGCGGTTTCCCTGGCAAGGCTGCAGCACTCCGTAAATCCACTATAATATTATTTTGTTTGCTTTTTTTCCCTTAATTAAGTTTTTAAAGTTTCCTTAGCTCTCTGTGTGGCTGCTTCAGCTTAGGCAGCCGGGCTTGTGGTGGAGGCTTGGGAGAGCACATACCAGCCGCCCTGGCCCCTCCCAGGCGCCCAGTCGGTCCTCCTGGGCGGGAGATAGGACAGCCAGAGCAAAAGCAAAAAACAGAGAAGGAAACGTCCCCAGTGCACAGAAGGTGCCCTTCATCGACACCCCCTTACAGCGCCTAAGGAAAGCCCATTATCCCCCCAGCATATGGACAGAGTGAGGGGTGCGCGAAACCCCTCAAGTATGTGGACAGCCTTCCAAGGCTCAGGGAAAACCAGGGCAGCATCCAATTATACGATGCCAATGTATTAAAATATTTTGCTGGCCCTTGTGCTATCTTTACCATCGATCTCTGGGCTGGAGGCTCCTCTAAAAGCCAGCTTCAGAGGCTGTAATTACGACTTAGCAAAATATCCAATGTGGGGCCATCAATCTACAGGTTCTGACTTCTGTCTTGTTCAGGCCCCCGTGAGGAAGGTGAGGCCTGACTGACGGGCACATGCCGCCAAAGGGCTGTTTCAATTAGAAAGCCGACCAGCCTCAAAGCCTTGTGAGTTTTTATCTGCCTTTTTGTTTTGTTTTAGTTTAATATTAGTTGGGCTTTAATAGAATGGTGCTAAAAACTGAGAGCAGAAGGGAGCACAAGCATAATATGAAGTGTGTGTGTTGCTACAGCAGGCTCCAAATACGTGTGATTAGGCGAATGGTGACTCACACAAGACACAGGTACATGTTTGCATACATTTTTTTACGTCTGAAGGCTAGACGAGAGAATCAAACTACTTAAGTCCATGTAGTAGTCTTTCATTTACATTTCTGTCCTCCGGGTTATGTACTTGGTTTTAATAAATTAAAATTTATATATGAACAAAGATATACATAGAGAGAAAAAAACTGCAAGAAATACACCTAAATGTTAAAAGTGGTTCTCTCTGGAAAGTGAAATCAGAGATGACTTTTAATTTCTTTTCCCTTCACCTCAGAATTTCCGAGCCTTTTAAAACAAAATCAAACAAAAGAGACTCTACTACAAGGGGAAGCATAATTAATGATTTTTCTTGTTGATATTTGTTCCGCAACTATTTTACATAAATTACTTAAATCAGTTATTTAGTAAAACTTATTAAGAATCTCCTAGGCACCAGGCCTTGTACTTGGCATGGGGAATGAACTAATATACCTACATGATTTTATCGAACAAATTTCCAGCCTAATGCCCTTCATTGACCGCTGGAAGGTGCTATAAATGCAGGCTCCCTGTTACCGCTGCTCCTTTACTAAATTTCTTATTCCCCACCTTTCCTTAATGTCACTGGGAGTAGAATTGCTCTAAGCAAACTTTTTATTACTTTGTTCTGATCTTTAGTGAAAGCAGGGTCACCTGATGTTACGGCATACCTGTCTTCAGCCGTGAAGACACAAAGGTCCAGGCCTCACGTCCATCTTTTTGTGGCTTTGTGCCTAAACCCAGTAATGGTAGGGGCAGGCCTGAGGAGGCGTCGATAAACCCCTACTCCTCTCCTTTCTGAAGACACTCATATTTAGGAAGCTCCAAAGAAGACTGTGCGAGACCAGGCTCATCAAAAGGAATAAACAAAAGCAGATCAAACACCCGAAGACCAAAGTCTGTAAAAGATGCTTAGCTAGTTAAATATAGATCTTCAAAATGGAACTTTTGTGTATGCCCCAGGTTCCAGAAGAAACCACTGTGATTATCAACTTCCAGCTATCATTTAAAGTCTAATGTAGCTAAGTGGTGCTCCTTCACTGTCTAGGTGTAGCATGTTATTTAAAAGCATCTGCTGCCAAGCCCACCCTGTTGCTTCCCACAATAGACAGCGCATTAAAAAGATGTCTTGACTGCACATTCGAGGTCCTTCCATCACGGACTCCAGCCCTTGTTCCTCCCATTCTTGTTTCTGCACAACCTTTGAGTCCAGTCAATTGGCCTAACTAGCTAGTCCTAGAAAATGCCTCCCACTTTCCCATTTTTGTCTCTTTATCCCAAAGCCCTCCTTTCTTTTCTGCATTTTAACCATCCTTCGATGATAGGTGACATATACTTCTTTAGGGAACTCCCTAAGAGGACTTCAACCCCCAGAATGCCTTGCATCCTTGGACTCTGTGCTTCTCCCTATAGAAAGCACTAGGCCATGGGTGAGTATAAAGGGAAGAGTTTGGATTGGGTGGGGCCGTCAGTCCCTGTCCATACCCTCTTAGAGCACCTTCTCTCTCCAGCTCCTTACCACTCAGTACCTTTTGGCTTTCCTTGTCTTTTGCCTGCATAAGGCAGCCCATCTAATAGAGGGTTTAGGTGGACCTTCAATGGATCATAGGGTCCTCTTGTGTCATAGAGCACACAACGAGTAATCCAAGAGATGTTAAATTGCTACTTTATGATCTCCTTGCTCTTTAACTTTTCAAGGTTGAGTCCACCCAGGTAGACTTTGTGCTCTTAGGAGGCAAGGATCATCTTAATATTCCTTTTATCTTTCAGCGTTTCCAAGGCAATGCTTTGCATATGTTAAGTGGTCAACAGATACGTGTTTATTGATTTCTTATTCAACACTATCAATGACAAAGTTGGCCCAAAAGGATACCACAGAGTAAAAAATTTGCCTTGTAAATCTGGAGCTGATCAGCTGTCTGCCTCTATTCCTCCTGGACCCCCAATTGGACCCCTTTTATATTCTGGGTAGTCTCCAACAATACTCAAGCTAGATTGGTTGCAGTGGCTCAGATGAGAAAAGTGAGAGTGAAGAGAGCATAATGTCTTCAGTGTAATTACCTCTACCACTAGCATTTCTATGTAGATTCTGTAACTCCATGATAACTTTGTGAGACTGTTTACTGTCCCCTCATACTATCCTCACTTGCGCTTTTAGAAATAGAAATCTCACATTTTAACTGAACACGTGGCTGCCAAGATGACATCTAATTGTCTAGCCTTACTTAGATCTAAGCAGAGGCCTATGACTAACTTCCAGCCAGTGTGATGTGGACAAAAGTGATGTGTGCACATTCTGGGTCAAATCCTTTAAAAAAAGGAATTTACTTGAATTCCTTTCTATCTAGTCTATCTCTCTTTCTCTTGCCCAGGCTCACGTGCACAGCATAAAGCTGTTGAGTCTATTTTGAAGATGACAGCACCCTAAAGGATGGCCTAACAACAAGACAGAAGGAACCCTGAACCCTTGAATTACTTCATGAAGCAGAACAATTCACACACCCTAAATTGGCAATTAATTTCAGACTAATCTATAAGGGAAATATAAAGTTTTATCTCATTTGAACCACTTTCAAGTCTCTTTACGAGAGTAACTTAGCCTGTGCCCTAATTAATATGGATATTTTCCAGATAAACAGGACTTGTTAAGAGCAACCTCTCTCCCTCGATTATACCACATACTTTACTTTTCAGAAGCTTTGGCACAGGATCTGCCTTCTGTCTGGATTTATTTCAATATAAGACGCTGCTTAAAGATAAATAACAACAGGATAGACATGGTGCATCACCTTCACCCACTGGAGCTTTATTTGAGCTATAGAGTATGGCTTCACTGGGATAAGTACCACCAAATTTAGTGCTATTTTCATTTTGTTTTTCTTTTGCCATCAGAGACTTAAAGGTCACTTTTTACCCCATGAATACATACAATTGCTGTTTTTCACCAATGTCCCAATAGTCCAAGGCACCAGTTCTATATGAGAGGTCAACCACATGACATGTTCTGCAGGAAAACATTATGTTTTAAAACTGGGGACCAGAAAAGAGCACTCCAATCGGAGAAGCGGGAAGCTGCATGTCACTTACCTCCCAGTCTCAGATACAGCTTCTACCTGGTTTGCTGAAACACTTGTGCTGGGGCCCTGAGATGCCAGGTTAGGAGGTCCTACATAGAGGCCTGCCTTGCTGTGAGGAAGCCGAGGCTAAACCTACACAAAGAGGCCACAGGGAGAGGCCTCAGAGACTATAAAAAGAGAGGGATGACTCATGTTCTTGCCACCTACTGTTCCAGCTCCTATCACTGTCTGACTACAATCAGATGAGAGATTCTGAGCCAGAACTACCCAGCTGAGCCCTTCTTCAAGTGCTATCCCATAGAAACCATGAACTATTATATGTTCTCATCTTTAGCCATGATCTTGGGGTACTTTATTACACAGAATAGATAATTAGGACAGTCACCAAAAGTACAGTTTTGCTGGGGCCCTGAGGGAAAAGGGGCATTTCTGACCAGAGGCCTTGCTGTGGAGAATTTAAGCATACAGACCACAGGATTTGGAGTCAAGAGTCTTAGACTTTACCCCTTGTTACAACTTGCTTATAAGGAATGACTTTAAGCAATTCACTTGAATTTTTCAGATTCCACATCTACAAAGACCCTATGTGGCTCTTAGGAAGGCTGTGAGGGTCAACAGGACATAATAGGAACAATTCTCTTAAGGACAGTGTTCAGTAAATGTCAGCTGTGGCTTGACTTCCTCAGGCCCACTCATCTTCATGAAGGTCTTTTAAAAAGTTGAAGCTGACTTGTTAAATAACAGATGAAAGGCCCCACCCCTTCCATGATTTGCAGAGGGGACTGCTGCTTCCCATCCTAAATCTAGTCTGTAGCTCCACAGGAACAGGCCCCATTGCTTTTCTTGCTTTTTTTAAAAAATTGCTTTCAGGGACAGGAAGAGAGAGGGAGAGGGAGATAGAAACATCAATGATGAAAGAGTCATTGATCTGTTGCCTCCTGTACGCCCCCTTCCAAGGATCCAGCCCAGGTTGTGCCCCGACCAAGAATCGAACTGTGACCTCCTGGTCCATAGGTCGACACTCAACCATTGAGCCACACCAGCCAGGTCCCACTGCTTTTCAATAGGAGAAATAGGAGAAAATGTCTTCTCTCCAAAGGGCCTCTTTTGTGAGCTTTGCTCTCTCTGAAATCTCAGGGAACATGTGTGGTCAGGATCATTTCTTCCAGCACCACACCTCTTTTCAAAATTCTTCCTTTGGCAGCCAGCAAGTCGTTTACAATCCCTCTGGAAATAGCTTTTCCCTGAGAATAATCACCCTAGCAACAAGGGAGAGAAGAACACATAACTGTGTCCCAGGAAAGCCATGTCTGAGGCCATCACCTAATGCCATCCTTGCAGGGTATGAAGAGAAATATTGCTTTGCTATAGAAATCAGGCTCTGTGGCTGCTCAGCATGGGTGGCCTGACAACCAGGTGGGACGGTTCTTAAACTAGTTCTAATGTTCAATGGTTAAAGGAAAATATTGAACATTAATTAGTTTGCTTGTATATTCAGATATTTATCTGGTCTCTAACCAGAGAGAAGCAGAACCTGAAATAGCTGTTACTCTAAAAGCCAAAATGGAGGCTATTTTCTGAAAAAAATATGTCAATACTTTTATATATATGTGATATGAATTGTTCAATCACTGCTTTGAGTGAAAATCTTGGGCAAGCTATTCATTAATAGTAAGGCTAGCCAAGCTCAATGTTTTTTTAAAAAAGAAATATGGGCACAGATCATTGATGTCACACTAATTAGGATTCTGGAAATTTAATTCAATCGATATGTTAATTTTGATTGCATCAAGATAACATCCCATAGAAAGAAAGAAATTTAGAAGAATAGGTTGTATTTCACAGGCTATGTTTTTGGTTGATATTTTTCTCATTTTCCAATCTCTTTCCACCACCCCAAGCCAGAGTAGGAACACAAAGAAATTTTGTTCCCGGCTCCAGTTTTTAAAAATCTAATGTGAAACAAAACTCGATTCTAAAGGCTACCTTGCCTCTAATTTTAGAAGCATTAAAAACACTAATTGTTGGACATATAAAAAGATACATTTTTTGAAAAGATTAATAGAGTCAAACTATTAGCAATTTGGAAATCAACTTTTTCCCCCTACTATTATAATTTTTAAGTGTTTCAGGCCCTTTAATCGAAGCTTTCAGAACTGCATCCTAAGTCATTTAATTTCTGTTAACAGATCTGTCCTGGCTCCTTATTGGCATTTATTCCTGTGCCACCCACGTAGAACTCCAAATGTGGATCCAAGGACTGCTGAGCTGTGAACACTCTATTTGTATAATTCTGCCAGTGACCACCCTTAAACCTCAGAAGAATCAAAGGAAAGCAAAGATATGCTGAAATGTTAAAAAGGCAAAAAAACAACCTTGAGGACACTTCCAAGAACATGAGTTTCCCTAAACGGCACCCTGTCAGATCGGGCACTAAGGGTCAGGACCACCAATGTACAGGTTTCAGCTGCTGGGGCTTCTGGGCATGAGCTGTGGCAAAGTTGTATATATATAGGTACCCGCCTGCCCAGTGCTCCACTCAGAAATCAAGACTGACCGCAGCTGAAAGGAGAAACCCTCGTTTGGTGCAAAGAATAGGTGAATTGTGAGCCCTGGGTCAAAATACCCTCTTTTACCTTCTTCCTTCCTTAAATAGAATTTGTGTGTGTGTGTGTGTGTGTGTGTGTGTGTGTGCGCGCCGGTGAGCTCACTAGCACTTTGTATCTTAAATCAGAATAAAAGGACATGAAATTCTAGGGCTTTCCCACTCAGCAACTATGGATTAGGCAAGAACTGAACAAAAAGAATATGTAGTAGTCATTTGAACCTTAACTATTGACTTTCTTGCCAACACTGCCAACACTAAAAGCTTTGTTTCATTTTTATTTCAATTTGCAATTTCAGTTTTACTCAGTGCTCTGAATTAAAGTGAGAGTAACATCAGTTAATTATAAGTTAATTTTGGCATAATCTGGAATGAATTAGATGATTGCTTAGTTCACATAAATATATTGTAATCATAAATTGGGATTTTAGACTTTGAAGGGAGCTTTGAAATTATTTCCCATCTAAACCTCTCATTTTAGAGATGAAAAAAAAAAAAAAAAGATCCAGGGTGATTAAGTGACCTGCCCAAGGTCATACAGCTAATTAAAAGCCGAGGAAGAACTAGATTCCATGTCTCCAGCTTCCCCATCTGGTGTTTGTTTTTTCTATTACACCTCAACTTTTGATTAGTTGTAATAAGAGGCAGCAGTGACCTGGATTAAACAAAACAGCAAATAAACCTGGTGGCCCCTTTCCTCGTGCCTGGGCTCCTTGAAAACGAGGTTGTTTTGTTTCGTTGTTTGTTTAATTAGCTATATATCCTCCGCAGTATTTAACACAGTGTAGGTTTTCAGCAAAAAGGTATTGAGTGAAATGCACTGAATAATAGGGAAATGGACTGGTCTGTCTTTTGAGGAGCAGCAGATTAATGTTCATATTAGCATTATGGACGATGAAAGAAGACAGCCAGCCAGGTGGGGAATGATGCGAGAAGCCAGTCTGGAGTTTACATTTTCCCTGTCTGTACCACACAGAATAGGCTCCATGGAGGCAATGCAAACTTACCAGGAAAGCACAAATAGTGTTACTTATATTATGGGAATTAGCCCTTTCTTTTTGTCATTGTCCTTCTCAAGTTGCTAATGAATGGTATTCTAACATGCATAACTCTCTCACAATGTTTTTATTTCTCAGCTATCACTTAAGTCATCTTCCCATCGTGTGGAGTACAACTAGCTCTGAGCTTAAGAAGATTCAAAATCGGTGCTAATTAAAATTTTAGCAATAGGAGTATCGTGTATTATAAAGAGCATTGGAACTGAGAATTTGGAGGCGTGGTGTAGTCTGGACCTGTCAGTAATAAGCTGTGTGACTTTAGACCAGCACCGCAACCCCACTGGTGACTCTCCTCTTCCTTCCAGCTCTAAAATCATAGGACACAATTCCTTTCTTAATGAATTCACAAATATTTGTTGATCAGTACCATGTGTATTGTTCTAAAGAAGGTGACTACCTTATTTGGGGAGAGCAGACTTAACATGCCATGTTATCGCCACCACAAATAGAAGACTCACAGGTCACACGTTGGGCAATGAAAGGTGATTTGGGGGGGCAACAGGATTAAAGAAGTATAAAACAGGGTCTGTCTCCCCACCTGGAAGGCTTTGACAAACCAGGTGGGGAGAAAGAGTCCTCATAAGATAAGAAATGTTCACATGGATCTTGTCCATGCTAAGGGTCTTATTGGTGTCCAGTCAGTTTTATGTGGGTGATGTTTTTTAATAAGCACTAAGTTGGGTTATATAATCTTAAACTCCATATGCACACAGAAAGAGAAAAATGCAACCTAGACTAGAACCACAGGCCCTGAAACTGGACGACTGCTACAATTTAACCAGCCTGGGTGCCTCCTTCAAACAGACAAGGCCAGTGAAACCAGTGTGGTCACACAGGGCTGGGGGCTCACATTTTTATTTAGCACTGGGCCTTACAAATTATGTACTCAAGAAGAGTTTTTATTATGCAGAGTATTATACATGATGAATGTATTATGTGGGGGGTTTTATTGTTTTTATGAATTACAAATTGTGTAATCATAGCGTTGTTTTCCCTCAAACAGAAAGAGGAATTCCAGCCTAAAAAAGTTTACTGAGTCCCAGTCATGTTTATATACTTTCAGAAGGTTAAAGGATTTTCCCCAATCCCTAATCTCCTGATTCTTTTCTATTTTATTTTGTTGTATTTTTATTTATTATTGCCTCTGCCATTTCCTTGAAGACTCCTCAAACTTCCAGAAAACTTGAGTTTTAATATCTGATGCTTGGAAACAGTTGCTCCACTACTACTTGCAGGCGTTTATCAGTCATTTTGAGGCAAAACTATTCAGTTAGGACAAACTACATGGAGGGAAGAGAGCCAACACATTCAATGTGGGAGAGCTGAGCCTAATCTCCTCCATTCGGTCTCGCTGGCTGAGACAGTACACTAGCACTTGGCACGCAGGGAAAAGACACTAAAAGTGCACAACAGTAATTGTTTAATATATATATTTTAAAGGAAAATATGTAGAGACGAATCATATCCAATAAATCAATTAGAATTATATTAAATCGAGATACATTAAGGAAGTATGAGCTGACAATTTTGTATTCTGCTTTCTTAACTTGACCTTAAAATGTCAACTGTAGCCCAGCCGGCGTGGCTCAGTTGGTTGAGCGTAGTCCCCTGTACCGGGAGGTGGCTGGTTCAAGTCCCCAGTGGGGACACATGCCAAGATTGTGGGCTCCACCCCCAGTAGGGGATGTACAGGAAGCAGTCAATTGATGTTTCTCTCTCAATAGTGTTTCTCTCTCTCCCTTCCTCTCTCTGAAATCAATAAAAACATTGTTTTGTTTTGTTTTTTAAAAAATGTCAACTGTATCTGTTCTAATTTACTTGATATTTTCTTCTCTTTGGATATGAGTTGTTTCTGATTTTGTGCCCAAAACTCTTCTGGATTTAGGGTTATTTCTTTAGAATAGATTCCCAATCATTGGGATAAAAAAATATAATATTGACAAAGATATTCAAATTGCTTTCAAAAAAATCATAGAAATTCCTACCCCTACAAACTTGAGCATTTTACAGCATTCTTTCCAACACTTAGGTTTATCATCTAATTCATCAGTCATTTTCCAATTTAAAAGTAAATCACATCTCATTATTGTTTTAATTTGCATTGCTTTCATTATTAATAAGACTGAATATTTACTAGTCATTTTACTTTACCTTTTTTTAAATAATTTTTTTAAATCCCCACTTGAGGATATTTTTTCCATTGCTTTTCAGAGAGAGTGGAAGGGGGGGGAGAGAGAGAGAGAAACATCGATGTGTGAGAGACACCCTGCGCATGCCCCAACAGGGGCTGGGGATCAAGCCTGCAACCGAGGTATGTGCCCTTGGCTGGAATCAAACCTGGGACCCTTCAGTCCTCAGGCCGACACTCTAACCACTGAGCCAAATCGGCTAGGGCTTATTAGTCATTTAGTGCCTCTTTCACAGGCTGTCTTTACGTCCTTCTAGAAGAATGAAGAGGCTGTGATGGCAAAGATGGGCAATATTAGCTCTGGGCAATATTACATCCTATCAGCAAAGCAGTGCCAGCAAAAAGAAATTACCTTTCCCAAACTAAGTATAAACGGCCTGGGGAGGGTAACACACACTCCTGAACCAGTCGCCGCAGGTAAAGGCCAGCGCAGTACTTGCATTTGTAAGGCCCGAGTCGTGCTAACCGCATGACTCCTGAATAAGGAGTCTGCTCAGTTGAGCTGAGAGTGACAAGCATCATTGTTCAGTACAAGTCTCTGAGCTGGACCAAGGAAAACCACCCAGTTCCTAACTTTAGACATTATGGCAAATGGCATAAGTGTATTTCCACACTTTCAATTCGGCATAAATGCTCCTGGACTAAAAGGACTTGAGGAACAAATAATCACAAAGTGAAAAGCAGAATGTACATGCAAGTGACCAATTATCAAGTACTTTCCGCAGACAAAAACGAGTGCTCCCTTTTAGAACTAAGCATCCGCTAAAAGCGAGTATTGGACTAGGTCTATTGTACACAGTATTTTATGAAAACATCAAGTTGTATCCTTAATGCATGTCCAAACAAACCTTCTCTTGACATATAAGTCATTATGATCCTTTCCTCTGAGCGTAATTTGTCTAGAGTGAAATAGAACAATAAAAACCTTTGTAAAAAGTAATAATGGAAAAGAATCTCTTTTAAGAGATATGCTTTCAGCTTATAGGGTTCAGATAGAGATAGTAAACCATGAGAAGCTGACTGAAATGAATTTTGAAATCTTAAAGTTCAACAATGCAGAGACGTATACAATAAAAGACTTCTCTGAAGGTGTAAACAAAAAGACCACATTACATAAGATTACTTCTTAGTTATTTGGTCTTCTTAATCACACTCTTTTCCACTTATATTTTAATCATAAAGAGACTGCATATCATAAAACATCAATTCACATTTACTTATGTCAGCCCTGAAATGTATGTTAGTATTATATTTTTCACTGCTGCCTTTTATTGCTGGGGGGGGGGGGGAGGGCAGGGGATGCACAAAGAAGCTAAGTAAGTTGTCTAAAGTCACACAGACAATTACTAACAGAGCCAGAAACCCAAAATCCTGTTTCCTCCAGCCTGATCCAATAAATCCCTCTAAGAAGCATCATAACCCTGAGCAGCTGGATTTTCTGGGTGTGCATTCCAATGCCTAGAAATCAGGCAAACGGTACATGCCATCAGCAAGTGCTGAATATGAACTAGTGCGCAGCCAGAGCTGAACCCGAATCCTTCGTCTGAGCGCTCTGTAGTCAGTCCATTTCTCACATAGTTTCCTGAGTTCTCCTGGATATTATTATAGCTCTGGAAAGAGAGTTGGTTGGAAAACTTGGCAGCAACTGTGCAAATAAAGTGAAATGAATAAGTTTTTCTTTTAAGAGAGTTTATTTCTCCAAAACATTGGTTCAGAAGCTGTGGAAGCAGCCGTATTTAATTAAACAAATGCTAAGAAACCTCATGTTTTCAGTGGAGCAGACGCGGTTTCTGCCATCTGTCGTTTTGCAATTGCAGTCTCCACGTAGTAGATGCGGTAAAAAGGAATCATGATTGTTTTCTTCCCTAACAAACATTTTTTTGCGAAAATCATCATCGTCTTAACTACTGTCAGAATGAAAAAAATAGACAAAAAGGAGTCAAGTTTCTAAGTTGGTTTCTGAAAAAGTCCTGATTTCTGTGATATGCTGTCCGTCTCCTCATTTAAAACGCATATAGAGTTGTCGCCCATTCCAACATAAACAACGTAAAAAAAAATGGGGGCTTTTAGACAGATGGCTGAACACACGTCTCTTGATTTTGAAGATAGCAGGGTACCTGGAAGTGACTTGAAAGCCTATAGTTAAGAAAAATGCAGAAAAATTAGATGCCACCTGTGCTATAATACAAATGAAACAAGTTGAGAATCAGCAAGGGGACAGGATTCACTTTTCATCTTGGATAAATCCCTAAGTATGTACAGGTAGTCTTCCCGTATTTGCAGAGTTGGAATATAAAGATGTTACTCAGACTCAGAGGGGCATTTTATGCTTACAGGGAAAGAGGATTTTAAAACCAAATACTCAGTAGCAGTATTACTGTCAATTCAGGTTCTCACTTCTAAAACTACTTACAGTATAGAATCACCTAAATCCCACTTCCATAAAATCTCTTGAATCTACATATTTGTCTTTATTTCTGTCACCATTACCCTAATCTAAAATGACATGATCTCATATCAAGACTGCTTCAGCACTCTCCCAACTGGTATCTCTGCCTCCTTTCTTTCTTTTTTTAAAAAATATGTCTTTATTGATTTCAGAGGGAGGAAGGGAGAGGGAGAGAGAGATAGAAACATCAATGATGAGAGAGTCACTGATCGGCTGCTTCCTGCAGGCCCCCGACTGGGGATCGAGCCCACAACCAGGGCATGTGCCCTGACTGGGAATTGAACCTCGATCTCCTGGATCATAGGTTGATGCTCAACTGCTGAGCCATACTGGCAGGGTTCTGCCTCCTATCTAATGACTCTGGAACACGGTTTACTTTTTTTTCTTCTCGTCTTCAAGGTAAGATTGTGACTTGCATTTACATAAGACTACTGTTTGATACAAAAGTGTCTCTGGGTTTGTCTGCATTCTGGGCCATATTAATTAGAATCTAGAACTAAGTTCTGATGGATGAAAAAGCCATGAAGACCATAGTTTCACATTCATAAACCTTAATCAAAATTTCAAGCTCAAGAATCACTGTGCACAATACAACGAAAATGCAATTTATGTGGCACTTGATATTTTTGCAGGAGAAAGTGCTTTTGAGAAGCACACATCTGTTGTTTCTGCCCACTCAGCATCCACTAACTGTTTTTTGGGAGACCAAACCTCACGCATTGGATAAGCCCTTGAGAGGACTTAAGGAAAGGAGCGTGTGATCCAGGCTAGATCAATCAGAAGCTCTCTTCCTGGAATCTGAATCTTGAGCAAGTAACAAAAACTCAAACTCAAGTTTATTCATCTTGATGGCAGTGACCTTGAGAACTGGTCATTGATTCTTGCTACCTATATTCCTGGGGCTACTCTAATTCCCATTCTTTGGAGGCCAGGCTCTTTGAATTCTGGCAATAAGTCCCTTCTACTAATTTCCTTTTTTGTTTAAATTAGCCAGAGTTGACTTTTGTTTTCTACTTGCAACCAGAGAACTCTACTTAATACAACTTCCACACCTTTTTAGTCCAAATCCTAAGCCTAAACAGTACTGTAACCTTAATGTCACAACAAAGTTATAAAATGATAGAATTAAAAAGGGGAAAATCTATAACACATGTAGTCTTTGGTCACTCCTTTCTTTTTATGTCTTTTTTTTTTTCCATTTTATTAAATTTATTGGGGTGACATTGGTTAATAAGATTACACAGGTTTCAAGTTACAGCTTTTTAGATAGAGGATGGTGCTAAGAATATTCCAAGCTTTGCCTGGCCAGTGTGGCTCAGCGGTTAAGTATCGACCTAGGACCCAGGAGATCGAGGTTCAATTCCCAGTCAGGACACATGCCTAGGTGGTGGGCTCGATGCCCAGTCGGGGGCGTGCAGGAGGCAGCCAATCAATGACTCTCCCGTCATTGATGTTTCTACCTCTCCCTTTTTCTCTCTGAAATCAATAAAGATATATTAAAAAAAAAAAAAAAAAAAAAAGAACACAATGAGTCAATGGCAAACAATAAAAATACAAACACATTTTGATTCTTTTCAGATCTATTATGTTTCCTTTCAAAATATCACCATTGTATTCATGCGTGATTTACTGTACTATCAGTCCTAACACCACTTAATATGGTTATTATATAATATAGGAACAATGCCCAGGAAATATATTATTTTAAGATAATATAACCAATTTTTTATGTGTTAATTCTGTGAAAGAATGAACCAAGATGGCATAGGAATACCTAAAATGGTATGGGTAATAAATTGTCTTTCCTCTTTTGTGATTTATGTTTTGATACATCTTTTTTGATACATATGTGTTTGTGTGACTTTTGGTGAAAACAACTCCCTCACTGGGCTGGTCTGTTGGACATTATGTAAAATTTAGAAGTAATATAAAAATTCCCTCCATTTTTTCCCCCCTTAGAATTATTGAGTTGTCAAGGTTTTCTCTGGTAATTTTCTAATATTCCCCCTACCATCACAGCAAGACTGATTTCTTTATCCGTAACTCAGAAAAAGCATTAGTCCTAGCCTTGAAATGAAGGTTTTCATAATATTTAATCTTTTTTTCTTCCTTTGCTGTAGCTTAAGTCCCATTACTCCTGGTCCTGTCCTTGTTGACTAATGAGGATAATTGGTCCCTTTCCTCCTGAAAACATCCTTTTATGTATTTTGGAGAGTTATTATGGCCCTTTCCAGCCCTCTCTTCTCTAGGCAGCACAGGCCTGATTCTCTTAACCTTTCCTCACAGGGCTGATTTTCCAAACCTTTGATCATGTTTGTTCTTCCCCTCTGAACCCTCTCCAATTTGTCTGTCTCTTTCAAAACGTGGTGCCCAGGAGAGAATTCAATCCTTCAGTTGAATCTTAACTAATATGGTATTAGCCCGGCCAATGCTTAGGGAATGTGTCATAGAATCTTAAATATTATTTATCCAAATTCTTGTATGGATGCTCCCTTTGCTTAAAAAAATAACAGAAATTTTAATTTGACAGTGTTCTTTAAACAGTCCACATGATAGTATACCACAGCATCTGAAAAGCCCTGAGATATCAAACAATAGGGAATAAAACTTGAGTTGAAGATACAAGGTCACATTTTTAGAGTAGATGAGCTTCCTGAAGGAAAACGAGTAGAGCCTTTCAAGTACAGAGGCAGATTTCCACAGAATTCTATGTCATTCTGCTCTGTCCTGTAGGATCCAATGTTTGTAAAAGAACTGAAACTATGTTTATGTTGCCTTGAAAATCTCCTGAGAGCAAGAGAACTTTCACAACAACCAACTGATTTGCATCACAGCTTAACATTATACTGGGAGTTACCAAAAACTGTAGCCCCTCAAGTGGTTGGACAAAAGGAGACAGAGCTTTTCCTCCAAAACATGAGAAAAGACTAAGGAATGGTTTAGAAGAGGTTAGGTTTTACATTGTTACACCATTAAAAAACTAAGGTTGTACCAGAACATCCACTTAAGTTCTTTCATTTGTACCATTCCTTCAAATTCAGTAATTTAGCAATCCCCCGCGAAAAGAGAAAAACCTAAGGAAAATACAAAAAGCCATAGAAGACATCGACCCTAGCTTCTGCAGGGCTTCACCTCTAGCAGATGAGACGAGACAAAGCAGCAGGAAATACCAGACACGCAGTTTAATGCTTCCCTGTGGGGTACTGAGTATAAACATATAAAATAGTACTTCAGAGGACAGAGAGGTCAGTGTAGACGGAAAGAATAAAGAAGAGACGGGCTTGATAAGAGACGGGCTTACAATGAACCTTGAAAAATAGGCGGCAGAAAAGAAAGGCATGAAGGGAGAAAATAATGTGATGGGTCCAGAAGACAGAGATAGAGAACTGGATAGAGAACTGAGTTGAGGGGCTGTGAGAAATAAGTACCGCGGACTGTTCTTATGGGCGTTTGAATTCAGTGTGGTGGACGACTGGGGCAGCTGGAGGATTGATGAGAGTCACTGTTTGGGACCATTCGTCTGGTGGCAGCCTCCTGTGTGGATGGGGCGAAGGGGGCTGGGCAGTGCTAAAGCAAAGGGAGCACCTGTGAGCATTCTATCCATCACCAAGTGCTTTGGGCTGTCAAACTTGTCCTTTTAAATAGTTGGGCCCAATTACTCTCCCTTGGCTGTACTGCTAGATGACTTTCATTCAGGTCAGTAAAACAGTCAGAGTTAAACATTTCAGCCTTAATCCATCGACACGTGTATTTGAAGCAACTTGGAGACCCAGAAAGACCATTTAAGTGTGGATATTAATAGAGATTCAACTTTAAATGCTTAACTCTGATAACACTCTTTCTTTGCTAAGAGAGAGAAAAGGGGCTGGGGTGGGGAGGAGAGGCAGAGGGAGAAGCGGAGGCAAGTGTGGCCACTAGATGTCACTCTTGCTAGCCCACCTCAGCGGGCTTAAAATTAATTGCATTTTCAATTGCAAGAGAAAAATGTAAAAATCCATAATACTTACAGACAAAATGCTCCCCAACCCAGCTCTCCCCCACATCAAATCTCTGCCCAGGAGGGAAATTTGTGCTCTCCGCCTGAGGGCATATTATAATTTCTAAAATAAGCTGGCTGCTATTGTTGCATTCTTATTTTTAATACAGCTTCCTTCCTTAGCCCTGGGTATTCCACAGTGTTGTGTGGAAGGCCAGGCTGTGGCTTTTTAAGCGGCATATCCAGCCATGTTGACTTAGAGGGTTAATTCTTTTTCAAGATTTAATCACTTAACGATCTAAAAATTTAATCACTTAATATCTGACTTGGAGTGTTCAATTTAGTTGCATGTGTCCCAGGTCCATTGCTATAGCAGAATCCCAGAGTTCTCCTTGTCAGTGTTTCATAATGTAGCTTTTATTTAACAGAGTGGGCAATTTGGAAGCTCAAAGCATGCTTTCTCATGGTTTACACAGTCCTCATTACTGACCTTTAACGATATTTGGGATATTTAAATTATTCTACATGTTTAGGCTATAGTTTATATTCTGAACATGGCATCATATAAAAATATGTTTTGTGTACCTAATAAAGGCTCTTAACTAGCACTATATGTACTTTTGGTAAATAAATACTACATTAAATACCTTATGAACTATTTAATGACCATCTCCTATGGTAATGAGTTTTATTTAACCCAATTCTCGGGGTCTTTTTCTACTCTTCAAAGATACTATTTAAATTAAGGGGGTGGGGAGTCAACCACACACTAAAGTGGAAGCCATCTTAAATATCTAGAGTTTTTGTTTTCTCCTGTTTTCTTGGGGGTAACAGACATGTGATTTCAGCTCCTGTTTCTATCTCTGATGGTAATTCCACAAGGAAGCTACAGATGGGATATTACAAAGTACAGTTTCATTGAATTAAGGTGATTAAAGACAAAGATGCATAATTGTTCTTCAAATTCATGAGAGTGGGTATAGATTTTTTTTATCAGAAAGCTGTATTTTTTTTTTCATTGTTGATGCTTCCAAACCTGAACACCCCACGCCCACTCCCAGGAACTTTGGAAGACATATGTAGCCAGGTCTCCATGCCTGTAGAAAAAATTATCTTTTTTTTCCAGGCACATGCCTCTCTGGAGAACTATTTGGTCACTTCCTCAGCTAGACTCCCAAGAGCACAAAATCAGAGGCTCATCTCACAGCATGTTCTAATTCATCTCTCACTGTGACTTCAGCACACCAGACGTTCCAGGTTTAGGGCCATGCAGAGAATTCAGGAGATTCTAAGGGCAAAGACCTGCAAGGTCCCAGACATGATGTGCCAGCCCAGCAGTGTGCAAGCAGCCAGCCTTCTGAGGGCATGGTGACATACAAGAGGAAGACCTTTCTCCTCCCCTCGCCCCCTCCAAATAAAACTTCCTTTTCTTTCCATCGAATCTGACTCACCACAAAGGAAAGACTCAGGCTGACAGATTCCTTGAGCAGCATCCATGCAACATGGAACTGAATGACCAGAAAAGCTGGCCTCTCTATATGTACTAAGATGTGGAAAAGTACATCAGTTTGTATTTTAAATGCCCCACAGAAACATGCTGCTCTGAAACACTATATATACACTGCGATGAGTTCTTGTGTTGATTTGCATATTCAGACTTTTACACATTGGTTTCATTTCAAAGAATGAACATACATTTCTTTTTGTAAGTAAAAATGGAGGTACACAGAGAAATAAATATTTATATTAGCAAAATAAAATGAGGCTTTGAAACAATATGAATAACTTTGATACTGAAGGAAAATAGGATTATTCTGTTGGTCATGAATCATATATAAATCAAAGATTTATAAATCTCAAAATAAGCTTATAATCATTCAGTCACCTTTGCCATTTCTTCTGAAGCAACTAGCCAGAAACCTTAAGCAATCTGAAAATACTGATATTATGGTAAAATATACACCCACTGATGTTATGGAGTTTCCATAATATCAGGTAAACTGTTTCCCCACTGATATTGTGGGGTCCATATTTTATAGGGTAAAATGTTTACCCACAAAGAGAGTTTACATATTTTCCATTAGGAATCATGTTAATAATACTTTCAGGAGTCTGTTAACTCTACAAAGGCTATTTTAGAGCAACCAAGAGGAACTACTTGAAGTCCTCTATTCCATCAGAAGCTATGCAAATTTTTCCTAATTTATATGATGCAATAATTTTTGTAATGTAGATGGTTATTTCCACTTGAGGTCAAAATGTGGTTAACAATAGAAAATTCAACATTTGGCAGAAATCCCAGGTTTAAGCTTAAAGAAACAGAAGAACTTTTTGATCACTGGTAACTTGAAAAACAAACAAACAAAAAACACCCAAAACTTTGTGTTTAGCTATGCTAAAATATTTAATCTTTGCAAATTAACAATTTGTTACCGGTAGTGAAGTTGATGGGATGTCTTCATCTAAATTAAAACTGAATAGTTCAGATGGAAAGCCCAGACTAAAGGGGAAAAGCAATTAAAACTCTGGGCAAGGCGTCCCAGGAGACATGTGCTCTACACGATGACTTGTCTGGGGTTCGCTTTGGAAACGCTCTCTCTCCGGATGCTCCCACACTCCCCGTGGGCCCTGGGCCAGTCGTGCACCACATCCGCGCAAGGAGAAGGCCTGTGAAATCGAGAGCTTGGCTTGGCTTTCCCAAACCCAGGCTGCACGGTCAGTAAGAGGGGAGAAGGAGCTCGTGGCTACACAAAGCACGTCTCATAAACAGTTTCACGGCATTTACAACATAGCTTCGATATATTAACTGCTACATTTACATCTGTTTATCCTTCCAGGTGTTACTGTTGGAGGGTGTGCAGGTGGCTCTCTCCATAAAGACACCCAGACAAGGGTGCTCAGGTGTGAGCGGGCTGTGGGACCCGAAGGAAGGGGCTCCTGGCTCCAACTCAAACAAGGCACTATATGTGCTGGTGGCAGCCTCCCATCCTGTGGGCTGTGCTCTGTCCTTTCTCTCTAATTCGGCCCGTGCACAGCAAGAGGCAACATTGCATCTTTCCTTGTGTAAACTCCAACAACTTACTTCCCCCCAAATTAGACATTTGGCCGAATGAGTGAGTTAATAACTACTTAAATAATAACTTCTTAAATAAGTGAATATGTTAGTCCCGGATCAACTGAGATTTAGAGAAGTCAGTACATGTTAGATACTTTCAGGCCCTGTCCTCCGCTGTGAATGCAGGTAACTAGCTTCAAGGCAATAATCACAGAGGCTAGAAAGAGCTGGGCTTTTCAAGAACTCAGGGGCTGGGGTAGAAGAACTTCTCCTCCATGAAACTGGGCTTTGAGGAACCTGAAATGACTGAAGAGCCACTCGGATGAACACCTTTTCCACTGCCTTGCTGTAGAACATTAAAAGCCCGTCTCCTCTCTGGGGTAAGGCAAACATTATCAATGGAAGTGCTATTGCCCCCAAGTGGCCAAGAATTGGTTCTTGAGGACAGAAAATTAAAAATCATCATATATATATATATATTCCATAAAGGGGTAATCTGCTGATTGTGGTATTAAAATTTCATGGAAAAGGAGATTAGGGAAAGTTATCTGCAAAGGCTCCTGGGAGAAGGGGGGTACCATGAGGAGAAACTGGTTGAGAAACACTGGATTCAAGGAGATACAGAATGTGGCTCCTTCTTTTAAAGTGTGTGTATAGATTAGTTGGATAAAGAGAATCTAGCACAGGATAAATAGTTGCTGATATGGATAGCAACATCTGAATATATAAAGAACGATTTGAAATAGTATTTGAATAGTGTGAAACAGTTTATGAAAGGGGCGAAATAATCGTACAAGCGATAAAGTCAAAGACAAGAAAGATCATGGTGGTGATCAGGGAGGGCTTCAAATAGCAAATGGGATTTGAACTGGACCCTACAGGAGGGGAGGGGTTTGACTCAATAGAGAAGAGATGGAAAAATACCCAAATAAGAAAGTGGCTTTGGGACTGAGGACTTGCATCAGAACACAGAGTAAGACTTTCAAGGCCAGAAGGAAAATAAAGTCTCCAAGGACGGAGGAGAGGGTTTAGAGAATGATGCCAAGTTTTGGCCAGTTTGATGGTTGCACTGGGACCTTCTTCTTTTTTTTCTTTTCCATTAAAAATTTTTTCTGATAGCAATCTTAGTGCATGTGAAGTGGCATCTTTTACATTTTTTAGTTAGTAAAAGAAATATAACATAAAATTTACCATTTTAATCATTTTAAGTGTACAGTTCAGTGGCATCCATACATTCACATTGCTGTGCAACCATCACAACCATCCATCTCCAGAACTTTTCACCATCTCACACTGGAACTCTCTACCCATTCATCAATAACTGCCCCTTCCCCTCTTCTCCCAGCCCCTGCTAACCACTGTTCCCATTGTCTCTATGTATTTGACTTTTTTAGGTACCTCATATAAGTGAAATTATACATTATTTGTCCTTTTGCATCTAGCTTATTTCATTCAGTATAATATCTTCAAGGTTCATCCAGGTTGTAGCATGTGTCACAAAGTCATTGCTTTTTAAGGCTGAATAATATTCCACTGTATCAAGCCCTTCCTTCTTGTCCCAGCTTTCTTGGTAACTTAAGCTATGAGGCTAAAAGTGCAGGCAGGCATACTTTCAAAGGTTTTAGAATACTGTAGTCATGGGGAGGCCAGATTACTCCAGGTTGAGCTATAGTCACTGAGAAGATCCTCTACACAAGGGTAGATATAAAGACTGTCAAGAAAACTCCCCTTCAGAGACAGGACTGGGGAAGAGTGATGCAGAGCAGCGCACACAGAGCATGCCAGACCAGTCATCTGCATCCTTGGCTTCAGTTGGGGAAGTTATTCCCAGAAGAGCTGCAGGGTGGCAGCTACCACAGTGACTGAGGAAAGCTAAGAAGTACTGAGGGTTGCAGCAAGGAGAAGGGATTGTATCCCTGGAAATAAAACCAGGGAGTGACTTGGTGTCAAATACCACTGTTACTTTGATCCCCAGGACTCAAGGGGGGGAAAAAAGCATGCAGAAGGCTTAATCTGGCTTAGACTTACAAGAAGATAATGTGGTTATTGTAACATGGTGACAGAAAGAAAAGCGGCAATAGGACATATTATTACTTCTATAGGTGTATCAGTTAGCTACTGCTGCACAACAAACCCAGCCCCAAATTTAGTGGCATAAAATATCATCATATTATTTCTTGTGAATCTATGAGTTGGCTGGAGGATTCTGCTCAACTGGGCCAGGCTTGTTTGATCTCAGCTGGGCTCACTTACGAATCATCTGTCATGTCAGCTGGTGGCTGGCTGGCTGATATAGGATGACATCTTCTGAGATGACTTGAGTCTACATATGGTTTTCTTCTCCAGCAAGCTAGTCAGGGTTGTTCTCATGGTGATAATAGAGGTCCAGGAGAGTTAACAGAAGCATAAAAGACTTCTTGAGGCCTAGGCCTGACACTGGCATGTCATGATTTCTACCATGTTCTTTTGGACAAAGAAAGTCACAAGTCCAGCCCACATTCAAAAAACAGACTCTACTTCTTGATGGAAGGAGCTGCAAGTTTACATTACAAAAGAAGTAAATACAAAGAGGGATGGAAAATCTGAGCCATCTTTGCAAGCTATTTTTCACACAGAGAGAAATGTAGCAAGGCTTCAAATTTGCAAATTATATGTGCAAAAAAATTCTGTTTCTTCCTTTTTTTAATAACCAATCTTATCTTTCCCAGGAGACTCCTTCCTTAAGTATAAATCTGGGGTCAAGAAAACCTAAACTTCAAGTGTCTTAGACTCCCTGTTTTAAAGTCACTTTGCAGTAACTCAGTCTCTTTTGAAAGCTGCTTCATCTCTCAGATTCTCTCCCTCTCCCTGTTCCTCCCCAAGATGGCATCTCATTGTTAGCATGGCTCATGTGACATCATGGCAACGGGGTAGAGAAGACTTGGAGTCAAGATGTAGAAACAACCTAAGTGTCCATTGACAGGTGAATAAAGAAAATGTGGTATCCATACACACACACACACACACACACACACACACACACACACACACTGGAATATTATTCTGCCTTTAAAAAGGGCTTTCCTCTTTCTCTCAGTTCAAACTCCTATATCACATCTGTTTTCTACCCTAGGGCAGAATTTCAAAGCATACGCATCACGGGCAGAGGGTAAATCTCCCTTACACTACAGAGAAAGCTCTGTGTATAAATTGGCCAGATTTGGATATGGAAGCTGTGGGACTACTAGGAATTAAGGATTGCCAGGGAGAAAATATATCAGTTTAATATACCCCCCAAAGAAATTTAAAAATAAGAAAAAGAGTATAATCAAGGTTGATTCCAAAGTGTTCTACCTTTGTGACTGGGAGAATTTTGGAGTCCATCCTGTCTGTGTTGGAGGTAATTACGAAATCAACTGAAATGTCCATGTGAAGATGTATAACTGGAATTCAGGGCAGAGGTCTGAAAAAGAGAAGTAGACCCAAGGCTTCTGCGCATTAATAGGCTCATGTGCCTAGAAGCTCAGCACTGAATGAAATCTCCCAGGAACAGGGCACTGACCGGCTCCACGTGTGGGGGGGGGGAGGGGAGATGGGTGATTGTTAAAAAGCAGCCACCAGAAGAGTAAAAGAACCACCTGATAGTAACTTGAGGGCAGGGGCCCTGCCTTTGTTAACTTTGTATCACTAATGCATATAAGTACCCACCATTGTAGTAGACGCTCAACAGTGTGTTTAGAAGAAAAAAATGAATAGAAAAGAGGAAGGCAGTCAGGAAACAAAGAGGGAAGACTGGATCAGGATAGGGTGATGCCATGAAAGCCAGGTATGGCAGACAGAATACCACCACCCAACGATGCCCACGTCTTAGTCCCTGGGACATGTAAATCTGTTACCTTACATGGGAAAAGGGGCTAAGGTTACAACGTGGCGATGTGAGGATTCTCCTGGACTACCTGAGTGAGTCCAGTCTAATTACAGGAGCCCTTTAAAGCAGAAGAGTGGATCACAGAGATGCGACAGGAGCAGGACTCCATTCGCTGTTGCTGGTTCAGCAGGTGGAGCTAAGAAATGAGCTGAGGAACACAGCGGCCTCTAGAAGCCGGAACCAGCTTCCAGATCGGAGCCAGCAGGAAAGCTCGGACCTCAGTCGTACAATTACAAGGAACTGTTGGTGAACCGACAACCAGCCCCACAAGCGGGAAATGAATTCTCCCCTAGAGCTTCCCGAAAAGAAGGCAGTCTGCAGGCACCTCAATTTTCATCTGGTGAAACTAGTCCTATCCTACAGAACTGTCAGGTAAATTGTGTTACTTCAGTTACTAAGGTTATATTTTATATATGATGATTAATTATAAGTAATAAAAAGTATAAAAATTGGGAGAAGTGATTCATTTATAATTCCACCTTGAAGAGCAACGTTTTGTATTATCTTAGAAACTAAATTTCTCTGGGCCTCAGTTTACTCATTTTTAAAAACTAGACCTAATACCTTTCCTGCTTATAGACAAAGAGCTATAAAAAAAAAAAAAAATTTTTTTAAATTTTCCAGATAAAAAGATTTATGACTCAGAGGTGGAAAAGTGTTTGGTATGATCAGGGAACAAAGAGGAATTGAGCTTGACTGAAGAAATGAGATTATTTGGTGAGCTCAAGGAGATGGAGATGTACTGGACTGATGGGTCAGAGACAGATTCTGGAAACATTTCATGCCACAGTGTGGACTTCAGACTTGATCTCACAGGGCATAGCTATCACTGGGGGGCAGAATGGGGTGGGCTTGATGGAGTGGAACATGGAAAGACTGGAAATAGGAAGACTCATTGGGGGGCTTGAGAAGAGGAGGGTCTAGAATAAGGTAGAGAGACTGGAGGTAAGAAGAAAAACTTAAATACAAGCATATGAGGGAAGACTGAAAGTTGTGCATAAGATATAAAAGATGCAATATTCTTGACCTCCAAAGCTCATTTGATTAAAAATATAACTTTGTCTCAAAATAGGTGACTATGAACATATGTACAATTCTAGGACTTATGATTTTATTCAATAAAAGTGAAAATCTGTATTCTCCTTTGGTTTCTTCCTCCTACAGGAGGATGGGGAAGATTTGGTAGAATAATATTAGTCCAAGTTAGACAAACTGCTTTTGATCCATGGGCTCTGTCCGCTGACACTGCTCCCTTTCACTGCTGAATCATTGCAGAGAGTGTCCAAGTAAAATATTAATCCCTGAGATTCTGGAATATTGCCCTATCCTGGCAGTGTAAACCTAACAGAAGAAAGGCCAAGAGTGAAGCAATGTCCCCTGAGAAGCCCCACTCCCAAGCCACCAAAGTTTCTGCCCTAGTTCCCAGGCCAGTCGAGCTCTCTCAAGTGAGAGGGATTGTCCCTCTTTCATGAGTATCTTCTAGGCTCAAGCACTGAGCTGAGATAGTGACATCTGTCACCTCATGTTACCATTATGATAATCTTTGTAATACGTATTTTCTCCATAATTACACAAATGCTGAATCTGAGGCTCAGAAAGTTGACAAAAAGTTTTCCCTATTCATAGAGCCGATTCATTTCTGCCCCTAAAACTCGAAACCAGGGGGAATTATGGTACTTAAGACAATCAGTTCATCCTCTCCTATCCAGACAGCACCGGATCTCCCAAGTTTGGGATGTCATTGGTAAGGCATTATCTTTATGAGATAGTTTAGGAAAAAATATGGAGAAAATATCAAGGCTTTTCAATGATAAAGATTTGTATAGTCCTAAAGTTGCTTGTTTCTCACCCTTGATCACATGATTTCCTGATTAAAAATTAGGTACTTGTCCTCCGACCAAATCAATTCCATTTTGTTAAGATGGAGCCTTGAAATAACTCCATATTATGGATCAACAAACATTCACAAAACCTAGAACTGATTCTTATTAATTGCCATAATAATTATGTAAATGAAAGGAGAAGTAGAATTCCTAAGTGAAATGAAATTTTCTTATATGTCTGGCCTTCCAAGTCAGTGATTAGTTACTATTAATTTTTCCATCCAACTTTTTTAGGCTTAAAAAAGTCGAAGAACTTAAGTTCCGCCACTGCCTGGTCCTGTAATATTGTCTAAGTCACTCTTTTACTATCCTACTTGGTTAAAAAAAAAAAGAATACTAAGTTTCACTGGGCCCCAGGAGCATTGGGCAGGCTAATTAATGGCTATAAAATGCTTTCAAATGGAGAATGCTATGTCTGTATGGGCCAACTATTTTCCCCTCCAGTAATCATATTAATACCCTATTCATTTTACTGGTAATTGTATGGCGCCATCATCGTAATGCAATGATGTGCACCACGCAAAAGTCAGGAGAGACGATCTAATGATGTCAAGATGAAATGCTGTCAGTGTCTATAAAGATAGCATAACACTGTCAAAAATGAAAGGAAATCTTGGCATTGTAAGTTCTACTACCATTAAAATATGTGAGAAGGGAAGGGTTCCACAATCTGGGACGATGTCTGTTATGACAAATGTGCTCAGACAAATTAAGAGACAAACTTGCATTCCTCACCAAATTTTCTTTATCCGGAGACTTTTTAATTAAAATTCTCTGTTAATTTCCTACGTGAATGTCGTCAAGTCCAGGACAGGACTAGGATTCTCAGAAGTAATTTGTATTTGAAAATAGCCATTGTTCTGTGGCTCTATGGTCCAACATTAATTGCACCTGATGGTCATGTCTTTTTGCAAGGGCGGGGAATACATTTAAGAAGTTTTGTGAAAGTTAATAGTCCTCCAAATTTCACTCTTTAAAGAAAACCTGGCAGTAAGAGTGATATCTCTGTTATCTCTGACTGTGTGTGCTATGCACCGTCAGTTTAGGCACAAGCATTTATTCTCTCTGTAGACCAGATTTTGAAAAGTCTTAGGAAGGTCCAAGCTGAAAAGAAAACAAACCTTTCAGTATACTTTAGTGCATTTGGGAGCCTCAGGTTTCAGCCCTCTGAAGCTTTCTGTTATGTAGGGGATTAGGATTAAATAATTTTTAAAATATAGAGGTGTGATTTCTGCCAAGACTATTAAAAAGGTAATAATCCAAATGAAATAAGGGATATAGAGTCAAAACTTGGGGAAAGTTAGACAAGGACTGAACTTTGCTATACTCAGGGATTCCACCAGTTTATGTGGCACCTTTGTGTGAGTTAGAAATGGATGCATCTTTCTTGGGGTAGATACAGCCCCTCGCCTGGACACATGGCTGGGCAAGTATGGTGCAGGCTGGATTTCAGCTCCCCTTCTCCCCTCATCAGGGCTCCCCTGTGCAGCACACAATCTGCACAACCACACCTGACCATCCCTAATGTCCTGGTTGTAGGCCAAGGAGCTCAACGCAAGGACCCTAGAAAATCTTTGCTCTGCCTACCACACAAGTTCCCATAATGCCAGGACATTGGACAGAACTTCCCACAATGGCCTCCTGAAAGATTTTGGGGGGTCGTTAGAAATATACCATAAAATCAGGGTTTGGCTAGGACTGTTCCAGCTTACGCCTGATGTCCTAGGGTAATTACCACCATTCACTTTCAAAAGTGTCCTGGTTTAAATGACACAATATATGGTCAACCTACACACACCTTTGATAAGGAACTGAAAATTTTGCTAGAACAGTCTATAGATAGATGTGTGAGATACATGTGTGACTGTGAAAGTGAGGGGCAGGGGGGTGGAGGCAAGTGGTGGAATAGGACCACTGGCTCACTTTTATATGGGTTGGTCATTAGTTCCAGGGACCAATTGCTCCCTGACATTTAACATCAGTTATGAAATTAAGCATTTTATTCAAGCAACTTCTCTTGCATTTCCTTGGTTCCAATGCTAAGAATCCCCCAAATATACATCATATCTCAATTCGCTCTCCTAAGTTCTAGATGCTAATATCCAGCAGTTGGATCCCAAAGAAAAGCGAGGTTCATTAAAGGGAAAGGAGATTGTTGATGTAGACAAACCCTTACAACTAAAAGGTTTACTGCACGTGTCTTTAGGTCTCAGAATACAAAGAAAAGGGAGGCGAACAGAAATGTTAATCTGGTATCTATAGAGCCACAATTCTTTGCTTTTGTTTTCCACAGGGCATAGGATTTCTGGTTTTGGAGATTCCGCATGCAATAAACTCACTAGCCACGGGAGCATAATTCAGATTCTTAACTGCTCTGTCTCGCGTTCCTCAATGTCAATGGGATAAAGACGCCAGCTCCTCACAGGCCGTTGTAAAGATGAAATGAAATAACATACACAAAATAATTAGCATGTAGTAAATGCCTAATAAGTGTTATTTTTATTTTAAAAGAGTAGCAAATTTGCTTCAATCTATGACCAACTTCTCCGTGTGTGGGTGCATACCGATAGCACGTTAACCATGGAAATGTGGACTAACCTTAGGTGACTGTACACTTTTATGTGGCGTATGTCCAATAGAAAGGTAGGAAGGCAGGTTTCTCACTGCCTTACCTGCTAATATTGCGAGGGTATTAAATTATATGAGAACCCTTTGGGATTTTTTAAAAAGTTTAAAACTCTAAGCAAATTCAAGGTATTATTATAATGAAAGTGGACTCCCTGAGCCTCCGTATATTACACCTATCATATTGGTATTCGAGGAGTTCCTTTTATTCAAAATAAATGTATTTGAAAGTGGATATTATTTCTAAAGATCTAAACATAGTCGCTAACTGGGGTCCCTACCAGTGCTACCTTCCTCTGGTTCCACTCCCCGGAGGGCAGAGGAGGTGGCAGCTGGCTTTCTGTGGGCCTGGGAGAGCCGAGCAGGCATCTCTCCTTCTCAGGTGCCCACTAACCTACAGAGACTGGGGCAGAAGCTTAGGCAAGCCCAATGTTTAGCCTGCCATGCCCATGGACCGAGTAAGGATTGCAAGGATGGCTGTAGGGGGGAAACAGGGAGTCGGTCAGGCAGGGAGGGATGGCAGCCCTGCATGAGCCAGCAACTCTACGCCTGGATATTCCTTTTTTTTTTTTTTTAATAAATATTTTTACTGGTTTCAGAGAGAAGGGAGAGAGAGAGAGAGATAGAAACATCAATGATGAGAGAAAGTCATTGATTGGCTGCCTCCTGCACGCCCCAGGCCGGGGAGCAAGCCCAAAACCCCGGGCATGTGCCCTGACCGGGAATTGAACCTACATCTCCTGGATCATAGGTTGATGCTCAACTGCTGAGCCACGCCGGCCGGGCATAGGCCTGGATATTCCTAAGCATAGTGCAGGGTGAAAGGGACACTCACTGGGCACTCTCCACACCAGGCCTCAAGGGCTAGGTGCTTTACTCCCAATAGTACTAGATGCCAGGCCGTGCCAGTACACCATGGCTCACACCTTCCATGGCTCAATATGGAATATGAGCAAGTTCAAGTTAAATGAAGGGCAAATATATAAAAGTTGAAGACCACTCATAACAGCCTGACATAGGTACTTCTCAAGGCTACTGTGAAAAAAGAAGTGAATCATATATGAAATCCCTTTGGGAAAAACCATTTAAAGTCTATAAATTGTACAAAAGACATGCCAAATGTTCACCATGAGACTTGAAGTGGAACAGAGCCCAACAACATACTAGAAAACTTAGAGAACATTTTTTCCTAAACTGTGATATTTAAGGCCATGTTGGATTTTAACAATCCTAGTAAAAGAAAGTCACAAAGGAGAGAACTGTCATTAGCATCTTCTACTCCATTCATTTCAACTTCTCTGGGAAGTGCCAAAAGACAATCCTTGGGTGGACAAGTGCTTTGTCCTAAATGCCACCCCAGTGATTATTCTAATTCAGAGAGAGCAGGGTGGTTATTAATGCCTGGCTTTTTCTATCTTTCTGCTTCCCATTCTTCTATTTCTCCTCTAATCTTTTCCATTGTTCTTGTAAGTTTGGGGAAAATGACCAAACTGACAAGATTTTAAGTACTAAATACTTTCCCCCCAGTTTTAAATGGACTGACTACAGGGATAATTCTTCTAATAATATTATCACTGCAGCAAAGATGATCTTTTTGGTTCACTTCTTTTTCTCAACGCTAAAAAAACTCCCCTTACTCCCCCCCCCCACCACCACCACCAAGTTTACTGTGCAGGTTAACTATCAGCGACCTAGCAGTTACTCTGTAACATGACTCTGAAAGTGTCTGAAACTCTTAAACTGCAAGTGTGAAAAAGCTGTAAAACTGTATACCCCTGAAGCAGCGAGGGCCTCAAATAACAAAGGAGGCAATGGAGAAGCGCAAGGAAAGAATGATGCATCCATAGTACATTCTGCACTTTTCCATGTATGAATACAGCTACTCTCGCCTCTATCTGTTACTTACTTAGTTTGTTGCTTTCCCCTTTCACATTTCCCCCCCTTTGAGAGGATTCAGTGCAATGTCTGTATATATTCTGTGGCTATCTGAAGTCTGGAGCTATCTTTTCCCTCTATAGTTCCAAGGATTACTGAAAGTTGTAAGAAAAATTCCAGATATCCCTAAACCCCATTTTATTTTATTTTTCCTGTTGAGGTATAACTGATAGAAAGCATATTAGTTTCAGGTGCACAGCATAATGATTTGATAGTTATATACAGCGTGCAATGATCACTCACCACAAGTCCAGCTAACATCTATCGCCACATGGAGTTACACATTTTTTTCTTGTGATGAGAAGTTTTAAGACCTACTCTCCTAGCAACTTTCAAACATGCAATACAGTATTATAACTATAATCGCCATGACTTTTTTTTTAACTGGAACTTTGTAGGTTTTGATCCCCTTCACCATTTCATCCCACCCACGTCCCCAAACCCCATTTTAGGTGAACAACAGTGCATGTAGACACACAGTATGTTCCCTGCAAAGTGAGGTCTGTTGAAAAGTTGCAACAGCAACCAATGTTTCTTTTCTTTTTATATATCTTTATTGATTTTCAGAGAGAGGAAGGGAGGGGTAGAGAGAGAGATAGAAACATCGATGGTGAGAGACTCATTCATCATTGATCGGCTGCCTCCTGCACGCCCTTGACTGGGGATTGAGCCCGCAACCTGGGCATGGGCCCTGACCGGGAATCGAACCACGATCTCCTGGATCCCAGGTCAACCGACGCTCAACCTCTGAGCCATGCTCGGCGTGGGTACAATCAGTTTTTTGATATCCTGAGTAACTGATCAAAATGCATACCTCAGCCTGGCTGGTGTTGCTCAATGGTTGAGCATCGACCCATGCACCAAGAGGTCATGGGTTCGATTCCCAGTTGGGGCACTTGCCCAGGATGTGGGCTCGATCCCAGCAGAGGACTTGCAGGAGGCAGCCCATCGATGTTGATATTTCTCTCATCAGTGTTCCTATCTCTTCTCCCTCTCCTGTCCTTTCTCTCTAAAAGTCAATAAAAACATATTTTAAAAAATTAATACATCAGTTGGGGGTAAAACTTTGAAAATGCATTCAAACCATTGGGGCCATGCAGTCAATACCCAGAAATTATAAACCAGGATGTAGAAATAAATTATATGAATGTATATGTTTATAATCTTTGCTAAATGCACCATCCAAGAGCCTGCTATGTTGAGACAGTGAAATAAAACTGAAGACTTCACGCTGCAAAAGCAATATTTGCCATAACTGCCCATGGGCTATATAAGTTGACTGCTATGAAGATCCTGGGTACAAGCAGAGTAATGAATCTTTTCTACCCATGATTTTAAAAAGTGACTCCATTGCCATGTCATCTACACTTCACTTGGAAAGCTATTGACTTCTCTTTTCTGTTGCCTTAATTTTCTGCAGGAGCACAGAGGGATGCAAGTCCAGGTGGGCACTGAGCCTTTGCCTGATTATGCTGTGTAACACAGCAGGGAAACCTCTTATCTCAGGCTGGGGTTGCCTGTTTAAGAACCTTTTTCTTTATAAAAGGTATAAGGTAGTAAACACAGCTGTAGAAAAGGTTTTATATTTTCTTGCTGTTTGTTTTTAATCTATTAAAATGATATAATTAAGGCAGAGTGAAAAGATGTCTATAAAATTATACTAACTGCCTGTGTGCATATATGTTGTGGGCCAAACTTCACCAGCTTACAGTGTTCAAATAATCTGAATGGATTTGACTTTAGAAGTGGTTTTTTTACATCCTTGCATATAGTGTTGTCAGATTATAAAAATACAGTGGCTTAGAATCAATGAACTTTAAAATTCTAAATTGATCTTGTAATTAGGATGTTATTAAAGATGACTTAAGCTTTTCTCTTGCTATTTCCTGGCCAGAGTTGGATCACTGCTATGAATCCCTGTCTGCCGGTTACTTTTCTTTTAACTCCACGAGGGGTATTTTTTTAATTGGGATATTTATATGTCTTTAAGAAGAATAAAGGTTTTGTAAATAGTACCACAGCCAAACCTTCCTTTCAAGAAGATGATATCTGAGTTTAGGATGGAGAATATGCCTCAATTTCAGTTTGCAAAGACATATAATAATATAATCCCATTTATTTCCTACTTAGATGAACTTGAAGTGTTTTCAGCTGTGGTATACTAAATTCGTCTCATAGAGAATAGATTTGAGTGGATACTTAAGGCCTTTTCCTAGCCAGTTATGTTTAAGTTAAATGAATAAACACATTTTAATGTCTTAATTATGAACACAAAACGTGCCGAAGTCTAGGATCTACTCTATCATTTGGAAACAAACTGAAAAATCCTATTGGGTTGGAATTAAGTGGAAAATAGTTTCCCCCCCCTGGGGATTTTTAATTTATTCAGAATATTTATATAATTGCCTGCTAGTGAATCTTTTGAGATTACTTTATTGGAGAAGCTCTTTAACTCCAAACACATTTTTCTTGAGGGCAAAGGGATACTGTCATTCATTTCAGCATGGAAGGAATCTTTCTTCCTACTTATCCTTTCCCTTACCTCCCTCCCTGGGTGAGCTCATTGTCAGTTTATATGGGCTCCAAAGCATTTGATTTGGGCCTGTTAGTTCAGCCTCAAGTGCATGGGAAGAACTTGAAACCTAGGTGGGAAATTAAAGAGTTTTGCTAACTCAGAAGATGAGCCCCTTCTAAATGTCAGTTCCAAGCCAGTGCACCTTGTCCTCTGTTGGAAGACACAAAGGGCATTCAGCCGAGTTGCCCAAACCAATGACCAACAGTCTGTGATATTTTTGAAAGCCTTCACCACTCTTTGTAATCATCACTCCTGTCTTTCCATGTCATCCCAATTCATGAACATGTGTCTCTTCTAGACAACCAACAAATTGAATATTTCAGGGCCGCTACCTTAAGTTATTAAATGGTCTTAGTGCCCTAACTCAAAGAAAAATGAAGTACCACTGGAAATAAAATCATTACTCAGATCTATATCCACAAAATGGGTGATGAAACCAGCTTTGTTTGTGTTTGAGATTTGGGATGAAAAGTGCTCTTAGATGGATCATGATCAATAAGGACATAATAACAGTGAACTGCTCTGAGGGCACTTATCGCTGGATAGATAAAGAAAATAAATGGATAAAGCACTGCAAATAAAAAGTAAAGCAAACCTCAGCTCAAGAACAGGACTTTTAAAAGAAAAGTAGTCCACTGATAAAAATTCTAAAGCCAAGCCCTGGCCAGTGTGGCTCAGCTGATTGAAGCATGGTCCCACGCACCAGGAGGCAGAGGGTTCGATTCCCGGGCAGAGCACATACCTAGGTTGCTGGTTCGATCCCCAGCAGGTAACTGATCCATGTTTGATCCATGTTTCTCTCTCACCTGGGTGTTTCTCTCTCTCTATCTCTCTACCTCTCTCTCCTCTCTCCCTTCCCTGCTCCCTGCCCTCTCTAAAACAAAATAAAAATAATTCTAAAGCCAAGAAGCATTATTTATATCAGTTTACATATATAATGCTAGTATCATGTTCTGGGGTCCTTTATCTACCTGCCTTATGTGCATAGAATTTATGTGTACAATGTTTTAAATAAATGAAGCAGTAGTTTCCATATCAAAAAGGTCTGAAGTTCATAAATTAAGTCTTTTCAGGCGCATTGATTTGTTTGAGCTTCAAGCCCAAAGGAAAGTATGTTCTACTTTTGGCACACCTATGAGTACAAAGGCTTCCAGCTTGGGCCAGAGGGAGGAAACCGAGTCAATGCAGTTATTAATATTATCTCCCCGCACCAAGGCACTCTCCCTGCAAAGTCAGGTGGCACTATCTTTCCAATTGAGAGAGTAGTGACCCACCTGCAGCCTCCCCAGCACCTCATCTTTCTAGAGGAGGGTCAGCTTCCCAGGACTCTCTAGGAAGCAAGGGTCACCCTCGACTGTTTCCAGGCACCACAAGACACTGAACAGAGCCAGTTACTCCCCCAAATCGCCAGATTTCTGCTGAGACCCAGAAAAAGGTGATCTCGTGGGCGGAAGAAGGAAGAGCCTAAACATGTAAGAAGTAAACAAAAGGAAGAAAGGGGCCTGGGAGTGGAGGGAAAGATCTGCTGGAAGTAGAGAGAAGGAAGACCACGCGGTAGTGGACTCCAACCCCCAGGACAAGCGGCGGCGTCCAGCCAGCGACTCCAAAGCCTGGGAAACGTTAGCCACTTGCGCGCTGCTCCCCTCGGACACTGGGTGGCGCTCGTGGTAAAGACTTGCACTTCTCTTGGGGTCCGTTTCTCCACCCGCCCCCCCCCACCCACACCCCCACACCCCACCCCCGCCCCCGCCCCTCGCAGATTTTGGCTACTGGGAGATGAAATTACTCACATTCTTCCTACGTGTCGCAGTGGAGCGCACTTCTGGAGAAATTTGATGTCGTGGGGCCGTTTCTCCGACGCTGAGCCCTTCCTTGGGTTTTGAAAAAGGCAGCAGGCGTCCTGTCCACTGGCCTTAAGACAAAGATCCAGGCCTTGGTGTCACAACCACCCACAGTACCAGCCAAAGTTGCCACCCTGAGAGCCCGGACACCCGGCGCGCGTGCGCCCAGAGCGCGGGTCCACAGCGCGTCCAGGACCCCGAGCGGCGGTGGGATGAAATGGGACTGTTTTGTGATCAGACTCCAGCTCCTTTTAACTCAGTGCTCTCCTTAGGTAGGGGGAAGTGGGGTCGGCATAGTAATGAGGCAGAGCAAAGTCGAGAAAGTCGAGGCTCTGGACCTTGAGAGACACACCCAGGTTTGGAAGCCTCGCCCAGCCGGGGCCTGTGCACAAGTGCCTCGAGTCTGGCTTGAGGGTCAACGCTTGAGGAACTGAAACAAAGAAGCTGACTAGATCCTTCCCTTCCGACCCACTCCTTTTTGTCCTGTGCAAAATGTGGGAGATAATGTCTATTTTTGACGGAGGGGAAAGTGAAATTGAGCAGAAACGAAGCTAACTGAACACTGTAACACTGTGCTTCCCACCAGACCCCAAACTTCTCAATTTTGCCCAAAGTCTGCAACTTCCAATCCCACCCTGGTTGGAATCTGCCTTCTCAGCAAGGTCTAAAAACATTGCTAGGAACACCCTCTTAGCATAACCGTTTGACCTGATTTCCCTTCATGTCGTAACTTTTAAACCTGTAAGAAATAAAAAGTTCTGGGGGTGCAGGCCTGCCGGCTTCCCCTCCACACACACTTGCCTTTGCCGGGAGGCGCTTTGAACCCTCCCTGGCATTGCCTTGGGGGTGCAATTCCCGTAATTAAATAGCAGGAAAGTGGCTGGATGGACACCGAGAACTCCGCCTGAGCAGAGGCCCGGACTGCAAGCCCCACCCGGTTGTCAGTGCTTCCCAATGTCCTGTAGCTCTAAATCTAGGGCGTGAAGAGCAGTGTCAAAATCGACAGCGTGAGGTAAGGACAGGAGGGCAGCCCAGGCTCTGCTTCCCCCCCCCCCCCCCCATCAGTCTCAGAAAAGTTGTGGCGGAGCAGGCCTCAAGCAGAAGATTTGGGCTGGGCCAGGCCGGGGAGTGGAGGGCACTGAGGGACCCAGTGACACACTCCTCCCCTGCCCCCTGCGCACTCAAGTTGCCCCCAAAGGCAAAGCGACAATAGCTGTGGTTTTAGGGCTACCAGACGTCAGAGGCAGGGAACTAGTGCTCATGTGGCTGCTTGGCTGTGGTGTTCTGGAGCTAGGCTGGCACCCTGCCTCGAGTTCCAGACCCCCCAGCTCTCCCTGCCGGCCTTTTTGGGGCCAGGGTAGTTCCACAGCCAAAGTAAGGCTAACCTAACACCAGACACAACTAATGTAGACTCCTCCTCTTTCTGTTGGGGTGGAGGGAATGTTAGAGAGACCAAAACGTCCCAGCCTGGATGTCTGGGGGATCTCCTTGGTTCCCGCCTCAGGCACTCTGGAGGAAGATGCTGAGAGGCCCAAATCAAGATCCAGCTCCTGGAGTTGCCTATTTTAGGGGAGTGGAAATGGGGAGCAGTAGATTGACTTACGTTAAATTTCTATGCTCCCAGCTGGATCACTGCTAGAGCAAGAGTGACAGGTCATCATGAAAGCAAACTCTCTGGACCATGAAAACCCAGTGGTTGGTTCCTGAGACTTTTGTCCCTTTGCATATGAGCTAAGATGTCTTCAAGGCAGGAAATGGGGACACAAGGTACAGGAACCCACACCTGGGAAATGGAAAGGCAGGCCCTTGGATGCCACGGCCATAAAGCGGGGAGGGGGAAATCAGTGGGCTTCACCCAGCCTCCCCAAAGGGGGTTTAATCCTGTCTACTCCTGGGTCTTCTTGGGGTTCCCATTTGGTCCCTTGGAATGACGGGTCATAAGTGAACCATTCACTTTTGCAGGAGTCTTTTAACTACTAAACACAGAATTACAAACCCTCTATTCCAACGGCATCCAAATAGACAAGAATATTGGACAAAATGTGGGGCTGCAGGCTCTTCTTTGGGACCAGCAATTTGGGTGTCCTTAAGTTATTTGTGCTTAAGACAGTAATATTTTAAATTCATTGTAGGGATTTAGGGTTGTAGGAACTCTCTCTGCTGTTAACCGCGGAGTGGACAGTGTGCATTCATGAGCACCTTTATTCAGCCCGTTTCTGAGAAATATTTATCTCATGCAAAGGAAGTGCTTGTTGCAAATTTGTCTCTTTCCTCAGATTGCAATTTTTCAACACATGGAAATTACAACTTGACTCCCAGCAGCCCCAATAAAAAATGGTCTCAGTTCCTTTCGCCATTGCCCCACACCCCTGATTCCCCATTCCAGGATCACTGTTCGATTCCACATCCCCCCCCCCCCCGCTGAAGCCCGTGGGGGTGGAGAGCGGGGAGCAAGGAAGACCGTCGGGGACCTCATCCCCCAAACATGTGCATTTTCCGAAGCTGCTGATTGGGACACATTGTCTCCAGACGTTACGAAGCTGGTGTGAGGGCTTCTGCGTTTTCTTTGGTATTCGCTGAAAACAGATTAACCGAGACCCTGCTCGTCCCCCAGCGAGGAGCCACACAGACACGCGCGCGCGCACACACGCACACACACACACTTCCCTCATCCCTACATTTTTTTTTCTCCCTCTTTTTTTTTTTTTTTTTTTTTTTTAAGCAATGCTTTGTTGTGTTAAAACTAGTTGGACGAGTTAGGGTGTTGCTGCTGCTCCCGAGGCCCTGGCCAATGGAACCCGATCCACCCCGCTGTGCGTAAGCGCGCAATTAAGGATTTAACCAAGGCTGTGCTGCGCCTCAGTCAGCAGTCAGCCCGCCGGAGACCGAGCCTCCGCGCCGCCCCGCCGCCTCCTCGCCGCCTCCTCTCCTCCTCCCGCTCCCCCCGCGCTCCCACGGCCATGTCTGCTTAGACAGAGCCGCTCCACAGCCACCCGGGCAGCGCCGCCACAGCAGCGAGGACCGCCGCCGCCGCCGCCCGGGAGCGATGACAGGGGTGTTTGACAGAAGGGTCCCCAGCATCCGATCCGGCGACTTCCAAGCTCCGTTCCAGACGTCCGCAGCCATGCACCACCCGTCTCAGGAATCGCCGACTCTGCCCGAGTCGTCGGCCACAGATTCCGACTACTACAGCCCCACGGGGGCGGCCCCGCACGGCTACTGCTCTCCTACCTCGGCTTCCTACGGCAAAGCGCTCAACCCCTACCAGTACCAGTACCACGGCGCGGGCGGCGCCGCCGGCTACCCCGCCAAAGCCTACGCCGACTACAGCTACGCCAGCCCCTACCACCAGTACGGGGGCGCCTACAACCGCGTCCCGAGCGCCACCAGCCAGCCAGGTACGCGGGCGGGGGCCAGGTGGGGGGGGGCAGGGCTCCGGGGGGCGAGGCGGGTGGGAGATTGGGGCCCCGCCATCCACCGCAGCGGGGGTGCCTCTGGCAGAAGGGAGTGGGGTCCTGCACCCTACAACCGAGGAGAGGTTCCCAGGCCGGCGCTTTGGGGATTCTCAGTAGGAGAAGCCTGCGGGTGCTGGGACCCGCGTCTCTCCGCTCCTGCACCTTGGCGCGGGGGGCGGGGGTGGGGGAATCTGTCGCCGGATTCCCGACGTGCCGGGTCAGGAAGCCAGCTAGGCTGGAAAGAGGGTAGGGGTGGAGAGAAGAAAGAATCTAGCAGCCCTAGTAGCGTTTGCGTAATAAAGGGGAGGTTAGCTGTTGGAATCTTCGGTGAGCGCGCTCGGTCGGTGCGAGTGGGAGTGGAAGCCTGCCGGCCTCGGAGGCTCGGTCGGGATCAGCCTGAAAGCAGCCGGGAGCCAGCGTCGCGTTGGAGCCCAGGCGCTCCGGGGGGGGGGGGGGGGGGGGCTGTCTGAGAAACAGGGCGAGGGGAGCCTTGCCGTTTATCCAGGGCAACGCCAAAAAACAAAAAGCCATTGAAACGTGGAGGAGGGTGGCTGAGGCGTCGCGTTAGTGGAGCAATTTTGTTTTTTTTTCTTTCTCCATGGGTGCCTAAAATGTATCTTCGGCCTCACCGCTTCCTTTTTCAACGGCCTTGAAACTTAGAGAATTTAAGAGGGTTACTGAGCTTGGGCGGCCAGAGAGAGGCATGAGGTCTCCGTGGAGAGGTTTTGCTGGTCAGGTTTGATCTCTTCCCGCCAGCACATTAATAATCCTGCTAATATTAGCATCTCCTACTCTGGCAGAATCCAGACCACAGCCCTCTTCCTCCATCCACCCTTCCTCCCCCAGGAGCTCGCCACACACACACACACACACACACACACGCACACACACCCCGGAGAGGCTCTCCGCCCCTTCCAGAGATGGGCACTTCTGATAAGGTGGGAAAGGGGACGTGTGGCTCCAGGGCACCTTTGTAAAAACACGCGGACATAAAGTCTATTTCCCGTCTATACTCGGGATTTTTAGAAATTCGTCCTGACCTGCGGCCCCTTTCCTACGAAACCCCCCCCCCCCCCCCCACACACACACCGATTCCTTTTCAATGTGTGACTCCTGTTAAACTTTAAAAGAGAGCCCGGGGGTGGGATGTCTTCGTTCCTTTCAGTGTCTCTGTATTTCCTGCATAAGTGAAAGATTTTTTTTTTCCCTCTTGGCCAAGAACTTATTAAGTCTATTTGTAAAAGAAACCAGACACATCTGTGTCCTCACAGATCTGCAGGGAGATTATGGGGGCTGCATAATCGGCCCTCTGTCTGCGGCGGCCCGGCCCGCTTGCTGCTGAATTGAAGGAGCCTAGTTTGCTTGTGGGTCTTTGAACTTTGGAGACCTCGGTTAGCGTCTTCTCTGCCCATGGGTCTGGCCTCTGCGGGCTCCCGAACAGACGCTGACAGAAAGGGGGGGGGGGGGGTCCCGGCCCTTGAAGCTGGCCAGGGAGGGGCTGTTCATGATCGCCCCAGAAACGCGCAGGAGCCCAGGGTGGGCGTCAAAACAAGCCCGGGTGAAAGCAGAAGCCGCTACGAGGGCGAGATGCCGGGCGCGGAGAAGGGAGCTGTGCTGTCCAACGCGCTTCACACAAGCCCTGGAGAACCTGAATTAACAGAGCAGGGAATGACTCTGAGGCTGAAGGCCTGGCCTGTCCATGACTGGGGGAGGGGCACATTCTCTGGGTCTTGGGAAGAAAGGTGGTGATATCGGGGCAACAGAGCGAAGGCCGCCTGGTAAGAAACTCCAAGACTGTGCTTGAGGGTTCTGCAAAAGCGCCATTGTCTAACCGGTTCTGTTTTGGTTATTTAGAGAAAGAAGTGGCCGAGCCCGAGGTGAGGATGGTGAATGGCAAACCAAAGAAAGTTCGTAAACCCAGGACTATTTATTCCAGCTTTCAGCTGGCCGCGTTACAGAGAAGGTTTCAGAAGACTCAGTACCTCGCCCTGCCGGAGCGCGCCGAGCTGGCCGCCTCGCTGGGACTGACGCAAACCCAGGTAACCTCGGGCCGCGGGGCCAGAGCCCCGCCTCGGCTGCGTGCCTGGCGGGGCCTCGCGGCTCGGCCCCCGCGGGCTGCAGCCGGGGGGATAGCATCTGCGGGAAACCCAGACAGACAACCACCTCGCGCCCTTCCCTGCATAAGTCAGACCGAGCGTCGCCGCCATGCGACGGTGGGGACGGGATGCAGATGTCGCTCATCCCGAGGAGTCCCCGCTGCGGGCCTCCGGGGGCGAGGGGCCAACTTCTAAGCTGGGAAAGAAGGGGAGGGCTACCCCTAGGATGCTCTGGCAGCCTGGAGAAGTTGTCTAGTGTCTGCACGACGCAGCGCCTCCAGGCCGGCAGGGCCCGTCGGCCTCGCGGTGGTCGCGGGCCGAGCAAAGCCTCGCGCGGGAAAAGCTGAGGGGGTCGCTCCCTGCTGCCGCGGAGGGTTGGGCCGCAGCAGCCCGAGGGGCGCGGGGCGGGGGCGCTGTGGAACCGGGAGATTTTCCCTGGAGGGTCCCATTCCCTTCACTCCCACTCCAACCCCTATAAGAATAAAGAATGTTGGAGTCGCCGCCCAGAGCTGCAGGCGGATTCTGACCTTTCTCGGAGCTGAGGAGGGGGTGAAAGGAGTGGCGCGGGGGTGGGGGGATCAATGCTCTACCTGCAGGAACTCGCGCCCGGGTCGCCTGCTCCACCGCCCTTGCGCGCGGGGCTCGGCCGTTGTTTTGTAGATTCTGGCGGCTCCGCGTTGCGTGCGCGCTCCGTGGGCCGACACGTGCGCTCACGGCGTTTGGGACACTCGCCCCCGCCCTCCCCTGCCCCTTGCCTCCGGCCCAAACAAAAGACAACAGCCCTCGGGGTCGTGCCCTGGCGGCGGCCCCGGAGAGCAGACCCCGCCAGCGCGCCCTCGGAGGCCCGAGATCCGGCTGCGCCTCGGGCCCAGACCCTGAACTGCAGGCCTCGAGCTGCCGGGAGCCACCCGGGACGGCCGCGGGGGGCCGAAGATGCCTCAGAGTGTTCCGTAACCTGTGCCTTTGTTCCCCCACCCAGGTGAAAATCTGGTTTCAGAACAAAAGATCCAAGATCAAGAAGATCATGAAAAACGGGGAGATGCCCCCAGAGCACAGCCCCAGCTCCAGCGACCCCATGGCGTGTAATTCGCCGCAATCTCCCGCGGTGTGGGAGCCCCAGGGCTCGTCCCGCTCGCTCAGCCACCACCCTCACGCCCACCCTCCGACCTCCAACCAGTCCCCCGCGTCCAGCTACCTGGAGAACTCGGCTTCCTGGTACCCGAGCGCAGCCAGCTCCATCAATTCCCACCTGCCGCCGCCCGGCTCCTTACAGCACCCGCTGGCGCTGGCCTCCGGGACACTCTATTAGACCAGCCGCTTTCTCTTGCTCTCTTTTTTGGGACTACTGTGTTTTGCTGTTTTAGAAAATCATAAAGAAAGGAGTTCATATGGGGAAGTTTGGAAAACGGAAACAAAAAAGATTCATGTGTAAAGCTTTTATTTTGCATGTAAGTTATTGCATTTCAAAGGACCCTGCCCCCCCCTTTTTTTACAGACACTTTTTTTTTTTTTTTTTTTTTGCGCAACTGTGGACACTATCAATGGTGCCTTGAAATCTATGACCTCAACTTTTCAAAAGACTTTTTTCAATGTTGTTTTAACCATGTAAATAAGTGTAGATAGAGGAGTTAAACTGTATATTCTGGATAAATAAAATTATTTCGACCATGAAAGCAAAATGTTTCTAAAAAAAAATACTTCTTTGCCCCCTCCCCCCAGTAATGGGCTAGTGACGCTTTATGCAGGCAATTAAAGAGAGACAATGTCTGCAGAGATCCAATAAAGCAAAAAGGAAAACAGAAATTGAGAGTTGCTTGGATGCAGGACTTTACATGTTATATGTTGGATGCTGCTTTATATGTCAATATGCATATGTGGCCTGTTTATGGTACTGCCCTATAATATATATTTAGGTGTTTTGGGTTTGTTTGTTTGTTTCCTAACCACAAAAACGTTTAGATAATTTTAAGTTTAACCCCAAATTGTTTCAGGTAGAAAGTAATGCTGGAATCTAAAAGGGCCCTCCAACCCCTTGTGTAAGTAAGAAAGGAGCAGAAATCCCTCAATAACCACTCTGAATTCTAAGCTCAACGCAATTATGGTGGAGAGCTGCCCCCCACCCCCTCAGCCTCTGTGTATTGCCAGAGCAATTAGACAAATTACAGTCCCTTCAAAGGGAGCTTCCAGAGATGAGAAAATGAAAAAAAAGGGGGGGGGGAATTTCCCCTCTTATTACATTTTTTAAAAAATCTGAAATGTTTGTAGCATGGCAAATAGTAGTGCCTTGGGCTCCTTGGTGCATGATTATAAATTTATCTGAGCTCTTTCAGAGAGAGGGAAGGATCACAGGATTAGAAAACAATGATGGGCCTGAATCGGCAGGCCAAGCAGGCATGTGGGGGACATTATTCTTCTGCCAAGAGAGGGGATTGTGGGGTGGAGGAGAGGCGTGAAAGCACTGTGGCCCCGTGTTGATTTCATTTCGTGTGAGATAATACACTAAATATAAATCTTTTTCTTTCCATTCTCTTTACCGCTCTCTGGTTTTTTCAGGAAGCAGCTCCTTCTGCTTTGCTTTTACATAAAACAGTGGCAAAGCAGGTTCCAAACCATGGGAAATTGAATCTGTTTGCAGGGATTTCTCCTTTGTGAAGCCTTCTTTGGGGCAGAGAGGAAGGACTTGCTGCAACCTTGGCCTGTGTCAGGTCCTCCTCCCCACACCACTGCCCATAGACATCAGTGGTGTGGCCAGAGCTTCAGCCCAGGCGGTCAGCTGTGCTCTGGGCCTGGGTTGTAGGCGTCTTTTTGACTGTCATTTAGTCTTCTGCTCCTTTGGGATACCAAGGGAAATCATATGTTGGAAATTACAAGACGCAGGAGATATATTTTACAGCTAGGAAGTCGGCAGCAATAAATGTGACAAAAGAGTCTTCTTAAGGGGGGGAGAGGGTTGGAGATTAGAACATAAAAATTACATCCTGTCATCTGAGGATTTCTGAGAAGGTTCTTCCAGGGTTAGGAGGAGAGACCTGAAAAGGCACGCCGTGTGCCCCGCGGGGAAGTTGCGTGTTCCTTCTCTCTCTCTCTCTGATTCTGTCTCTCCCTTCCTTTTCTCTCCCTCTCCTTCCCCCATCTCCTCGATTCCTTTCTTTTCTTCCCCTTTCCTTTCCAGCCTTCCAGTTTGGACCGGCTTTGGCCTTAGAGGGATTCAGAATTTTGGCCGATCTTTAGGCAACACCCTGCCTGGTCCCTAAGGCACCTCGCCTACCGCGGCCAGGGCTGTGGACCCCTCCTTCTCTTTCACCCCTAAAGCCTGAGCGGCCCCTTCTCTTATCAGAGATGTCCCCCCTCTTCATTTCCCTCCAGCTCCCCTTTCTCAGAAGTTCTGGACAGCGTCGCGCCGCGGGGTGAAGCCATTTGAAGCCCCACTCTGTTTTCTGCGCTGGCAGAGAACAGTAGGATGAGGGGAACGCGTGAAGGGATCTAGTTCCTGCTTTTCTTTCTTTGCTTGTAAGGATTTCGGGAGTTTCCATTACACCGAAAGCCAGGGTTTTCTATCTAGGGAATTCGGCTGGGAGAAACCCCGCGCCCGCGGTTTGCCAGAGTCAGCTTCCCCCTGCGCGGGCGCCTCTCTCCGCCCCGGTGAGTGTTTGGAAAAGCTGGAGGGGGCGCGCCCACCGCACATCTCAAACACGTCCTACCCACCGGCTGCCCGAGAGTGGCAAGAGTGTGCTTGCAACACGCTCTCTCCCTTTCTGCACATAGAGAGGGCAGATAATTTTCCAGCCCTACGGTCATCTCCCCACCTCCATTCCCACCTTTGGAAAGGGGATCCCCCCATTCACTATCACCCTGCCTGAATCACCGGCGCGGTCAAGCTGAGGGAAGAGCGAGCTTGGATTCTTCCTGGGAAAAGAGAGGAAAAATCTTCTTTAACGACCCCCCCTCCCCCCCCTTGCTTGCTGTTAAGGACACGAAGGCCTGGTCTCGACGCCGACAGGCAGAACGCAGCGCGCAGGCTTGGTTTCCGTCCCTTGTGCTAACCTCACTTCTTCCACTCGCAATGGCCTCTTCTCTCGAGCGTTTTTTTTGTGTGTGTGTGTGTGTGTGTGTGTGTGTGTGTTTTTTAACTTGGTCTGGGAGCCGTGGACAAAAATATTCTGCCAAACCAGTCTGCAGCGGGTTTTCCCTGGCACCATGGGGATTCTCCCGGGGGAATTTAACTCCCTGCAGCCCTGCGCCCAAGGATGTAAAAATAACAGATCCTCAGCAAAGTCTAAAAATATCTGTGTGGTGTTCCTCTCCCATATACTCCCTCCCACCCTCCCTCTTTCCCTCCATTGTTTGTCCCTATATCTAATATAAACGTGTATCACTCCCCAGCCCGACCCCACTTTCCCGGACCTCAGCCTGCCTCTTCCCGTCCCCACTTGCCTAGCTTGTAGCCTAGTGCGCCCAAGATGTCAAGCCCACTCCAAGAGTTCATATTCTTTTCCGTGGGCCTTTTCACACCCCCTCACACCCCCAACCCCCTACCCCCATCTCCAGCCGCCCCCCCGCCCCCAAAAAAGCCCAAGAGGTTCAGAATATGCTGGCCCTCCTGGGCCCTCCTGAAAAAGATCAGATAAATTAGCCTTTGTTTGAAGCTCGTGTTGGGCTAGGCAGATTTCTGCCCTCCCCCCCCCCCCCCCTTTTTCCTGGCGGCCACCTCCTTGTGGAACAGGGGACGGCCTGGGCAGCCGAGAGAAGCCGCATTCCTGTGGGTGCCAGGCGGCTCCAGTACTGAGCCACAGGGCCTGAGACACACACAGAGGAACCCGCAGACCTCGATGCCCTTGATCTCGCTCGCTCTCTCCCCCTCTCTTTGGGTCACCCACCCGGGAGCCTTTCCACCCACACTCGGATCCACCCAGGGCTCGGGCTCGGACAGGAGCGTGCTGACCCACACACCAACCCACGCACACACCCTCTCCTGGTGACACAGGCCAGGCCAGGATCTCCCCGCCTATACCAATCTTCTCTTTCCCGCCCCTGATCCCACAATCCCAGACGCGCCGGCTGGCCTCCTTTGGCTCCTTTGATCCCACCGGACGCCCCACGGCTCGCGGCGTCCTGGCCGCGCCGTCCTGGGAGTTGCCCACAGAGCGCCAAGGGCAGGCAATGCTTGCCTCCTCCCGGTGCGCCCTACAACTCACTCTGGCCTTGACACCACTAGGTTTCCTGAGCTCCCCAGCCCGAAGCGCAAGGAATGCCTCCTGGAACCCTGCCCCCTGCCTCCCCCCCTCCCCCCGACCCAGCGCTTCCTTTTATTCTAGGAGAGGGAACTTTTAGGGCTACCCAACCACCACCACCCTGCCGGCCCCATCCCCGCAACCCCTTGGATCGCGCACCTCCCACTGGCCACTGGGATCTCGCCAACCCCGAACTCTCCAGCCCTCCCCCAGGCACGCCCTGAGGACAGACGCCCTCCGCACCTCTGGGAAGCGCGCCACGCCGGCGGACCCGCCTGCGGTCACCCCACTCCTCCACCCTTAAGCACCCCCTCCCACGGCGGCTGGGTGGAGGCTCCCGCCTCCCGGGAGCTTGGGGAGGGGGCGCTGCGGCTTGCTCCCGCCCTGCGCTCGGGTTCCCAGGTTGCTGGCGGTCTTTGCACACTGTACCAGGTTTTTTCAGAGTCGAAGCGAACTCAGGGCCTCCAAAACAGTCCAAATAGCAGTGACACACAGGGGATTGGCTAAATATTTTTCTACGCAGCCCTACCCCCCCCCCCAAGCCCCATCCGCGTTTTCTTTTGCATCTGACAAACTTTAGGTTCCCGGGTGGCACAGGAGGGGCTGGGGTGGGGGGCGGGGGGAGCCTTCCCTTTCAAGCACTTAGGGTTGCCGGCTGTAATGTAATAACCTGTTTTATGGGTCGAGCTCTAACCGTGAAGATAGGAACCGGGGGAATTTACATGAATCTCTCTCTAAAGGAGACGGGAGTCCTGTTTTGCAGCAATTAAATGTTTCTGCTCTTTTGTTCGCTGGGACTTCATATTACTTCTGATTTATGGGGATCCGAAGGAGTCTCTTTGCCAAAAGCGCATGTATTATTGAGTCTGTTCCACATCCTAAACCAAGATTTATATAAAACCGTGAAATACCACACATTACGACCTTTCGCCACAGGAAGGAAAAAATGGCTCATAACATCATTCTACACACACGCACACACACACTCCAAGTTCAGTAATGATTCTCTGTCAAATCTCCACTATACACAGTTTAGTGTATTTTCTTAAGTCGGTGGGGGTGAAGGGCGGTAAGCAGTTCACAAACTATGATTTATTTTAAAGCATCTTTTCTTACAAAGGTGAGAAGACAGAAATCTGCCAATGGAAGCTTATTGTCATCCAAAGACAATTTCCGCCACTTGCCATTTGCAAGGTGGAAGAAGAGGGGAGGGAGAAGAGGCAGGCTATGGACTCAACTTTCATCTATGATCAGGGGTCACTACACAGGGGACATTTCATTATTGCCCTTAAATTCACAGAGTCTAGGAAGCCTGCTTGCCACCCTGTGGGATGGCCCTGGCTGGGCAGTCCCCAGGTCTGCGAGGTGATGGGGGGAGGAAGAATCATTACACAGTGTCCTAGAGGCTGGAAAAGATGCTCAGGAAATTCTCTGTGCTCATGGTGGGAAAATTGAGCTCCTGGGGATATCAGGGCTTTAGGTATCCCTAACCAAGGTGTCCCCACTAGAAGCCAGAACTAGACTCCAGAAGTCTCAGCCAGGGCAGGGTTCATCCTGCTGGAGGCAATAGCTGGAACCTGTCCTTCACTTTCACTCTGGGACCAGCACAGTGCCCCAGCCTCTCTCCAGACTCTCTTGGTCTAACTCTCCTACTCTCTTTCTCTTTGGTCCTTCCATTTTGTAAGGAGATTCACCTTGGGGTTTTATAACCATATCTGGGGGCAAGGACAGTCCTTTACCAAAATTACTGGACTTCTGGAATCCAGAAAGAAACACATTAGTGACTTGTAGCAAACGAAGCAGCTAGACTGGTTTATATGGGGGGGGGGTGTTAATTAATAAAGTTAATGATAGGTTTAAATCCAGTAGCCAGCCAAGCAGAGTGGAGACAGCTTCCCAGCCCAGCTTTATTTAATTAGCAGCAATTAATATATTTTCTGCTAATATCCTTTAGGACTCTCAGTGACTTGTTCCCTGTGAAAGAGAATGAAAAAGGAGCTTAGCAACACTTACATGCACCCAGGGCATTTTGCGCTAATGACAAGAGAGATTGCAAATTCATTTAAGAAAATGTTCATAAACAAGTGACAGGTACACGGAGGCTGCCACGGTGGAAACAATGGGGAAACTGACAAGTGTTCTTTGCTTGGGGGAGGGGCACTTTTCTTTTCAACAAGGAAATGCTTTCGAGGGGGTGGGGGAAAGACAAAGGTTTAGAAGAGAGAAAGAAAGAAATTACTGCAGACTCCAGGCCACAGCAGATGCAGCAGCTCTTGCAAACACATCAGCCCTACATACATTGAAGATTTGGACACATAATGCGTCAGACCACTGATTTGCTATTTTCTTAATTCCCGCTCTTCTTTTTCCATATGAATCAAACAGTCTTTTGTCCTTCAGGGTTTGATTTGATCGCTACTGTTCACATTTCACTTTTGTATTTTCCTCTTCCTATACCATTACTCATTGAGTGCCCTGTGAAATTACCATCGTACATTTTCAACTCAGCAACCCATTTGCAGTGCAAAAATAGGGTCTAAATAATGGCTGAATTAGCCCTACTGGACAGTTTCAGATGTAACACTCTGTAATAATTATATTGCAGGCTGGATTAGGATGCTATTATCATAATCTGGACGTTTACAATTATCTGTAATTTGCAAAGATGCGCCAGGTCTTGATTACAGCAGTTTTTTTTTCTTTCTTTCTTTTTTTTTTTTTTTTTTGTATCACGCTAACCATCACTAAACAGTGACAGTAATAACAGCTAATTTTGCTGGCAATATAAGAGGTGCTGGGGTGTGCAAACAATTTCACACCTGGATGTGCTCACTCAACCAAGAATATAGAGAAAGAGCTTCTGCCCTGAGACTCAGAAAAATATTCTCCTCTGCTTCTGTTCAGTATAGATTTCTAGACCTGATCATTGCTTAAGAGATATTCACTGGGGGTAAGTTTTTATTTCTTTCATCCTTCAAGGCACAGTTCATATTTATCTTCTCACACTTTCCAAGCTATATGCGTTGCTGTTGTAATTTCATTATAGACCGCAACTTTGCTTTACGGATTTTTCCGTTCTGATCTTTTATTCCCCTTTAACAGTCAAAGGGTTGTCGTTCTGGTGAGTCAAAGATTGGGGTGAGAATGGGATCCTTAACTCGATTTGTCTTTTTTGCTTTCTGTGCTGTTGATGATGTATTTGGTGCAGCTTGTGACCCGAGGCTGCAGGAAGGACCAGGTTTCTGTAAGGCGTGGAGGGAGAGTGCTGCAGATTCCAAGCTGCAATCTCCTTGCAAATCGTTACTGAAAGCGTCTAGGGCGAATCCACCGAGGTCTTTGTGTGGCGATGGTTTTAAGTTTGGGGGCCTGGAGAGAGCAAATGGAGCTCGAGATAGTTGCTCCTTTACTATCACAGGTATGCGGACATTTGCAACGGCAGGTGTAGCCTTATCTCTAGACGGTATAGCCCCTTAAACATTCTCCACTTGGGAGAAAGTTTCTGGAATAACTGGCCTCTGAAACCCTTCAGGGCTGCTTTGCGGGGCCTTCGCCTGCAGTTGGGGGTGGGGTCGGGTGGGGGAAGGGGCGGGAAGGCTCCCGTCGAGCGGCTGCCCGCGGGCGCGAACGCTGCGACCTTGGGGTTGGAGGGGCATGATTGGCTGAGAGGCAAACCCGGGGTGCGGGGCCCAGGAACCAGTCTGATCGCCGAGCGCCCCGAGGAAGACTCCCGCAGGAAGCGGCGCAGTTCTATCTATAGATGACGCTGTTTCCTGACGGACCCGCTGGAAACAGCTAGAGGCGCTCGGGGCAGGAGCCTGAGCAATCCTTGGCTCCCTCGCCCCCGCGCAGAAAGGCCTTTCTCCGCCGCCGGCGGGAACCTTTGGACTAAATTGTGTCAAAAGATAATGAGATGCTTATTGGCGCCGGGGAGAAATGTCCCCCTTCAGCCTCACCGCCCGAAGCTATTGTTCCCTTTTTTTTTTTTTTACACGGGAGATATGGGCAGAATGAGGCTCTAGAACTCGAACTCGGGGGAAGTGGGAACGCGGGGAGGTGTCGTGGGCACCGTGACTGGGTGATGCCTTCTGCCCACGCCCCTCCTACCAATCACCCCCTCTCTCGGGAATCAGTTTACCGGGTCAATACATCCTAAAGAGAGAAAATATTAACCCTTGGGGTTCAGAGAACCCAGGAAGCCCAGTTTCCAAGGAGAGTTCTGGGGAGGGCCCCTTGGCAGAATTTAATTAAACTCATATTAAGAGATAAATTGACACAAGTGCATCGTGACAACACCTCTCATATGTTAAAATGCATTTGCTGGGTTTCAGAATTTCATGCACACAGTGGTTTGGCATGTGTCTGGTGGATTTTTTTTTTTTTTAAAGAAAAATTAGTGTTGGTTTCGATGTATGGTAGCTTTCTCTCTAAAGTAATTTGAATAATTCAGCAAAGCCCCACTACCAGCTGTACTTCTGCAGCCTCTTCCATTCTTTTCAGCATTATAATTTTGGTTAATTTTCAATTTTAGGTCCTACGTCTCTGCAATTTGTGTATGAATAACAGAATAATTTCCCTCTTTTGTTTCGCCTTTCCTGTTCCTGAATCTAAATAAAGATGGCTTTTTAGTATTAAAAGTGGAAGAAAATTACAGGTAATTATCTTTGACGGTAAAAACGCTGTAATCAGCGGGCTACATGAAAAATTACTCTAATTATGGCTGCATTTAAGAGAATGGAAAAAAACCTTCTTGTGGATAAAAACCTTAAATTGTCCCCAATGTCTGCTTCAAATTGGATGGCACTGCAGCTGGAGGCTTTGTTCAGAATTGATCCTGGGGAGCTACGAACCCAAAGTTTCACAGTAGGAAGGGGGAAAAAAGAAAAGAAAACATTTTTCCTAATGTAACAATGCGAATGCTAGAAAATGACAAGACTGATCGGTTTTAAACCATTCTGAAGACTGACTGAGCGTGGAAGTTGCTCAACAAAAAAAGGAACGGGTATATTGGTAAGTAGTCTTTGCTTTGTGTCTAATTATAGTGACTGTCCTTTTGCTCGACTGTATGTCGCTGTCATTATATGGAGCACTCTGAGTATCTCTATTGACTTCTGATAAATGGCTCAGTGGTTTCAAGGTTCATAATTTGAAGGATGCCCAGGTCTGTAGCCATTAATTCTCGCAGTATGGGGCTTCCTGCTTGTATGACGAAAGGACTTTTCATTTCCATTATTTCTAAGCTTTCCACAAGACCGGAGGAGATATTTCATCCAGGAGCATGCTTTTCCTACCTAGCTAGCTTGCAAAGGGTTGTAACATTAAATAGTCATAATTGTGTTTATTTTCTGTTCTTTTTTCTTACTCTTTCCTCTCTCTTTTTGTTGTTGTTGTTGTTGTTAAAAAATGCTTCCAAAGAAAGAGAAATACAGCTGTATTACTTTAGCTGAGAAAAGGGAAATGAGAACACTCGGTTTCAGCACTAGAAACTACTGGATGTCTAGAGGTTGTCAGGGGATAGATCATTCTTTTTTTAAAATAGAAGAAATTATAATAAAAATATAATAGATCAAGGAAGCTGAGAAAACATCCATGGTTAATATTAAAGTACTTAAGACAAAGGCTAGTGCTTCAAACTGACATCTTTGCAGGCACTTGATGTTTATAGGGGCTTCCCATATTAGGAAGTGGGAATTCTTTCAAGAATCACAGAAAATATACTGAGAGGGAGGGAGCAGGAGGTGATGCGATAGAGACACACGGAGAGAAATATACAGGACACTCCCAGCGTTTTGTGGCTTTTACTCCATATATGAAAGAAGACAAAAACATACAAAGTATATGTACAACTAAAATTCAACAATATATACAGAAATGTTTCTTGATATAAACGTCCCTATTAGCTTAGTGAATGCCACCAATTCACCTAGTAAAGGTATCAAAGCGATGGAACCATGATTTTGGTGGTTTCCTCTGTCTTTCCTGATTCCAGTTCAGGGTTTGGGGGTGGGGCGGGGAAAGAGTGGTTTGGTTTTGTTTTGAAACCATCATTCTCGCTCATTGCGTTTTGCTAAAACATGCAGCGTTCCCTTTGTGGCAACGTTCTACCCTTACAGCCGCTGTTCCCTTTTTCCTTTAGAGCACGGCTGTTGTGTGAGGGGTTTTTCTTTCCTTTCTGTTTCTTTTTCTTCTCCTTCTTGTCAGCCTGGGATGGGTAAATAAAAACGTAGGCGTCTGAAATGCTTCTGTTTCATCCTGTAACGTCTTAAGTTCATTAAACAAGTAAAAAACGCTGCCACGTTTGCGCAGATTCTTCTGGTGGGGTGTGTGTGTGTGTGTGGGGGGGGGATGCCTGTAAAAAAAGTTGTTTTGATGGATACTCCCAAAGAGAAGAAGAGGCTCAGAGCCTGGATCCCAAGGGGTAAGGGAAAATATACTTACAGTGAGGGGTTTCAGGGGCGCTGGCATAGTAACCAGCCTCTCCCTCTCCCTCCCTCCCTCCCTCTCTCTCTCCCTAAGATGCACAATCCATTACTGAGGCAGCTCCAGGAAAAAGGCGGATGGGGAACGAAGGGAAGGAAAAAAGGGAAAGGTGGGAGGAGGGAGGGAAAGAGAGGGAGAGGGGGAGAGAGCGCGCGCGCGATGGTCTCTCCAGACCTAAGAGTCCTCCCGAGCCTGCTCCTCCGGCTCGGCCTGGCAGCTGCAAGCAGGTCCCGCATCCTCCTGGCCTGGTTCCGACGTTTCCCTAGGGTGTCGATTGCCCTCGGACAACTCACATCATCTGTGGTCTCTGCATCGTGTCCTGGTGTGGCGAGGAGTACCAATGCGAATAGCCGGGCATGTAGCTGTTGGGGGGCATAGTGACGCCCTTGGCCGACGCGGAAACGTCCCACACCGGCGGCAGCGCGGGCGAGCGCGGCGACAGGGCCGCGGAGCCCGGGAGCGGGTCGCTCTCGTGCGGGTTACTGCCCTGCTTCAGCAGTTTCTTAAACTTAGAGCGTTTGTTCTGAAACCAGATCTTCACCTGGAACGAAAGGCAGCAGCGATCGTGAGGCTCGAAAACATCCACCCAGGGCCTCAAGTGGAGGCTTTGGGAGCAGTTATTTAAAATAATGAGCATAATGATAAAACCACCCCGCAAACACCAGGCCCTCGGGTCTCCACCTGCCTCCACCTCTTTCTGGCCGCCTCTCCCCCACTTCCCTACACCATCCATTTGCTAAGGTATCTTGTCTGGATACCTAAACTCTTTAGTTGGATGCAAACCTAGGTATAGAGCAATAGCCTAGGTTAGATTAACATAAGAAAGAGGGTGAATGAGACAGCTGGGTTCAAAGTCTAAAGAAGGGTTTTTAAACAGAATTTTTTGGATCAAAGTCAGCTGAATGCACTTTTTCTGATAGTTTTTTTTTTATTATTAATATTTACCAACCCATAAACCTGGCATTTCTATGCATGTACAGTGAGCAAATAACTATGAACAGATTAAAGCCTTACATTTATAACCAAATGCCTCGAATATCCCTATGCATATATTGCACATGCCACAAACTGTGCATGGGGCATCTTTCTCCTTACATAAATATATCCCCATAATCCTGCAGAGATTAGGGATTGTATCTCCCTCATTCCCCACTTTGTATGTTGCTTATGCAAACTGTGGTCGGCAATCATCGCATGATTGTTAGTGCAGTCACTTAAAGTCAAAGGGCCCCTGAAAATTAAATGAGAATCAGGAATCTGGGATGGGAGAATACCTAAGCTAACATACCAGGACTCCTTTATTTGAAGAAGGAAATTCTATGGTGCAGGTTCCTTTACTTTTAAAATTCCTTAGCCATAGGAATCTGCTTTTCCAAGAGGAATACAAGTTACGGAGTAGCAGGAATCCCTTCGTTTCAAGCCCCACATATTTCCAGTGGCAACATGGCAAGAGAAAGTAGGCTGAGTTGAAAAGAAGAGCTTAGGAGCATCTGTTGTTCTAAGGCACCACACGAGAGTCTCATAAAACCTGAAGTCCCCTTGCTGAAGATCACCCACCTCACATGAGGCCTACCACCTCATGCCGCTCAGTTAATCGACAAGGACAGAAACCACAGGTGATTGCAGCCTGGCTTTATGACCAGGGTCTTAATATACCTGCCTAAGCCCCTTTCTGTGAAGTCTGAAAGGCCCCATATGTCTTTCAAATTAGTAGGACAGCAGAACTTCACCAACTGTACTTAACTGAGGCTTCACCTGCTGTAATTTCGGGAGCATTTCTCTTTGATCTCCAACTCTGCCATTGCTCCCAAGTCCTGTGCTCTAGGGAGGTACCTCAGCCTTCACCAGCCAGTCACCCAGGATGATTTAACTATTGAGCTGAGGGCAATCTTCAGAAAAACTCACCTCACCCATCCCAGGATGAATAGTTGGCACCTTGGTCCCTCTACAAAATCCTATTGGAGCCTATGCCTATCTCCCCTCTTCATTTCACTTCATAATTCTTTCTATGTCAACAAGCTGAAATCCTTAAGTCCAAGGGCCCATAAAAGGATCCTTTAAAAAATATATGTGGGTCTTATTCTGCATCCTGGCCTGCACATCTTTTTTCTTTCTCTTTCATGTTGTTCTGTTTTGAAATAGGACTCGAATAAATGATGAGCTTGGTCACCAAAGGACACTAGACTGGGGTGGGGTCGTCGAGGGTTGGGGAGATGTGCAAATCCAATCCAGTATTCATTTATTCCAAACTGTGCTGTCCCGGGAAAGTTCGTAACTGGAGAAAAGCATTTGTCATTAATCTTCCATCCTTGGTTGACTAGGCCAAGAATTCCTCCTGATGTGCTCCCTGCCCGATCTGCAAACGGGGTCAGCATTTCAGGGATATTCGGGCTTCTCGGGAATTACCTGTGTTTGTGTCAGTCCTAAGGAAGCTGCCAGTTCAGCTCTCTCGGGAAGGGCCAGGTACTGAGTCTGCTGAAAGCGATGGTTTAAAGCCTGGAGCTGCAGGCTGGAGTAAATGGTCCGAGGCTTCCGAATCTTTTTCCCTTTTCCATTGAACCTGATTTCCCCGTTTTCAATCACTGTGGTTTTTTGTTGATCTGCAAGCAAAGGATACAGAGGAGCGGTCACCCGCGAGGCACCTTCTGCAGTCTCCCTGAGCATGGCCTGGCTTGCGCAGGTTCTCCCCAAAGACCAATAAGGGTTTTCCTCAAAGCGTCCCTACGCTACCCTGACCTCTCGGGTTCACGGTGCCCAGGTGCTCCCAGAGGCTGTAAAAGCTTTTCTGGTCCCTGACTCCGGCACTAACAACACGCGGTGGCTGCACCGAGGGAGCGCCCTCGGCCCTCGGGCAAACAGCCTCGCTTTGCCGCAGAAGCGGCGCCGGCCGCTCTCCGGGGCGCGCGGCGCGCGGCGCGCGGCGCCGCGGGGCGGCTGCTCTCTCCGCGGAGCCGGGCTCCTGTTTTGACTTTATAGTGCCTTAAACTGTGCTTGAGCCACCCTGGTGTTTACGCGGCCAGTTGACTTGATGTCACTAGTTCCAAGCCCGGTACAGCAAACCCCCTTGGCGTGTTTGAAATTATTCTGCTGAAAGGACCCAAACCCCCAAACAAAACACAACCAGACGCTCAGGCCAGCTCCGGAGCAAGCTGAACCTCACACCGCAACTTTGTCCCCCTCGGGTGCTGAGAACCATCCGCCCGAGGCCCTCTGCTTCGCCTCCACGAACAAAGGAGCAGCCAACAGTGATTCGAACACCCAGAGGGAGGGGGCCTGGTCAGGGGTGGGGGTGGGGGGACACCTCAAAGCCCGCCGGTAGAGCCCAACTGTCACCAGCTTAACTAGAGCCAGAGGCCATGCCACCTTCCCTCCGGGTGACCGAAGCGCACCGGGCGACCCATGCAAAGTAGGCCACTGGCTGCCCAGATCGGACTGGGAAGCAAAACACGCTCCCCAGATCCGGCGCAGAAATGTCCCCAGTCCCGCCAAACACGGGTCACAGCCCGGAGGCGAGGAGAGAGGCAAAGGGTGCAGAGACCCAGCGGGCTGGAGAGCGCAGGGAGGGCCAACTCTTAGAGCGAAGCCTGCGCCGCCGAGCAGGAGGCGCGGTCCCGGGGGCGCGCGGGAGACTGGGGAGCGAGGCGGGCCGCGCCACGGGGAAGCCGAGGGTCCACGGCGGCGCGAAGGGGCCCGGCTGGGCGAGGCCGGCAGGCAGGCGCCAGGCGAGCGGGCGCGCACGAGGCCCGGCCGGGGGCGCGCCGGGCCGCCTGGGGGAGGGGGCCGGCGGAGGCTCAGGCGTTG